>NC_138793.1:4878875-5416375 GCF_965178545.1 Coloeus monedula | reverse complement strand
ACTTTAATGACCACAAATGGTCAAAATCCCAGCGTCATGTCTTATCCAGCTGAATGCTGGCAGCTCCAGCAAACCCATCCATTAACACCATGCTTGTGCACTCACAATTGACTCTGGAGGCCACCAGAAAAAGGAAATGCAAAGCTGTGGTTTCTCTTGTTACTTTTCCTAAACAATCATTTATTTCCTATGACACTGAACATGAAATAACAAGCTAAACAGATATGCTATGAGAGATATTGAACCAGCACACACCTAATTTTATGTATCATAGTAGCTACAGAGAACTCAGAAAAAAAAAAAAAGATAAAAAAAGGAAAAAAGTACATAACTGCTACTTTATTTACCCTTCCCCAGCTTCCACTCATTTATGGCTCAGGGATTTTCTGATTAAGAGTTGGCGTGTTTTTATTTAATAGCTTTGAGTGGATTCCCCTTCCATGAACTTGTTTGTTTCATAGTTTTGAATCTATGTCAACTTTCAGCACCGTTAAGGACCTCTGAAATGGAGTTCCATTGCTTAACATATGAGTATGCAAAAAACATTCCTTTGTTTTGAACTGCCCTATTAGTTTCACTGGATGCTCACTTCTTACATGTGAAGAAGGGACAGCCATTTTCCACTTACCTTTTTCATGTGATTCCCAGTCCTGTAGATCTCTACCAAATGAGAATTTGATTCTACTCCAGGCTGAAGATTGTCAAATTTCCTTCATCACATGGAAGCTGCTCCAAAAGTCTGATCACCTTCATCACTCTTCACATGTTCACTCTGAAATAGGAGCATGAGAATCACTCATAGCACTGTAGAAGCAGAATGTACGAGAGCTCTACAAAGACACAGTCATGTTTTCCAATTTGTCTTCTATTTCTCTCCTAATAGTTCCTAACTCAGATTCTGTGTGGGTTTTTTTCTGACTAATTCACCTGAAGTCAATGGAATTGGGAATTACTCAACTTCTGTTATTTAACACTGTGCCCAGTTGTACCCATAGCAACTACCAACACTGATCATGTCAACACCATGATACCTCTGGTCCTTTTAAACGACATTGCCTACTATTTGTGATTTTCAACTGTCCAGCTAAGTTTTCAAGACATTATTTTCACATAAAACATGACATCAAACTCTTCTATATATCCAAAGATGAGTTGTCAACTAGTTCTCTCTGTGTTTTCTGTAGGAAATAACAGCAGACTCTCACAAAAAGCTTGGCAAGAGTGAAGTTTGCTGTTACCTAGAAAAACTGGGGCTGAAACTACTTATCATGGACAAATACAAAACCTTTGGACACCTTGATGTAAGCAAAAATAAGTCTGCCCTCTCCAGACAAATACACAAAATCTCAAGCAACAGCTGATTTAACTTAACTCAAAAGATTAGAGGAAATCTGGAACTCAGTAGAAACAGTGACTGAGGCTTTTAGAACCCAGAAAAGTGAAATGGAGATTAGCTTCTCTCACCAACATGCAAAACCACCAGAAGCAATATGAATTTCACAAAAAGCCCCAACACTGACTCAGTTGGCAGAGCATTTCTACCAGCTGAACTGCAGCGTTGTCTCTGATTGTCCAGCTCAAGATTTTACCATTACAGGTAAGATTTCAAATATTCTTCATCCCACCTGAGAAAAAAATAAGGTTATACATGTGCTACAGGGAAAGTAATTTGAATACAACAGAGCTTGTTCTATGCCCATCAATGTCAAAAATCACCTGTAAAATCTTTATAACCAAAAGAGATTTCCAAGGAAAGAACAAATATTACATTTGGTTTCTCACTGACTGGATTTTCAAGCAGTGAAGAAAAAAAAACATCTCTAAGCTAAATAAATAGATTCAGAAATCAGTAAGTCTAAGAAAAAACATGGCAACATGGTTCTCCATAATCTAGATAATGAAAACACAAAAAAGTGCTCCAATAATTAATTTTTCAAAAATCAATTAATAAAAGATTTGTTCAATGGATTATAAGCTTCCTTTTATTTCCAGATTCATTTGTAGTCCACAAATGCTTGTCAACAGCAGTATATAAAGACCAGCTAGGACTGGGCAGAGAAAGGAGGAGGCAGCTCTTGTTTAGATTCATGAAGGTAATGCTCATATGCTGTAGCTGAATCTTATTTGGAAGCCATTCACAAGAATAAAGGTAGAGGATAGATATTCCACATATGTATATATTTATAGAACATCAAGATGTAGACATAAAATACATAACAAAAAGGCTGACATCAGGACAGATGGCTGGTTCCTACATTTTTGCCAGGATATGGCTTCCTCTCTTCAATTATGACGAGATTTGTCAGGTTCTGATTATGTACTGACATAAAATTGTTACGTCCAATCACATAATCAAAACTATGCTACTAATAAGAAACATTAAAATAATTATAAAATATTCTCGCTACAAATCTTTATGCATTTCTATATGTATCTTCTAAATTTAAAAGCAAGTCAGAAGAGCAGGGTGGGAATCTGTATTTCTTTATATGCATAATCTATGCAATAGACACTCAGCCTGAATTTTAAAAGAGCCAAATTATGATAGAAAGAAAAATACACTGTAAGGGAAATAAAAATACATTGTAGGTAAAAAAGAATATAAAACTATTCCAAAGAAGAAATGCAAACATATACACCATAGTTTCAGTAATAAATTAGAAATTACACAACATGAAAAATACTATAATTCCTTGGTCTGCCACTAATTCCACACTGATACTATCTTTATCTAGTGATTATATAGAAGCCTAAAGAACAAGTACTATTTTCTTTTCTTCATGTTATATAAGAATAGCAACTATAGAAGTCCTGAAAACAGATTTCACCCTTTTCTCTCAGTTAAATTTTGTATATTCGAACATATTTAGGCAACAGTAAGGCAGTTTTGAAAACACATAATTGGAACACGTTAAATTACTTTGGTGGAAGGGGTGCCACAGGAGAACTCAAAGGTGGACATTTTTCTCAAGCTAAGTCACAAAGATGACTAGAAGGCACGAGTAGTTAACATCTACTCTTTCCCTGTGAATTTTGTCCTCTATAGTATCAGGAAAGCAAATGATAGCATTTTTTTTACTCTGTGTTATACTGCCCTTCTGAAAGCATTCTTCGTGTTCGATTGCACCATCTGGTTGGCAATTTGCCTATGTGTCCTTCCTGCTTTCTCGGAAACTAAGTGTGGATGTGCTTAGGAAAGAAATGGGAAACACTGCCACTCAAAGAGTTGCCTGCCTGCACCATTTTAATTCTGCTCCCATTCTTGCCTGGTTTCTTCCATTTCATCCCCATGTTCCTGATTCTCTTGACCATCCCTGTGGCCATGGACTGGGTTACTTCCAGTAGTGGTGATACCAAAGGTTTAAATTTCAAATTGCTTTCTAGAGAAATGCTTCCATGCATTCCCTCCATAAATAAAGGCATTTTAGGGTTGGTTTATGTTGGCTGTATTTAAGGTGCACAGCGCCACAGTATTTTAATATGTCTTGGTGTATTCAGACACATGGTTCTTTCCTCCTCTTTCTCTCAGTTTTTGAGCAACTTATGTTTTGTAACTAGGAACTTGTTTTCCACACGTTTTTCACTTTTATTTTATCTATAAGGTCTTGTACCAAAACTCTAGCCATTCAATATAAGGACACCATAATGATAAAACACCAAAACCACACCTTTTTAAAAATCTTATTTATATCATGAAACAGTATCAGCAAAAATGTGGCCCTGCTTCCTCTACAGCACTCCCCCTAACCACGAGAGAGTTGTGCTGGAGGGCTTTGTACAGCTAAGGACCTCATACTAGGATGACATGAAGTGGATGTAGCTCACAGTACATTGCCCACTCTCTAACAGACCTTGGAAGAACCCATGCACTATTTTCCCTAGTCTCAAGCTTGCCATGTTAGAGACAATAACTTTACCCAAATAGAACAAAGATAAATGAGAGATATCCAGGACTTCCAGCCTTTTCGAAAGTAAACATAACTAGGAGCATGAAAGGCATGGTGTGCACATATCTATTGCCATCTGTGTGGGTCATATATGGGCCATATATGGGCAAATAAACATTTTCTTCCAGCAGAGGTCAAAAGCTCTAGAAGACATTGGTCTCAGAAATCACAGATATTAGAGAACTGATTTGATGAATGTATTAATGAGGATCCAGATGCAGAGATTGTACTTAAATATCTGTGTTTTCTTACCCTGGAACTAACTGCACATCTGGAAAGTGTTCTCCAGAGTAGCAAGTTGTTTAAAGGCTTAAGGTTAAACCCTGAAGCCATTAGAAGTCTAAGATAGGAGACAAGGACTAACACAGAATTCCGATCCTTCAGAATCTCAGCTCAGTTAGCACCTAATCCCACAGTTTATTGGCCATGGCTGCCAACGTCACAGTCATCAATGGTTCTTTCATGGAGAGCTCCTTACGTACCTGAGGGTTTACATTTGGGCACGCCTGGAAGCACTCCCACTTCTTAGTGCTGATAAACTCAGTGCTCTGGTCAGACCTTAATCCCCACTAGATTCACGAGTATTCCTCTGCCTACCACATTGCCTTCGGTGGATGTTCATCATCTAATTGGATTCCTTACAAAATATGGAATTGGAAGATCATGGAATGGCAGCATAACTTTGTGTTTCGAGCACCTACAAAAGATAGCTGTGATATCCCCACCTTAGTGACTAACTAGTGCCAGCTGCTCATTCTGTATACATTGATCAGCACACCATCCTTCTCCCTGTGCCTCACTTTCTTCCCACCTTCACTTCAAGTATTGCAATAAAAATTGCAACCCACAAGTAATAAATAGAACCTATTCATTCCATTTACAGCACTGGAAGAATGTGGTGCTCTGTGAGCAGAGCAATTTATGATGCTGACTTCAGTATGAGTAGGGAAATCCCTGAGATTATACAGTTCATCAGAGCAAGCTTTTTTCCCTTTCGTTACAAGTGTCATCTTTGACCTCAACTTTACACGTGATACTTTTACATTTCTGCGCATCTCGCATCTCCCTGCTCTCCTGCAGAAAAAACTTTGTCATTACTCTCTAACTCTAACAGCAGTCTCTTCTCTTTTCTGAGCTATTTATGACTTAATTTGGTGCCACAATGTTTGCTGACTACTTCTTTAACTGTCTCCTTGATACCCTGACATAAAATAATCATGCAAATCAGAATTTTTTTAATGGGAAATGCCTCTGGTTTTCCATTAAAATGCTTTTGGTTATGCAAAAGCAATGCAACAGGCTATAACCAATATGTTGAACACTGTTTTGTTACAGTCCTGCCTTGAAAACTCTTGCAATACTGAAGGAATATCAGAATTTTAAACAGGATGCAAGATCTATATTTACATATGCAATAGTCCTTAAAAACCTTCTAAGTACAAAGAAGTTTTCAGCATCAAAAACACAAGTACATACCATAGCTAAGATACCCATAGTGTCTTAAATAGAATCATTATTCTACATTCCAACTATTGAGATATACTGCAGTATTCAATATGGCAGAGCACTGTAACTGTTAGTTAACTATGACTTTTTAATAGGAAACCGTGTACATGTTAAAAATATGATATTGTCCCTAATCCTGTGAAACTAAAGATATCTTATACAGATCATGAAGATTTAGAAACCTCTGAAAAACAGATATGCCAAGCAACCCACTAGAAGAAAGCATATATTGAATTTATTAATTTATCCTGTGCCCATCTCAAAGCAGAGTCGGGAATCTTGTACAAAATCAACAAAAATTAAACCAAACTGGGCTCAGAGATGAGAGAGATCAACTGTACCAATAAAATGGGCAGGGTGAAAGAAAACTATTCCAAAAAGATTTATCCACATCTCCAGATACTGTGCTGTCTTAGTGGACAGATCATAACATCAATACTCAAAGTAACAGAAATACAATTTACAGCAAGGATAGAAATATTCAAGAAAAATAAAAAGAGAGCAATTATGACAGAGTTAATTTACAACTATTGAAAGCCACAGTATAGAGGCAATTACAGTGGAGGAAATACAAACTGTGTAAATTTTGAATGAAGATTGAGCACATTTACTGTCATACAACATCTATAGGATTTCAGCTCCAACTATTGATCATATTGCATTTCATTTGACTGCAATATTTAAACAATAAGAAAACATTGCAACTTCTGTGTGAGAGCTTTTGGGTGGGTATTCCCTCAAATATATGAACTCTTATTCTATTACTGTCCTCCTTCCCATATTCTATTTATAACACATCAGGGTTTACAGTCCTTTTAACAATTTTGATGACTTAGATGAATAATGATGAGGTAGCTACCTAAATACAGAGTTACTAGAAAGAAGTGCCTCTGAGATCTAGGGAGAAAAGAGAAGGAAGCAGCATATTTTATGTTCAAAAGGTACAAAGACCAGGCCATGTAATTAAAATGGCTTTTAGCTGTGTATCCTCTCCTGGTCACAGAATGCATCAGATGGGAAGGGACCACAGTGGGTCATTTGGTCCAACCCTCCTGCTCAAGCAGGGCCATCCCAGAGCACAAGGCACAGGATTGTGTCCAGGTTGGGTTTGAATATCTCCAGTTAGGGACACCTCACAAGCTCTCTGGGCAGTCTGTTCCAATCACCCAGAAAGTGAAGTTTTTCCTGATTTTCAAGTGGAAGGAATGTCCTGTGTTCCAGTTTCTGCCCATTGCCTCTCATGCTATTCCTGGACCCCACAGAGCAGAGCCTGGTCCGTCCTGTGACACTTGTCTTTGCACACAGACACAGATAAGATCCCTTCTGAGTCTCCTCCAGGTTAAACAGGCCCAGCTCTCTCAGCCCTGAACTGGACACAGGGCTGAGCACAGGGTCAGGATCCCCTCCCAGACCTGCCAGCAGTGCCCTTCCAAGCGCACCCTGGCATGCCCTGGCCTTGTCCCCCAGGACACACTGGTGGTCAGGGACACCTGGCTGTCCAGCAGCACCCCCCAGGTCCTTCTCGACAGAGCTGCTGCCCAGCAGCTCAGCGCCCAGCCCAGACTGTGATGAATTCTCTCTGGAATTCCCTCTTTTGCTTGAGCACGGACACCTTTTGGCTGGATTCCCAGGGTGGGATCCCTGTGGTGGCAATAAGCCAGGCCCAGGGTGGCTGGGCCCAGGGTGGCAGTGTTGGCAGGACCATGGAGGCTGCGTGAGGGGAAGAGCCACCACCAGCACCTGCTGGTTTTGACCCTTTTTTCATTGTTATGTTATTTTGCCCCTACCACTGGCAGTGAGCTTTACAACCACTTTTTTTTTTGACATCCTGCCTCCTAGGACAGCCCAGCATCAGCCCTGCTGGTGACACACAGAATTTTACGCGTTTATTCACTGAGGACATTTTCAGTGACTCCCCTGATCTCCAGCTCACTTTTTCAGAGCCTCTGTCTAAACAATCCTCTCCTTATAAAACTAATGAAAACTTTAGCAACAGGTTCAGATTCCCTTACCAAGGGACAAGATTTCAAAGCGAGGTTCAACAACCAAATCCCAGTCAGAGAAGAAAAAGACTTTTTCTTCATCACTTAGTAGTTTTGAATTATTTATAAAAAGTTTTATTGAATGTGAATGGTACAGTAATACTTCTGAAAATATCAATGTTAAACCTCTGAGAAAATGTAAACACATTTGAGACATGAAAACAAAATATGCTATAAATAGTTGTAAGGGTGGATAGTAATCAATAATGTGTGGGCCTAACTCAATTAATTATTCTTGTATTGCACATAATACCAATATACAGAGAAACCTTATTCTGGAAAAACCAAAGTTGCCTAAAAAATAATTTTAAAAATATTTTCAATGCCTTTGCACTTCATTGGCATTTTAAAAATTGCTAGCTAAATTATGTAACAGTAAGATAAATTAATCTCTTACAAGTATAATATAAAGAAACGTGCCATCTCAAAGTTCTTCTTAACAGTTCTTATAAAAGTGTATTTCAAATTAGTAGATGAAGTCAAAATCCTTGAGTGTATTACATAAATCCCTCACAATTAATCTCTCATTTTAAATATTTCTATCTATATCTAAATATTTATTTCAAACAGTGAGTTTTCCTCCTTAATTGCATGTTACATTTTCAGGGGAGTGAGGTTCCCCTCATGCCTCTCCAGGCAGGTACCTGCATACCCACGAGCAAGAGAAGTATACATACACCTGTATAAACGTTTAGCAAAGTTTAGCAGAACATCTTTTACACCTATGAATAAAAAGCATTTTCCCCTTCATTTTACTAGGAATCTCTTATTGATTTAGATCATAGCTGAAGCCCCCAATCAGCTGTATCAGAAATGAAGCTCTTCATACCTTTAATTATAATACAGTTTTCATTTGCCCTTTAAGGAATCACAATACATCAGGATATAATTTTCTCTCCTGAGTGTTTGCCTCCAGATTATTAGTACTTTCTGAAAGTTCCAGCCAAAACAGCTCATTTCAAAAATGCGACAAAGAGAATACTGAGTGCTTTGCCAGGGTTAGCAAAATCTGGCAACTTGTTCCTTTAAATGCTTTTGCACTCCCAAACTTGAGGGCAAAGGTGTAAGAAACAGAGGCAGGGAGGGGAAGCTGAAATTGTACAAGGAGGAAAGTAATGAAGGAAAGAATCTGAAGGACAACTCTCCTCAATAAATTAAATTAGGCAAGTCCAAAACTGGAGAAGAAAAAAAAAAAGAAAACCAATTCTCCAATACTTAATGGCAACTTACAGAGCTATAGCAGAGTCCTAGCAGTGCTCTCACAGAACTGTGGCATCAGTCAGGTTGGGAGGGACCTTGCTGGGTCTACAGTCCAATCTGTTGCTCAAAGCAGGGTCAGTCCAGAATTCATATCAGATTTTTCATGGCTTTGTCCATTTGGGTCTTGAAAAGCTACATAAACTGGAGAGTGCACAACTCTGGGCCTGTTCCAAAGCTTAATTACCCTCTAGCAAATTCATTTTTCTTCGAATCCAGGCAGATCCTCCCCAGTTCCAGTTTGAGCATCACCTTTGTCCTGCCACTGTGAACCTCACTATGCTTTCAGCCACCCCCTCTTTTGTCTTCCAACTTTTGGAAATAATTCCAAAATCAGACAAGCTGCTGGGGAAAAAAAACCCCAGGACATTAAAACTGGATTACTACAGAGACTGGGTGGAGGAATTACATGAAATAAAATGCAATAATAGCACTCCAATAAACAGTTAAGATAGAAATAGAGTGAAAGAGCATGAGAATTGGGACTCAAATTCTGTGGCCTGGTGTCTCTAACAAGAAACATGGTGTAACAGTATAAGTGCAGACAAAGGAGATGGAATAAGCCTTCTGACTTAATTCTGACCTTAATTAGGTATTTACCAACTTCCAACTGCAAGGTTTTCTTTCAATGCAGTTTTCTGTATAATAAACCATGTACCTACTTAATTGATTTTGATACAAGAGAAAACTGATAAATTAGAAGCAGAGAATCGTGAAAAGCCCAAGGCATACAAGTTGTGATGACTGCTATAGCATCTGCCATAGTTTTCAGGTCTGAATTGCCCTTTAGTAACATTAGTTTCCCAATGTGTGACTGTTTTTCCAGGCACTTTCTGAGATTGGCCATTGTATAAGTAGCTTAAACTTTTTTCATACAGACCCTTTTCAAAATCTCATTGCTGAAAACAGAAACAGTTCAACTGATGTGGATTGAAATGCTTGGACTTTGCAAGTATATAATATTTCTGAATGCAAAAGGTACTTAGATATGTGCATACTAATTGCAGACTAATAGTACTTTTGATATCAGTGGAATTGACAATGTTTTTGAAACGGATCATCCACATACCCATAATACCAAGTAAGAGATCACACTAAACTCAGAGAAAAAGAAGGGACACAAAAGGCCAGAAATATGATAAGTAATGGATATGTTAATATCTAACAGGCATTGCAAAAAAAAGAAAGGAGACAGAAGAATATTAGTAAGTGGTCATGACAACAGTTCAAGAACACATATTCAAGATGTACATAAAACCTTTAGAAAGATTTTCATTCTCTTTTGCCTCAAAGACTCAGCAAGA
The DNA here is from genome assembly GCF_965178545.1 of Coloeus monedula. NCBI lineage: Eukaryota > Metazoa > Chordata > Aves > Passeriformes > Corvidae > Coloeus > Coloeus monedula. The sequence goes on along the minus strand of NC_138793.1, from coordinate 5,406,319 downwards.
ACTGTTGTGCTTTTTGAACTGGTAGCTTAGTGGCAGATGGGGATCTTGCCTTTATAGCAATTTATTAGTTAATTAATTAATTAGAGAACAATTCAGTATCAGATCACACTCCTGAATGAAGTTGAAAGCAGTCAAAGAGAGGATCTGGGATTTGCCTTTTGCTTTTTTGTTCAGGAGGAATAGTGCAGCATTTAACCCATGTTCCTGACTGGACAATCTCATGGGAGTTCCAGTTCACACAGCAAAACCACAGCTGAAATCATTCTGACCAATGATGGAGCAAATGCATCAATATAATCTGTTGCATAAATTTTGGGACCAAGCCTGCAAAACCTCATTCTGTGAATAATCCCATCAATACAGAGTCTAGATTAAAGGATACACATCAAACCCCAGCAGAGTTAAGGTTTTAAGCTCAGCATTTTAGAGATAATGTTCATATAAACATCCAAACATCTGGGACATTCATTAGAATCAAAGTGCAAAGCTCTCAGGCTCTGACCATTGACATGCTGGCGCACAGCAATCTCTGTGAGGCAATCAAGCTCTTTTGCAGAATTATATGATCATCTCTATGTATACCCCACTTTTTAAATTTTTCAAAAGCTTTCTAGCTTTTGATTTACTACTTTTCTTCTGGGGTTTATCAACTGCTTTTAGCTTTCTGGCACACTCCCAAACTCATCTGGGTAGTAGCATGAACCCAGTGATCTTGGCATCTAGAATTCTATCTTTAAAAGACCAAATACCTTTGTTAGTGTCAGGGTGGGTTCAAGCTTTCAATACACAAACCTGCTCTCTCCTGCAGAGCGCACACACAGAAATAACCATGCTCCCAATGCAGCCCACACACCGACAACCCAATTGCTTTGTGGTTGCTGTGTCACACTTAACCTCCCTGTTTTAAACCTATGTTTCCTATATACAATGGTAATTGGAAACGGCCTTCAACAGCATCTCAAGAACACAATTATACAATATAATGATGTTTGAGAATTAGCACGACACTATATCACCCTGTTTATCCATAAGTAACAGGGTATGATGAATGAGAAAACCTGACCCTAGCTAATGCCTTTCTGACCACCAAAATTCACTAAATGGATGATTCTAATTGTTTTCCAGTGCTTCTGAAGTACCGCATTTGCTAAACTTTCCTCTTATAATCTATATAGATAGTCCTACTTAAAATAAAATCTACCTGTGTATGCTTCAGGCCCTACTTTAATGAAAGTCTACCCTTATTGTAGATATGGCCACACAGAAACCATGGAAGTGACATTACAGACCAGGATGTTCACTTATGTAAAATGCTTTTTTAATGAAAAACTGACATTTTGCTAAAGTAATCAGCCCTGAACTTATCAATAGGTAAAACACTAATCTCTCCTTTGCCAAACCCTGGGGATTGCACAACTGTTTAATCTTGCGTAAGTTTTCATTGAACTATTTTTTAGGTGATTCAAAATATTCACAAGCCTTATTTAACACAGGACACATTTTCACCTTTCTCTGTTAGACTTTATTTGGGGGTCCCCAAAAAAATGAATGCATTCCCATCCCAAAATCATAGCATGGATTGAGTTGGGATGAACTTTAAAGACTATCCAATTCTAACCCCTGCTATGGCAAGGGACATCTTCCACTAGACCAGGTTGCTTCAACCCCTGTCCAACCTGGCCTTGGACACTTCCAGGGATGGGGCAGCCACAGCTTGCTGGGCAACCTGTGCCAGCACCTCACCACCCTCACCGGGAACAATTTAATCTAAATTTACTTACTCCCTTCTCAGTATGTGCATACAATTGGTAGCTAAGATCCATGCTAAAAGGCACTATAAACACTAATTTTTTAATTCCTTTAACTGATAGAGAAACTGAATGTCTTGAGGTTTCCCAGTTCTGATGAGCTCTCCTGTGCCCAGTATTCAGTTCCCAAACCAACTTCCCCTAAACAGCAGCTGGCACGGGTAGAGTGGTGCATGGACACAGAAGCACCAGTTTCCATGAAGATGGTCCATGTTAGTAAATACACTGCCCTGGTCATTTTGCTACTCAACCTGGTTTTCCTTGCAAGGGTAAAGTCTGCTCCTCTCCTCTGCCTTGTGGACACGTGGATCTACAACTCTGCTGCATAATGAAAGTGCCTGTTGCTGCCAAGATTTGGAAAATGTTTGGGCACAGGTGTCAGTTCCTTGTCAGCCTCCAGGGCTAATAAACAGGGTCTCTGCAATGTAAAATGAGACAATACATTCACAAAGTAATCATGTTTTCCCAGAACATGCTAAGCTCCAAAATAAATGCATTTCAAACATTATAACATTCCTGTATTCATAAGGCTCATTACTGTTTTTAATTTTGCTTGCTGCTTATTTACTGTTTACTCTCTTGCTTTACTGCCCTGGTGAAATTGCTGTTAATTGATACCCCAAATGGAAAAAAAAAAAACAAAAAACCAAACACAATTCCAGAAATGCTTGGTCCCTAACTAATCTTGCCACAGACTCGCTACTGCCAAGATGGCACGGTATTAAAAGGTTTAAAGAACGTCTTCCAAAATTTCTGTATGCTCTCTAATGTCTCTTGTCAATCTTTTAAAGTGGCTTTTTGGCAGTGAAAGTAGCCCTCTCTATTCTACGACAAAACACTTTCAACAGAAGACGACCTTACAAGCAAATGTCTCTCTGATGACTGCAGCTGTCTTAGCAGGATTTTCACAGAAACAAAGTCCCTCTGAAGAATGAGAAGTACTACAACATTTCCCTACAAAAAGATTCTATACCCCTCAAAAAGGTAGGATTCCCAGCAGACTCTCACACTTTAGCTTTTCGAGGAGCCTTCCCCACAACTGGCTAATAATTTTTGAATAGCATTCCCCAGGGACACACAGTCCCACTCCCCACATGCGGCACAGGCACTTGGTTTGGTTTTGTTCTGGTTAATGAATCGTATTCTACTTAGATGGAAAAATCTCTGTTGTCCCTTGAAAATCCTCCTGACCCTCAAGCTGCTTGCCTACCCCAGTGCCACCTGTATCTGCCTCCACTGATAATGGTGCCACTTTACATCTATCCAGCTACACAGATGCCAGTTTGCTCTTCAACAAAGCCAGTCTGTTCCATGCATAATTTCATGAGGCTGAACCCCTATATCTTATGATGGCTTAAAAACTGCTTATCTAGGCAGTTCTCTGCAAATTCTCATAGGCTTTTGTGCATGCTGCATTGTGAACATTTAATGTTTGCACTCATTTTAGTTCAGACTCATTCCACTGCACAGTATTTGCAAAAACCCCTTTCTGACTGGGAAAATTGTGCAGTAAAACAAGTAAAATCAGCTGATAACAATAAAGAATGGTGCACAGTTGCTCATTTCCTTAGCAAAAAACCAATCAATTTAGCAAAGCAACAAAATCAATTAAATATCAGCTATTCCCCAAAGCTACTGCTTGCTTTCTTCCATCTGAACTCTGGAGCCTTTCTTTCTGTGATGGCATAAATGACAACAGGAAGATTGGAAACAATGGTCATGGTGTTCCTTCACCTTTCTCTCAGGAGCAAGACCAGCAGAAAGGATTTTCTAGGGGAAATATCATGCAAAAAACACTCTTCTGTCTGAGGGAAATTTACATTTGAACCTTATTGATAAGAAGAAGGAATGATTAATTTCTTCTGTAAATCGTGCACAATAGCTTGGGGTTTGGTACCGTATTTATCCACAGAGAGTGGAATAAAACTATCACTGTGTGCTCTACCAGGCAGCAATCTGATACCATCAGTGTAACTCACAATACTTCATATTGCATATGAAATAATAATTGACTGCTCCATTATGACAGCATTTTTAGCTTTATGATTAAAAACATGAAGTTCTAAGTTGCAAAACTGTGCTTTCTTTTGCCTGTCTAAAAAAAAAAATGCTCTATTAAGCCCAAAACAGATATTTATTAAAGAGGTATGCATAAATACTCATAGTCCAAGTGTGTGAAGAAAAGTACAGTACTTCATCTTTACCACAAGCATCCTTGTATAATTTGCTAGGTTATATCTTCAAAAAGAGCTAAATCTATTGACAGGTACCACATACCTTTATCCGAGATGCATCAGGATTACTACACCCTGAAACTCCTCAGTTATTTTTCAGTCTGCGCTATAATCATACCATAATTATCAATCATTATTTTTATGGCTAATAACAGTTATGAATATAATTTAATACAACAGTAATTTATATCAACATCAAATAAATGGAAATTAATAGATTTACCTTTTTCTGAAAATTTTCCCGTTGATGTAAGTTATGATGAAGTCGGTACATTTTTTTTAAAAATACACCAGTGATATGACTAGTAAAACTTATTTTTGCAGTTCTTTTACAGTAATTTTCTATCCAAAAAGTCCCATCTTTTAGTAATAATCACCATCAGCTAACTACGTTTTATGAATGCCTTATTTCTAAGTATTAATACTCTATTCATTTTTTCAATTGGCTTTTAACGCTATAGCTTTAAGTGAAAAATCTTTCAGATTAGCTGACAAAAATAACAACCTTTTACAAAATTAACCCATTCCTTTGGAACCTTTCAAGTTAGTGAGATATGTTCCTTGAGAAATAAAATGCAAAAGCCTTTGACATGAAGACTTGCTATGCAAACTGATTGTTCACAGGGCTCAATCCTGCTCCATTAAAGCTCACAGAAATTATTCCTCAGCTGCAATGTGACTGTGATATTGAAGCATTTAGGGCAGCTTTCTAAAACATTTTTTATAAAAGGGTTTAAGCATGAAACTGAAAAATTCACATCAATGCTTTCTGTGAATCCTTTTAGATTGACAAAAATCACACACTACGCTACTAAGAACAGTCTGAGAGTGTGAGGCTGTGAATGCAATGCTTTTTAACAACACATTTTCAGTTATTACTATAAAATTGTAATTAGATAGTAAATTACAATGTTAATATTCACTTTGAACAAATAAGTGTTTGTAGTTGTAGAACTGGGCATTATTATGGTAGCACAGGGACCTATTCACCAAGTAAGACATAGACTTTCTTCATAAAAGTTATTCTATTCTGTAGTTTTTCCTTATGAACTTGCAGGAAATGCTGGCTTTTTATGTGCACTATTTGCTGTAGTCATCTTCGCCAACAACAAAATCTGTATTTCTCTTTGGGGAAGTGCCAAAACAAGCATTTCTCTCATCTGGTTCCACTACTATCCAAAGAATATAAAGACATGAAGGAATCATTCCTCCCTGCACAGAAAAAAATATTGACAGGCTTTAACCAGTTTTACAGGAACTGTAATGTTGCTCTCTCCATTGTGAAAACAAAGTTACTCCTATAATGTTTACATTATATACTAAAAGATACTAAAATATCTAAAAACATACATAATATATGAAATTAAACACATTACATAAATATTTGTGATATAAATAATAACATACTATATTATACTGTAATAGATGTGAATATGTATAATATGTATTATACCTAGAATATCAATAACAGTTAAAAAATAGAAATTCCTACTGTATTTTAATTATTTTTACTGACTTTTTCCCTCACCTTTTTCTTTTTTTTCCAGTTAAGGAAGTTGTTTTGAAACACATACAAAGTTTTCTTTTCCCAGTTTGCATACAAAGAGAGATTGAAGAAACATTTTATTTATTATGTTAAACCATTTGCAATATATTTTGAATAACCACTGTTTATACAAGTTGAAATTTGGTTTTAGAAAAGTCTCTGAAAGCATGGTAGAGCACAGCTCAGTGATAAACTTCTGCAAATTATGTCACAGGCATGTGAAATACAATTTAAACTATGATCCAGAAGAAAGGATTCATTACACACAGAACTAGCTAGCTCCAGAGTAGGCACGCACAGAGATGTCTCATTCCATGTGTATAATAAATACCTTGCAGGAAAAGTGTGAGAAAGCAAAGTTTGCATCCCTTTGGAATGTCACGAATCACCATGTTCCACGAGAAAAAGCCAGCGACCATACAACGACCACAGAACTTCTGCACAGACACCTGTGAGGACTGAAGCTGAACAAGGCAAATCTCCACTGGGCAAAAAGGGGACAAAACATTTCTAAGAGAATTTGATTTTAAAATTTCAGTGATTTATTGACTCTGCTCATCGGTTTCTCCATAAGTCCCAGGAGAGATGGATGAGTGAGCAGAGAGGAGGTAAAACTGCCAAAAGGTGCATGATAAGTACATTTATCACGTGGGTTTGCAATTTATCTTATATGTCTCAAATTTTTCATAGAGCCCCCATTTGTAATCACCATGTGAAAAATTAGGGAGGCATATGATAAATTAAGCCGTGAATTGTGATTTCTAATAAGTTAATTATTTATCCATGCAATTTAAATTTAACTTCTAATCACATCTAGTCTTTCAGGACACAAAAGACCAAACAGAGGAAAACACACAAGAAAGACCAAAATGAGACAAAGACAGAAAATGTTTCATCAATGTAAATGCATTTTCATAACCTTGTTTCTGAGCCAGTATTTCTGAAAACAATAATTTCAACTTGTCAACTGAAAAGATTCCAGAATCTCAGACCACATGAGGAACTTTGTGACCAAAAATGAAGTATCTCTTAAACCAAACTGCCTTTAGGTAGTACTATCACATTACTGGCCCATTAATCCTTTTCCTCAGGACTTAACACATTCCAAAATGTCTTAGCCATTTCATTTTAAGATCTCATCCAACAAAAAGTTTCTTTTTTTTTTTTTCCTAACCACAGCTATCCTGGAATCCTTAAGAATATATCCATCTACCCATCTCAATTAATCTTATTCTTAAATTTATACACTGGTACTAATTGCACTCTAGCAACCCAGTATGTAGCTGAAACTACTGTACCAAAAACAAAACAACAACAAAAAAATAAGCTAAGTATTTAACTAGTTTGGATAAAATCCATTATTTTCATTAATGGATCTCATTTTTATTTTATTGAGGTTTTTTACTATCCAGATTAAAAGCACATTTTTTATTGTTTTTCCTAATGCAATTCTGTGTGATGTGCTCAGAATGAATGGAATAGTTATTGGTTTTTTTTTTTTTCCTTCTTGCTTTTTTATCCTGGTCCTATTCCTATTATTTACTACTTTTCATATTAGCATTATACCATATACTGTGTACACAAGTGCACAGACACTGAATATGCCTATGTACAAACACCTTTACACATATATATGTGTATATATATATATACACACACACATATATGTGCTTTTAAAAATCTATTGTAACCTGCATCCTTTCTACTGTTGGAAAGAAGTAGAGTAGCTCTAAACAATAAACTGTCACTAAACTGATATAAGCTTTTGCAGTATTTAAAAATTTTAAACTATCTTTCCCCACCCTAAATAATTTAGCCAATTTCCTCAATGAAATTAGGCAAACTCGTATTCCAAATCGCAGTAAGAATTTGAACTCTATCCGATACTTAAAAGACTGTAAAATATTAAAACCACTTGTTTAAATATTTGGGTCATGTAAATTCCAGGAGACCTAAGTGTAGAGTTTCCAACATAAATAGTCATGACTGTCATTCTTGTAGGTGAAAGTAACGTGTGGGATGACAGAGAGAAAAAATCTTTAGAGCCAGGGTCTGCTCTTGATTCCAATGTAATTTTTATGTGAGTATTGCCATTCATTTCTGTGGAAAGATTCAAACATAAGACCTATAAGGTGTAATGGATATTAATGTAATTCTTTGCGTAGTCAAGTAGTTATTTATGGAATATGAAAGTTTCCTATAATCCTTCTCTGTTGCACCTCCAAAAAGAGTGGGTTTTGAGCCTGATACCCAGGTACAGTTGTAAATTGTGCAGACAATCACTAGTACATAGAGAAAAAACATCTGTGGGGGAAAAAAAATCTCAAAATTACTGTCTACAAGGGCAAAAATCTAGGCTTCAGGAAAGTGACTATAATTGCACACAAAACATGGAGCAGGACCAGTCTATGCCAATTAAACATTTGGTCTAAGTTGCTTACAGTAACTTTCCCATGACTACAGTTTATATTTCTCTCGTCATTGTAACTAATTGAGAGCAATACTTTGCATTCCACAGAGGTTAGGAAAAAACCTCTTAGTGGAAGTAAAAGTTATTATTCGCAGCTAATAGAATACTCAGTATCACTAAAGATTAATTACTGCTATTTTGAGGGCTTCTGAAAGACCAAGAAAATGATATGCACTGAGCACATACAAGGAAAACGAAGAATTAAAGACAGAATCCACATATTTACAGGTATTGTGACTCTTCCTATGAAATAGACAAATAATCTCAATTATACCATTGTTTTCTATACAACAGACTCATAATGCTTTTCAAAGTTTAACTCTCATGAATTGCTGATAGATCTTTACTTACAGTATGCAAGTTATAAACAAGCAGGAAAAAGCAAATTGTTAGTTGTGCTTACAGACTGACCACTTTGATAACATGGTGAACGCACTGTTACTTAAGCTAACAGAAGGTTTGGCCTTTTCCCACAATTTCAGCCTGTATCAGACTGCACACAGTTGCATCACAATATATCATGATTAGTCTTCCAGTATCTGACCTGCCAAAAGAGGTGAGCTGCGGAGCTGTTTAAACAGTAGCCCTCACCCGGCTAGTTTTGTCACCTCAAGGCATCACTTTTTAAAGCATGGCTCTTTTCCTTAGAGAAGCCAGGCTAGAAACTGAGCCTACCACTTGGCTTGCCACAAGGTATTATCTGGAATTTCTTTTCTGGACTTGATAGTAGGCAACTCAACCTCCAAAGCTGAACAGTTCTACTTACAAGCTCAGCTTACTGCTCATGTCTGTGAAGCTTGATTTATTTTTACCACATCCCAACCTACCAAAACATGGATTGTTTATTTGACAGAAAGAATAAGGCACTTGCTGTCTGTTCCTGTGCTTCTTAGAAGTTGCAAGCAACGCCATCTGGAGCAGACTATTAGTTGGAAGGGTTCCAAAAGGTACTCCATTAGTTTCTAGGGAAAGTGGTCTTGAGTTGTGCACAAGATGTTTTGGCTGTATGGCAACCCATGAAATAAGATCTTATGAAGCCATGAAGTCTTAAAATAAATGACAGTATGATTAAATAAATAAATAAATAAATGCACTATTTACCTCTTTGTCCACTAAAGACAAAGGGACTTTTATGAGTCACACTATTTTGGCTAATATTGTGTGCATCTTGGAAATCTCACCTAAAAGACTTTATTGTACACTTTTGACAAAACTTAGAATAGAAACAATATTTTGAAGCTCAATTACATCTTTCCTGTTACAAACTGGCAATGGAAACAGGTTTCTTAATATGCTCTGGCTGTAGGAAATCATGATCAGATTTCAACCCACAAAAGTGGTTAAGGCAAAAGGTTTCAAAAGAGGAAAAATCCTAAATCAGCATATCATGCTGGTATGGTGATAGATGCCATAGGAAATGCACAGGTTACAATGTAGATTCAAGTTTTTCTTGCTAAATGAAGAGAGAAATCTTTCCCCCTAATTTTGGAGATGTAATACAAACCCTATGTGGTTTATCCCTTTCCTGAAAACCCAGATTGTCTTTATGGACTATTTATCTCTCTTTGGAAATCTCATTTCAGACTCTTTGGCAAGTTTGGGAGCTGTTTTCCAATAGGATCATACTACACATAGAGTCAATCCAGACCTATCTGCAGAGCTGTCCCATAAAACATTCCAGTTCCAAGGAATGACCCCACTCGAGCAACATTGGTTTCCATAACAAGAGACAAAATACCAGTAACGCTTGTGTTGAAAGTGAAAGGTTGCAGAAATATAGAATTAGTATCTTTATCACTTTCTATGTCATGGAAAGGGTTAGTCTCTGGCAAAGCTGAGAGCTCAGGGAGGTGTGTCACTCTGGCCAGAAAATTCCAGACACTTTTCTTTTTTTTTTTCCCTTCTTGATTTTTAATCTGAGGGGAAAAAAAGTTCAGTGAGAGCTGGTATATTTTTCTTTACCATTTTCTACACAGGAAATAAAACAAAAATTTCCTTAGTGTTTCTAAGAATTAATGACAGAAGAAATTTGATTTACTTTCTCTCATGAGCAAAGCATAAGCATTAAAAAGCAGAAGATAACTCTGTGGATTTATGCAGCAAAAATATGATGTAGGACAATCCTGGTGAATGTACAGGTGCTGTATAGGTCTGTACAGGTCTGAATATTCTTGCTGTGGACTGATCCTCAGTTCTGGACTGCCAGATGATTCAAGACTGGCAGAAGTTTCATCAGTTTCCTTTACTTGAAAAAAAGAAATTAAAATCACCATGTCTGGTGCTTGGCATGTGGATCTTCTAGCTTTAGGAAGCAGTGACACCAATCAATTTTACCTTAACTATTAATACATAACTCAGTCAAAACCCTACATATGAATGATGGCACCACTTCCATTAAAAACAAAAACCACCACCATCAAAAAAACCAAACCAAAGTAAACAAAACCAACCAAAACAAAACCTGAGTTCCTAGTAAGATAATGTTAAGGTAGAAAATCCAAGCCTTTAGAAATCAGGAGATACCAGGATTTAGCTTACACATGTTGTCTTGCTTCAACTTGATATGTTTGCGATCTCATGACACTCTTCCATGCTGTAGAGTGCCCAGGAGGTTGGTTTTATACCAAGTTTGTTATGTGCAATGTACACATATTACATCCTCATGTTCTACATATTTAATAGCAGTTCTCATCTTCTAAGACATACTCATGGCTGAGTTGTTCATTAAACAATTTTTAAAGAGTTTTATGGCCCTATGAACAATAATTTTTTGTGGAAGCAGACTAAATTGTATGCTGTGATAATTACACCAAACTAATTGTAGGCAAAATTAGCGAGGGGTCGGACCAATTTAGTTTCACAAGAAAATATATTCTTTGCTTACACCTTAAATGATCTTTAGAAAATTAATCATGTAAAACTGAATCTCCTTAAATCAACATATATAATTTTCTGTACCTTTGCTGTGAAACAGGAAGTCTTAACGTTGCTTTGAAAAATGCAACCGACTAAATGTTTTTTTGATTACCATTTTTGTTTAAATTACCAATTAACTTTACCCTAGAGAATCAAGCAACGCAAGTCTTTTACACTCTATCGGTACATTAAAACCATACCTAAACACAGCATGTAAGGAAGAAACATCAATAATACAAGTACTTTTTCCAAATCTCTTTTACTACCAGCTATAACATCAGCCCAATAATTGTCTCTAATATCATGATACTCACATATAATTTCCTTCAATTTCCTGTCTGCAGACAACGTGAAGTCCATTGTGGAGCTCTTACACAGAAGCCTTTGATGTTTCAAGCATGTCATTCGGACAGTGTGGGAGAGTTGTTGCTGCCATTTCAGTTACCAGTGGTACAGCCTGACTCCCTAGCTCTGCTCCAGAGGTTTAGTTCATCCCTAAGACTCTGTGACACTGACCTAACATCCAAGCAGGTGGACTGCACTCTCACTGGGCAAAATTTTACATGTAATGAGCAATATACTCCTCATTTTCCTTGTTTGAGATAATTTCTGGCACTATCCTTACTGATACAAATTTGTACTAATTTGAAAGTTTTATCATTTATAAATGGTATTTTATGACTTTACAGAATAACACTTTGTAGAGTCAGTGACATAATTTACATCAGTGGTTGCTAAAGAGCTGGGAAACTACTCAATAACTAGCTATTCAATTATTTCAATTGAAAAAATGGAACTGCAATTGTTACAAAACAACGATTCTTTTATTTCCTAGTAAAATATTATCCCACCAAAAAAAAATCATGTGAAGATATTGTTTCTTTAGCAAAATTACTCTGATTCAAATAGTTTTAGATTTTGTAGCATGTAAAACATTGAGTTGCACATGTAATACTAACACTCACTAATTGTAATACTTAGAATGCACTGGAAGGACTTGAAACAACTTTGCCAAAACAAAATCGTTGAAGCCAATTATTTGGATGCAGTGTTCCAGCAACATCTTAACGGAATTTAAGTTTTTCCCATAACAAAACTATACATTTGAATTTTTCAGTAAAAAAATTATTCCGTCAGGTGCTTTTGATCAGCTACAGCAAACACCAGATTTTCCCTAAACTATTTGAAAGGTACTTCCTTTTTAACTTGAGGACTTAAAAGATTAATACAGCAGAGTTTGTATTTTTTGCTGGCATAAAGTATTCCTTGCATTTAAAAACTGTTTTAGCACAACTGTCTGCAAGTAAAAGTACCAAAAACGTCGTATTTACAGTGACCTTGCTGAGGATTACATCATTCTTGTCTGTTTCATCACTTTTCAGTGATTTTGGAGCTAAAGCTTTTTTGCCATTCATGAAGCCAACTTTTTTCTGCAAAACACAGCAATGCCAATCCAATCTACACTGTCTTTTGCTCTTTTATGGATGCTTGCATGCATATAGAGATTCCTGAGGAAGATTGTAGAGATTCCTGAGGAAGATAAGAGCTGGTTTGTGGGATACTGGACTAGCAGTCAGGAAACTTTACATGATCTTGAGTGCATGCCTGCTGAGGGTTTTTTCCTTCCCCTTATCCCGAGAAGGAAAAAACTCTTTTTAATGAATAATTCTGGGAAGTGCCATTTAACATTTGTGACTGTCAATTAGGTGTACAGGAGACTAAGAGCAGCTCTGTGAACTGTCCTGGTGAAGAAGTCACACAGGTGGGAGACAGCAGAACCCTCAGCACAGCCACTCTTATCTGCAGTGACAGAGGAGAAACAGGTGGAATTATTTTGCATTGAGGCAAAAAGCAGGTACCTCCTCACTGGAAAGGTCTGAATACATGGATGATAACCACTTAACACTCCTGCTTACTAAGGTCCACACACTCATAACATGGATAATACATTACATCAGCTTGAAATAAAAATGAATCATGGGCAAGGAATATATAGACACAGACCCTGCACATCAAAACACGCCACTAAAGTTTAAGGAGCAAAGATGATGGAACAAAGACACAAAGCATTTATAAAATCTTTAAACGTTAGCTTCAGCAAAGTAGCTACAAGAAATGCCCTCAGAGATAGAATATCTAAGAAAAATAGTACTGGCATCTAATTACAGCAGTAGAGTTTGCTGCTTTTATCTGTAATTGGACTGTATAGTCTTTCATTCTAATTTACTTTACATCCAAACTGTGATAATCAAGACAAGCAGAACAGAATGGCTTGTAACTGGCTATACCACCGACACCAGTTAATGCCTAATTATAACAACTAAATTAAAGAGGGGACTGTAAGGAGGTTGAGTATCAGTTTGAAGCATTTAATTCTGTGGAAAGAAATAGAGATTTTAAATCCTTAGTAAAAAAATCAATATTATGGCTCATTATATTGGTATTGCTAAACAGATTAATGAAATTAAGTATTTTGTTTTTTAAAGAAAAGTTTTATCATGATGTAAAGATAGCTTTTAATGAAAGACCACACTAGAGAAGGAAATTCACATTCCAGACCAATTTATAAACCAATCTAATCTGGGGAAAAACAGTAGGCAGAATTGACTTTCCCAGGATATCTCTAAGAGTTGCAGGACATGTTACATGGTGGTGGAATAACTGCAGCATTCTGAAAAAGTGTACACACAGTACAAAACAGCAGTAAAACCCAGGATCCCAGGAAACATTTTGAAATAAATCTAATTTTTAGTTAATTTTTTTCTGAATGCTCTAAATATGAATTAATTATCTTTAAAAGACAGGTTAACCAAAATGAATATTGTTTCCTTTCAGAACCCATGTAAGTAAAGAAAAGGAATCTGGGAATGCTGAGCACTGCTGAGCCATAGCTAGCATAAATTCTAAACACACTGTTTTAGGAATTACAACAAATTGGTCATCTACATCTTGAACTGACTGCACAAGAATTCATCTTCAGGGATTTGAAATAGGAGCAAGGGGAATAAAAATGGTTGCTGTTAACGATCTTGCTAAATTGACCCATAATATTCCAATGGTAGGTGGATAAAGAACTAGTTGGCATTCATGGGGCATGTAGCATAATTTGCTCCATTCAGTATCTTCAATAGAAGGCAGTAGAAAATATTGAGAAAAATTAAAATATTCACATTGTTAAGCTTATAAACTCAAAGAAAGTAGAATCTGCTTTCACATGACACTCATAATTATCTTGAGTCTTCATCATCTATAGATGAACCCACAGCTGGTGATTCTAAAGTTCTAAAACACTTAAAGATTAAATATGCTCATCAAATGACTCCTCTGTCCCTTCACTATAGCAGAACCCAGGGTGGGGAGAGGGGTGCAATGATCATTTTATCAGATGTAAAATGAATATAATGGAAATTTCTTTCTAAAGTTTTAGAAATATTTCACTACTTCCTAAACTCTCTAAGGCTGAAATCACCCTCCTTAAGAAAGCAAGGCCTCTGCAACCACCTCTGCCCATCTTTGATGTGCCACTGACCACTGCACCTTTGGCCTATTTCAACCAAATTTGTAAAGTAGTAGAAGCCCTTTTCATTCCAGCTCTCACAGAAACGAAATTCAGCATATTTTAAGAGGAGGATGACTTCTCTGGGTGTCCTCATGAACCCGAGGTAATTCTAGCTGACAAATCAACCCACATGCCAGACAACAACTTGCAAGTCATTCCAGATTGCTCACGGCATTGTCTCCTGGAGCTTCCTACAGGGCTGATTGCCAAGACAGGCACAACACACATATTGTGTACAGGGCACAAAACCAGGGGCTCCAATAGCCATGCTTTGGCACAGAGGTGCTATCTGACTGGAGAAGGATATGCATTCCTGAAATTAAAGGCATTATAACCACAAACTAAACAATTTCACAGAGCAGAAAATGAAATGTTCTTCTCATTGTTATTTCTGCTAAGTGGGGAACCGAACAAAAGTAAGGTACCTGATCTTCAGGACTGCTCCAGACTACTGAATCTTGCTTTAAACAGAGGAGCTTAGATTCTGATTATCTTGATTACCAAGAGGCAGATGAGATCTTTCTGTTATCTACTCTTTTTTTGAATTGTACATAAATTACAGAAGTAGTGAAGCAGAATTCCCAGAATTTCACATACTTGTGAAATATAAATGACAAAAAGATGGATACTCTAAAACTGTACATTCCAGTTCTGAACCACAGCCTGCATTTTCAAGTTTGAGATAATCTCTATTGCATTTAATTACTCTCAACAGAGGAAAAAGAATATTCACTTTTGATGTTGTCAGAGCCTGTTGAAAGCCTAGTTTTGGTGCTGTAGTAGGAACATTGAACAATCAGACAAAGTGATATGTCAGAATGTTAAAAACTAAAGGGAAAAACCTTTTACTATGAAGTTAGACATTCTTTTTTCCTCCTCTTCCCTCCCAATTTCACCTTTGACTGCACCTGCAGAATTCTGTATCAAGCACAGATGAAAAGACTGAATGGAATTTCATCCAAATTTATTAATGAAGATTGTTCCCAGGTGAATGGTAATATTATCCATCTTTTACAGGCAGGCAGATACAACAATTTAAATTACTCAGAAAGAGTGGTTTAAAGACTCTTCTGGATTAAAGGTTTATTAGATTGTGATATAGACCTGGATGTAAGTGCCAACCATTTCACACACCTGAAAAAGCACGTTTAAGTACTTCCATAAATTTGGTAAGCAACTTCCTTTCCTTTGTGCCCAAACAAAACAAAAAAGATTCACCACTGAACTCTGAAGACCCAAAATATTTGCACCAACACTTTCAAACTTTAAAGAGCTTTTAAACATGCCCCCTATTACACCCTTTGAAGAGAAAGATTTCCTTGAGAGGAACGGAAGCAGGCTGAAATAGAGGATTCCTTCCAAATGTCCAGAAATGTATTTGAAACTTAAATCACCTGAAAGACAAAAGTGTTTCTAGCAGTAGATGAAACATGAATGACATTTCCTGAATCATCACTCCTGCTGTAAGACTGAAACTCTAAGTGTATGAACCTCACAAATCCTCTGCTCATTTAAGCCCAGAGCCCTAAACCATTTGCACATATCCAGGACTAGAATATTAATGAAAGGGAATAGCTTTTTTTTTCTGTTTGAAAACAAAGCAAAAATTGCTACACAATCAGCTTTGAAGATTCAACCTCTTAAAATCTACAATGTAGAGAAAGCACATGCTCCACAGCAGAGGAGTGTGGTGCTTACTGGGCATTCCTTCAAACATGTGAAGAGGGCTGAAGTCCTGCAAAGGCAGACTCTGAGTTACAAACAAGCTGCCTCTTCAATACCCAAAGTAATGAAACATCTAAGGAATTCAAACAAGAATTATTACAGAAGAAAAAAAACAATCACTCGTATGCTTTTTCATTACTGTTTCAATGTGGATCAGAAAAGTGTGGAAAGGAAAGAACAAAGTCACATCACCATTTTTCTCCCCACATATTGTGAATAAATCCATGTTGTTTGACCCAAACATTAATACTATCCAAATCCTAATATCAGACAAATGTAAATTATCCATTTAATACCACTAGCAATTGAAACAAATACAAGTTGAAAGCACTAAGAAATCCATCACTTGTTTTCAGTTAAACTATTGACAAAAAAGCTACTAATATTTGCTGCTTCAGACCATTTTCCCACATCAAGCATTATGAGAATGATTTCGGATGCATTTCTTGTGATCTTAACAGGCCAGTTTAGGGACAGTCTGCCACCCACCTCCTTTGTGACAAGAAAGAGATGGAAACATGCTTTGGAAGCAATGCATGGACCTACCAGGACTCAGTAGTTGGGTGACTGCATGTAGATGTGTGCAAGCAATAGAAAAGATATAGAAGAATGCAAATTGACACCTGGGCATAAATAAAAGCTTCCTATTTTCTAGCAGCATTTTACCGCAGCCTTTGTTGTCAATATACGACTCTTAAAATAACAGATCATCAGATAAACTTTAGAATTAGTGGAACTTGATAAATAAACTATTTTTAGACAATCATACATTATTATCTGTGGCCAAGCAGCCCCAAGCTAAACAAAACTGAGCTCCTCCAGGGAGTAAAACACAAAGCCTAATACAGAAGAAAAGGATTTACTATGTTATATTGCAAAGGATATACCTGCAAGCTCAAATTTTAGGTAAAATGCACACATACACACAGAGTGTTCTACAAGGATTCACCTTTTGAGGTTTTGCAGATATATTGATCTCCCAAGTCCCAGAGTGATCCTGTCCACCCCTAGGACTCTGCTACTTAGCAATCATCTGCTAAGGCCATGTATCACAGCTTTGCTTCCTCAGTGGAGAGCACTATCTAGCCAGGAATGAGAAATAAAAGCAGTTTTGACTGCATCGTGTTGGTGGATCACAACACCTTCCACACAGACACCTGCTATGGCAATATTTAAGGACCAAGGTCTCTGCAAGACTCATTAATTTCTGCCTATTTCTGTACATGCAGCTTGAGCAGGGTACTGCTACAGCCAGCTCTGTTCAGGTTCTCCCAGGCTTCCAACAGGCTCCTCAGATCCTGTCAGGGGCAACACACCCCGAGCCCCTGAACCACTCTGGCTCCAGATGGAGTCCAAAGCACAGGCTCCTGAGGACTGGACATTGCTAAAACTGGACGATATGCCATTCAGGATTAAAGACTTTCTGCTTCTGTTGTAACCTGTAGAGCAATTTCACACTCGGATTAACATATAAAACTCAACCAGATATTCCAGCAAGGCTCCTGGATACCAGACCCAGAGGATTCACCACTGCATTGCACCTCTACAACTGTTGAAGAAAGGGACTGTGCTGGGAAGATGTTTCATGGCAGCATGTGGAAGAGGTAATATTGGCACAACACAAATGCACTCTGTTAAGGACCTTCTGGTAGTCACAGCACCACAGAGCAGCAAGAGGCTGCAGGAAGAACCTTGTAGAAAACCCACAACATCACTTACCTTTACCCAGTGTAGGAACTTTTCTGCAGCTTTAGAAACACAAATACAATGTTTGACATGCCAGAAAATGCCACTGTCCAACACCTTTCTCAAGAGATTTTTTTATATCAGATGTACCCATAAAAAGATTTCCCAAGCAGATGTCAGTCTGGATTAACTTTATGTTGCAGAGGGAATTTCAGATACTTCCAGGTGTCAGCTTTTTTCTTTCTTGACTTTTCTTTTTTTTTACTTTTTTCCCTTTAATTTACATGCTTGAAGAAAATAAATTGCAATGTCTCCGTTTATTCATCAAATGCAGTCTGCCAAGATCTTTAGCTATGTTCTTTGAGGCCCTTAGTTCAAATTAAACAACACAAATGTCAATACTTTCAAATTTCATGAACCATGCAGCAACTTTTGGGAAAACTACGTCAGTGAAAGTAATGCCAGTAATTTAAACCTGTGGCATCCAAACGGTGGGCTGGAAATCTCTACATTAGAACCTAACACACCTAAACTCTGCTTGCCAAAACATGTCTGGGTTTTGACAGCCACAATACTCTGGCTTCTTGGAAATCAGCTGATGTTATCATCATCATTTCACTTAACTCACTTTCAGCAGGGAAATGCCTTTACTTGAGCTGTTGTGATTTCTTCTGTATTCACTAGCAACAAGAAAATAAATATTAAATTGTTGCTTAGACTGATGTGATTTTCTATTATGTATATTTTTACTGACTACAATTTCTCACCCAATCTACTGTTTATCAAAAATTCACCAGGAAGCTTTGTGTGAAAGCACAAAATAAATAAATATAATTAGTTTCCAGATTACACTGCCCAGCTTTCCATAAAATACTTCACTGACTCCAAGTATGCTCAGAACATCAGCACAGGTTTTTGCAAATATTCCAACATTTGCTTATGTTTGTATTCCTCCAAACCAGGAATTTTCTCAAGTTCTTGGGAAATAAAATAATTCTAGGGATTCAGGAATACTAATGGATAGCTTGCTAGCTCTGAGCAAAAGCAAAATAAAATGTACCTTATTAGCTTGAAAGGCTTCTTTTTATTACAGACCGTCTCTTGTTAGGGATCCGTAAAGCTGAGGAAAATGGGATTTTTTCCCAGTTTTCTGCATGAAAAACAATTTTGTACGTGCATTAAATAGAACTAAGGTGTGGCAGCAGGGGTTGACACTGCTAAATAATCCAACCCTAAACCACAAGCAAAGAAAAACATAAAGAAAAACTATGACAGCTGGCAAGAAAACATTAAAATCCAATGCAATAGAGATCTACATATTCACAGCTAGATAAATTGAGTTATATTGTGCCAGATATTTTTGCAAGAAAAAACATGTCTTTTTTGTGTATATTATGTAAAACATAATATATGTAACACAGGTACTATAGAAGAATATAAAACAGTACATACAAAAAAGTCACTCACATATCCCTAAACCAGGACATTTCAGCTGAGGCAAAAAAATATCAGATTGCAAAGGAGAGGAAAGCCAATGTGAAAAAGCATCAATCCCATTTTCTTTTCCTATATAGTTATAATGTTTATACAAAAGACACACAGCTCCCTTTGACACTGTGGATTGCCACAAGCAAAATGACAAAAACAATGAGCTTTTAACTTGTGTAATATAACAACACAATCCTTTTGATGACAAAATTTGCAACAAAAATAATTCTAAAAAGGCAGCATACATGTAAACCACTTAAAAGTGTTAACAAGGTGTAGCAGAGTCCTAGTTGTATTTCCAAACTCTGTTGTTAAATATAACCAGAACATAACAGTAAAAATTAACCTAAAGCTTAACGGCTTATGTAAGAGTGCTTTAATAAAAAAATGCTACTGAGGTTATTGAACTGTACAATTAAACCCCTCCCACTAAATACTTTTCAGTGCAATTTCCATCTAAAGCTTATTCAGCAAACCAAAATGCCAATGCATTTCTTCAATTTCCACTTCTTTGAACCTGCTAATGTATGAATAAAAAAAGATTTATTTGTGTTATTAGCCACATATAACCCTCTTGTCTAAAAAGTAGATTTAAACACAAAATTTCTGAGATACACATGAAACTACAAAATATCTAAAGGATCATTTTGATTTTTTTTCTGCAAGCTATGTTTGATTTACATCAATTAGATCTTTCACATAAGGTATCATATAACAGGAAGGCTAATAACCCAGAAATAACCTCATTAAAAAAGACAGCATATCGGTCTAAGCAGAACGAACTCTAAGCAGAAAAATTAGTGACCTGGAAAGTAGCAGGAAGAGGTAATAGCAATACAGAGAAAAAATACATTCCCATTAGCTAGTCAAAAGTAGAAATCACCAGCAATAAAGTAAAAATACAATAGAAGCATAAAGAGAACACTTAAAAATATTTTTATCTTTTGAAATTCTGCAACAGAAAACATATTTCCCCAAACTAAGATGCTGTCTAAAATTATTTTATTACTATGGATTGGTCTGTGCTTTCCTTTTTTTTTTTTTTCAGATGCTTAAACAGTCCTTGGCAGACTATTATTAGCAAGTCTAATACATTTATATTAAATTATCAGTGTATGATTCCAGTGTCTGTGGATTCATCTATTTTAAGATTAATGGTTAATAATGGAAACTCAAGTTGGATTTACATAGTCTTTATGCAGCCCTTGTCTAATGTTAGCTGCTTAGATTCAAAGTCTAGCCAAACCTTTTAAAATAATTCTTATTAGTGTATTGACAATATTTTCAGAAAGTAATTTTTAGGTTTGATAAAATGACACTTTCTTTAATTTTTTGAGAAATATTTTGTTAAATATATAGGTCCTCCTACCTAATCCAGCTCAAATTTGCCAGTATAAATGAGGATAAAAAGTACTTAAATCACCATTAAATTGCAAAGTTTCTCTTGATTTTATTTGAAAAACTACCTTTAGTTTACTTTAATTTCCAAAGCAAATTAACTCAAATCAAACTATTGGGTACTGCACATAGGGCAGATTTCAGTGGTTTTCTTTGCTTTTCAGTTTAACAGGTTTAAAGTCTGATGAGAAGAGGAAAAAAAAAATCCCAGCATACATAAAGAAATCTTAATTATAGGCAAACCGCCATTTTTTATTTTCTTTTACTTTACTTCATAATTTTTAATCCAGGAAAATAAACCCTTTTTTAGACACTCATCTTTGGATCAATGATTCAGCTGCACAACGACTTAATTAAACCATTTGGAATATTTTACTCCCCAAGTCTGTAGATTGTTTTAGGCCATGATTGCTCATTTTTAGCTCATTGCCTACAGAACTACAGCAATTTTATTTCTATACTGTGGCCCCGTTTCCAGCAGCTACTGCCATCACCAAGGGTAAAGCATTCAGTGATGGCAGGGGAGCCACGAAAAACCTGAAGCCTCTCTGAGATTGTGGAGCTGGGTTTACTCAGACTTAGCCCAGAACATGAGGGACTCTGGCCTGGTGCTTTCCATCCTTTCCCTGCAACATAATTCCACAATTTATACCAGAAGACAGTGATGCAAACAGACACGGGACTGTGGGGCAGAAAATTCATCAGTGGAGAAGGGGAACAAAACATTCATGATTTTTATAGCTTTTTACTTTATTTCCTAAAGCAAACAGATACCACCCCTGAACATTTCTAACTGGGATGGCCTTTCACGTTTTAGACACCTGGAAGAAACCAGGGTGCCACCTTCTACTACAGACTTGTCCAAAACTGCTTCCCCTCTCTTTTTGATAACACTGCCTGGCTCCACTACAAACCAGGTAAGAAACTGGGAATTTGTGGCTTGGCTAGAACACTTTTAAGCATCACCATTGCCCAGACTTTCCTTTTCTTTTCCCAAAGCTGATTTCCCCATTTCACTCTGGTAAGAGAGGCTGGCCCATGGAATGTGTGGCTGCAGAGCACTTGAAAATGCACTAGTAAGAAACAATAGACATATCGTGATCCAAAACAAGCATATTTACAGTCAAAGAAAATAAAATCACTAATTCTGGGGTAATGGATAATTGCTCAAAGGCACACAGTATGTGACCAGACAAGCAGGAAGTTACACCTCTCTGCTCTCATACAGCCACCTCCAATGGCAAAGCCAGTACCAGGAAAGGGAAAGCAGGTTTTGAATGTCAACATGAAAAAACACCACAGTGTCAGGCATGGGCACATCACCAAACAATGACCCTCTCTAGGACAAAAAGAGTGTAACATAGCAAATTTCTTGCTCCTAAAATCAAAATACACTCTCAACCACTAGTTTTGGAGGCATCCGTGAGAAATCTTCTGCAGATTTTCTCAGGCATCATCAAAAGTTAATGGGAGCTGGGCACTTAATTCCCCTTTATGATTCTCAAAAAAGATGTGGCCAGCTACTTTTAATTTATTAGGGAGCAGATTTGTAAAGACTCTTTTATTATAGAAGCAGTAAGGGGAGCTATTTTTCCATAAAATATATGTAAATATTATTTATGAAAAACACAAATATTACTGAAGTGAGAGATAAACTGCTTCAAAACTTCATGTTCATAAAAGCTAGGTAAAAGTACCTATTGCTTCAATATTTTTTCCCTTGTACACGTTGGTATCTCTCCCAGGTAACTCAAAGGTGTATTCTCTGTATTCTGTTCACCTTACACTTGTAAGTACAATATCTTTACTGAAGACATCAGCTATGAAATTACAAAAGGAAACGAGACTGAAGCACTTAATACTGCACAGTTACTGATCAGGCTGCTGCTTGAAGATTAAAAAAAAAGTATTACCACTGGAAATCAGATTTGCAAACCTTAAAGGAGAATTTACTCCTGAAACCACCAAATCGGAATACAACTATCATATGTAAGTGATTTTTGAAAGATTTATTAATTTGCTAAATAAAATGTTTCCTAGGAATAGCATTGCAGAAATGAATGTAATTTGGAATCTGTTAAGTGTAAAACAATTTACTTGAAATAGTCCTTTCCCAGTTTTTTCCTTTTTCTGTCTCTAGTCTGACAGGAAACAGATGAAATTTTACTATTAAGATCAAAGGGTCTGCAAAAAGAGAAGTTGGAAAAAGAGAATAATGCCTTTCTCTCCCTGAACATTTTTGACCACAATGCCAATGAACTCTGACAGCCCATGGTATCAGCTGTACATCAAAATCCAGCAAGAGACAAGACTGAGCATCTCAGCTCAGATATTCCAAGGGATTTCACTTAAGTACCTAACCCCTCATTTTAAAAGTCTCATTTTAATAGCTTGGTCAAAGATGATGATGAAATCACCTTAAACTCCTCCCAGGTTCCTTCAGTTGAATCCAACATTTACACTTTGAATTACACCTATTAGGAGGAAAGCAGATACATCTATGAGATGGCTCATATCTACTGGGCTTTGCTCTATGGTTCTTATAGTACAAGTTCCAAGAGACAACCAAGACTCTTCACATGAATGAGAACTCAACACTCATCTCAAAAAGGCTCTGCCAAACAACACTGGTCTTGGGAAGTGCTGAAAGCAACTTGATGGGTTAATTAGTGACCTACAGTATCACAGTTTGAATCACACTAAAGAGTTTGACTGAAAGGTTTTGACTAAAAAGCTCAAAAATCCAGAAATGTTCATGTATGTATCTCAAAACTAAAAGTCTTCAAATACATTGACAAAACTGATGCAAAAGGCAGCAAAAAGACTCAGCACAGGCATGATTATCTGCATAAAAATGTATACTAGGTTTAAAAAAAAATACTCAAGAGAAGACAGTGAGTCCTTTTTCTGGATACACGAGACTGCACAATGATGAGCTAAATGACCAACAAACATCTGCAGTCAGAATTGGACTTGAGAGCTTAATACATGCTGGCCACCCTTGGGCCCTTACATTCACTCTGTATGAGCTCTGAAATAATTAAACTGTGATGAACACTTTTGAAAAGCCAGTTGAAAATCCACAGCAGAAACTCACCATAGAAAATTTTGAATTGTTCAGTAAAGCAAACGAGAACATGGCCATTATTTTGCAGCCAGCACTTTGCTTTCACAAGGATTTATTTTGCAGAAGACTCTATGAGACTGTTCTCCACACTTGCCATGCAGATGAGCTGCTGGATGTTTACACAGAGGGAATGGGGTCTCTCTAATAAAAAGCACTACGTGCTGTAGTAACTCCATTAATCTCCCATCACAGTCTTACATAAAACTGTAAAATCTGAGCCCTTACAGTGCTCAGTGAAAGCAGAGCCTTTCTTCTCCTTTCAGGGAACCAAGCTGTGCCCATCCATCTAGGCACTGGAATTGGGCAGTGGCTGCTGGGACTGCACAGGGCTGGGGGTACAGGGCTGGACAATTCCCCTGGTTAAGTGGTGGTGCACACAGAGCAGAGTGCAGCAGCCCAGCTGCTGACCTCAGAGTATTTTTCACGTGTATTGTCTTGCGTAGAACAAGGCTTGATCACCAACCTGAGGTGTTCACGTCTGCTGTTTATGCAGCAAAACAGTTCCTTCAAACACAGGCAGAGTTATATTATTTAAAAAAAAAAAGAAAAAGACTTTGGTGTGACTGGTGACAGCAGATGATGGAGCACTTTCTAACCATGACCTGGTACGTCTAAAGAAGATTTAAGAATATTTTTCTCACAATTGGCCAATGAGATATTTGGAACAGAGAGGAGAGGAAGGAGAAGGGGTGAAATGTCAACTGTCTAGTATGTCACACATGACAGTCAAATGTCACCAGAACTCAATCCTAGAGAAATATGGACTTCACAGTAAAGGTTGCTTAAAACAAAAGCCCATTTATCTGAATACTGAAGACATTTAATCAATTTACATGAAGGATTTCAAAATTAGTCAGACTGTAATGAACTATGAAATACTGATTAATGAATTTTTGCAATGTTTGATTAGAAACTTAACATGTATGCTAGCACATTTTGCTATCATTACATTTATAAGCTAATATTTGTTTCTTGAAACCACCAGAGTATAAATAGCCCCTGGGCTATGGAGCTGAGCATGTTTACTATTAACCAAGTATTTTATTTCAAAAGTTGTGAGAAGTTTTAAATTACTAAAATCTCTTCCTAAGTTCAATAAATAACAAAAGGATACTTTCATATTTGCCTCTCTTTTTTCCTTTCTTGTGCTAGACTCTTTACTACAACCTCTCAGATCTTCCTAACAGCACATTAAGCAATCTCTCACCTGCCATTTAGGAACCCTTTTCTTACCTCCTACCCAGAGTGAGCAAAAAGTCAAGTTGCATGTAATTAATGGCACTAAATATAACTTGTATAGAGTATATCTAGTACTTGTATGATGAAGTATATCTAGTACTTGAATGAAATATATAGTGTTTAAACTTTTGCAGAAATGCATTGACCAAAAATTTTACTGCCTATAAAGCAACCCAGGAAAACTGGGACAGCGGAGTGTGCCACAGTCAGTGGGAATTTTACTACTCATTTCACAGGGAGTCAAGAACAAACAAGAAGTAACAAACACACCTCAAGACCATTTAATTCTATTGCCAAAACAGAGCTTCAACAGGGTATCATTAAAATACCCTGCTTTCATATCTGTAGTGACAAGGTTCACATAGGTAGGAAACATGTTTAGACACTTAAGCGCATATGAAGAAATTAGTTGTATGCAAAACGGCCCCTTCTACGAAAATTAAGAAATTGCTTCTGCATATTTGTCTTTATTATTGTCATTATCACTTCTGTGATACTAATTAACAAGTCAGATTGACACCACTTTTTGCCATTACACAGCAAGTCCCCATTAAAGAAGAGACCCAGAGAGTCCCTGCCTCACTGTGGTTTTTTGGCTAATTAGCCAAAGTGGTCTGGGACTCCTAAATGCTAACAAGTGAGACATCGAGTAAGTTCTAGGTATTGGTTCAGTCCCCATTTTTTAAATCGCAGGTACTTCTGAAGAGACATTAATCACTCATTCCCCAGTTGTTACTTTTTGAAGGGCCATTTTTATATCGCTTTAAAGTTTACTGTCAAAATACATTTCTTTTACTTGAATCACATGTACCACCCACCAGGTAAATTATGTTCTGAGTCCATCTTAATTTTATTTTTTCTTATACTTAGAATAGCCATAATCTCATTAATTAGAGTCTCATAATCTGAGCAAGATATAACAAAAAAGAAAAAAAGCCTCCCTTTCA
This sequence comes from Coloeus monedula, assembly GCF_965178545.1. Classification (NCBI taxonomy): domain Eukaryota; kingdom Metazoa; phylum Chordata; class Aves; order Passeriformes; family Corvidae; genus Coloeus; species Coloeus monedula. The sequence goes on along the minus strand of NC_138793.1, from coordinate 5,380,176 downwards.
TGACAATATTATTCTAACTAGAAATTATAATTGGTAACAAAGTTAACAACCTAGAATTAGATCACATACTTCAGGAGGTCATCAACAAGTGTAACAGAATGTCAGTGAATGATTTTTATAAAGTATTAGTATAACAATCTGGTTTCATAATTGGTGAGCTGCAGCTTCTTTTATTGCATGTAAAATGAAGAGATCCCTTCATCCACAGTGAAAAATGGAAAATCATTCAGTTTGGGGCTTTTGGTTGCTAGTAGCAACAAATACTGGAATATTGCCATCTGGCCTCTTGTTTTAAATGAGATTTGAATAATCAATTTAATAATGGATAGAGTACATACTTAAAGAAATAATCACTTGTCATATCTTAAGAAAACTTTGGTATAAAAAAATCCATTGTATGAATTAATGCAGAGCACATAACAATCAAAAGAGATGAGGTAATTTTTACTTTCGTTACTGTTGCCTCAAAACCTTAAGCTTACAAGGTTCTAAATATCACATCAAATATCTAATAATGAGGGGAAACTACTAAGAGCAATTGATTTGTTACAAGAACTCAAATCCAGTAATGACCAGAGAGATTAAACCATATAGAATGGCATTTTGAACACACTTGTAAGTCATATGGTGCCAACAATAAAAGGGATAAAACTAAACACAGCAGAGAAAAAAAGACAAAATAGGTAAAATATTCATGTTACTACTGCTGCTTCAGACAAGATGAAATAAGAGTTCAGAATATGGGAGCCCCAAAGTTACAAGTGTTTTCTTCACTTATAAGATGTTTATACAGCTGGCAAAGAGTTCCTACACACCATGGTGAGACCAGGAACAGGCTCTGGGTGTTGGTTCTGTCCTGGAAACCCTGGACTCACAAAGACACTCTTTTTTTCTGAATTCGCATGTCAAACTGCCATCACAGGAGAAATCAATAGGAATCAGATGCTCAACCATGGCAAATTAGGAAAAGACACCACTCTGGAACAAACAAGATAAACCTTAATCACAGATTTTACCAATGTTGATTTTGACTGGAAATCAAGGTAACTGTTTTCAACTATGTTTGTGTGAGTTAAGCTCATCCCTCTGATGAGAAATGATTCTGTTGGCAAGCCTCACCCCTGAACTGTGAATTTGTTGTAATAAATGCAATTTGTGCATAGAAGCACTTCCATAGCAGTAAATAGAGGCTGACTCCATTTACACTTCTTCTGGAAAGAAAGTGCTTCAAGACAAACTGGTACCACCTTCCCTTCCCAAGTACCACACACTTCCAGGTACAAATACAAAAAAATGCCTGGATATGAAGTACAGTCTGGGAGTTGTTCAATTTTATAGATTATAGGCTTATAAGCAAAATAGACTTTACATTACTCATGGTGCCAACGATATCATCATTCCAGCTCTACTCTCACTGGTAACCTGCCAGCTGACACCAACACTGCCACTCCAGTGACAGGCTCTGTATTCCATGCAGGGCTCCACCGACTGGCAGGTGGCATTTACCACTTTCATTATCTGTGGACTAATTATGACTTTCTCCTACAAATGGTGAGTATATTTTGATAATGAATGATGTCAGCATTATAACAAATGTATTGATAGCATTTGAGCCACTGTATGGTGATACATATTTTTAAATTAAGTGAAAATATAGAAATGCCAGGTGGTTAGCAAATAATCTCAGCTCTATACATGAGCTCTTTAGCTTGGTCAGGTAGGTCCACAAGTTGTAGTTTCACTGGGAGTGAAATCACAAGAGGAAACTGGGAGAATTGTTTAAGTCTTTATTACAATACTTATTACTGTTTTCAGCAGTTCCTTGTGACCGTTTATCTCTGACATTTATAAAATAATAATCACCATGGAAATGCCTAGTATACATCCCAAGCAAGAAAGACAGAAAGTCACTGTCTCCTTTATTGTGTCTTTTACCACAGAACTAATAATCTGTAGGTGGCTTTTCCATGCAATATTCTATTTTAATATAAGCTTCTCCCAGGAGCTAAACAGATTTTAAAAATCTTTAAATATGGAAAAGGACAGACTGTTAATTAACTTCCCCTAACATGCTTTTATATCATGGGAGGAAAAAAAGAGCTGATAATGGTCTTTCAACAATCAAAAGGAGAAGGAATTTTCAACCAGGAAACATATAGGAGAAACCACTCTGCCAAGGAACTTGAGAAAAGAGTCCTGCTCACCCAGACAAGTTTGTAACATATAAATCCATAAGCTCCTAAGGAAAACAGACACTAAATTTCAAACTTAACACATCTTATACTACTGAATTAAATAAAGTTTTCCATCTGAGGGAAACATGGTGTCCCAACAATTCTCAAAAAGCCCACTACAAGAATAACACAGCTTATCAAAGAAAAAAAATTAAAAGGTATCCAACAAAAGAGTACATGATTTCTAGGATATGATTTCCAGCTTATATCTGGGCTGTGAATTAAATGAAAGCTCACAGAGTGGGCTACTACAGAGCCAGGAATCCAGGACTACCTAACTCCAAGATTTATCATCTCTCAGCCACCTGGGTCTTATTTTCAAGGCCTGTAACTCTGCCATACAGATTGTCTTGTGCTCCAAGAGAAGGCACATCACAGAAAGGAATTCTCTAGAAGAGCAGGTAGCATTTCTCCTCACCAGATGTGACAGATATCAATCACAATAAAACCAAACACTAAAGATAAATCCTCAAAGAGTAAGAAAGAGCTTTCTCTGTGTGACTCCAGTGCTGGTGCTTTTTGTGCCAGGCTGAGGTGCAGCAGTGAGCACAGCGTTCTGTGCTGGGTTTTACCAGGCAGAGCAGCTCATTCTGCTCCAACTCTTGCCAGCTCCCAGGACCAGACACAGAAGTCAGACAGAGACCCCAAGGAGGCTTATTAGGAAGTTTACTTGCACCACACAAGTGGGATCATTGTCAAGCCTTCTTTTTAAAAATGTCACTTTCAATTTTCCATTGAACAAAAGTATTCAAATAGCATGAATGAAATACAACCTATTTCTTAAGAAATTAGGTTCTCTTTCCCATTGCTGAAGTTTGTATCTTTGGGTTACTAGCATTTAGGAAGGTACTCAATAACTTCTATAGGGGCATATCCTCACAAAGCCCTTTCATAGACAAAGTGCCTCAAAGAAAATACTTTTTTTTCTTTTTCTTCATTTTAGGAAGACAAGAAGCATAACATTACAATCAGAGAGAAAAGCTCTCTTTATTCTCTGACAATCATAACATTAGCAAGCCAGATGGTGCTTTCACCTGCACCCAGAGCAATCTATTTCTACCTCATTTAATAAAACCACAATTGGAATTGTGGCTCAGAAAGTGCCGGGAAAATACAAAAATACAAAACAGATGTGAAAGGACAGTTATAGATGTGTGGACACAGTAAAACTCTTGATTTCATAAGTCTTCTTGTGATCTGCAAGCTTATCATGCTATTTAAAGCCAAGCACCATTCTGAATAACTTTTTTGTCCCCAAAAATTCATATAAACAGAGTTCACCAAAAACATATGCTTACAAAGTGTTCTGAAACTCTCTCTCTAAAGTCAAAAGAATGGATAGTTTTCACCAGAGACTACTTCACTGAAATCTTCTGAGAATTAATGGAACATGAGATTATCAACACTGAAACCAACATTCATGGGAAAGTATTTGCATGGTAAATGGTAGTAAGGACACAAGAGTAAAGAAAAGTAGACTTTTTTTAAAAGCAACACAACTCCTCAAAGATGAGGGCCTGAGGGCTGACCCTGCACGGCTGAACATTACCCAGTGATGCCTCTCTGCATAGTACTTAGAAAAGGAAAGTACATGGAAAGAAAGGTATCCTCAAAATCCAGCCTGCATAATGGAGAGATGCTCAACACAGCAAATACAAAGCATTGCAGAAAAGTTGCAGTGATTTTGTCCAGTTAGGAATGCTCTGAAACTGTTCACCAGCTTGATTTTATGTATCACTCTTTCAAATAAGTTTATGAAACGTTCAAACCACCAGAGCCGCTCCACACGATGCCGTGGCCTAGAGCAGAGCTGTGCAAATCCCATGAAGCAAAAATGCAAGGCTTTTTTCAAAAATTAGTACAAACAGACTTTACATTTAGATTTTTTTTTCTTTTGGCACTCTTGTCACTTTGTTAACTTGAATGACAAACTTTACTAAAAATTTGCTATTCAGTCTAGTAATGTGCTCAGTATGTTTCCTGGTGCACATTCAAATGGTCCAGGGACGTTGTTACAGAGTAAAGGACTTTGCATGGCAAACACTTAGTGACTCAGATCTTTAAAAAGGAATCTGGAAAACATCCCATGCAATGCATCTGCTCATCTACCATAAAATTCTGAGGCTAAGGTTTCCTAAGTAGGAGGGAAATATGATTATGTACTTGGCATCAATGTGAACTATACCACATTCATTTTCTTCTGTGGAAAAACAGAGGGAGATGTGACCCTTCTGATTCTCCCACATAACTCTAATAAACTACAAAATATATGGCCTGTTCTAATAGGACAAGATCTGTAAAACTCCATGCGAGCCGTTGCTGATCCAGAGGCCATGCTGCTCGTGTCTGAAACATGGGACATAAGTACATGGAATAAAAATTCATGGGAAACAGGCCTGAACAAATGACATGCAAGAGGGAATGCAGAGTGTGAATGCAAGCAGGGAATAGAGGCTGCAGGCTGAAGGGAAGGTGGAGTGGGAGTTTCAAAACAAACAGGTGAGGAAGGTTCATCTTTTTTTTCCAAAGCTCCATCTTTGGATTCATCACTGACAAGTCCGTGGAAGTCTGAGGTGTTTCCAGATGTTTTCATTACGGCTTTTTGTAACAGTCCCATGCGCTTATCTTGGCACACCTTGACAGCACGTTTTAAGTCTGCAGGAAAACGGAGACTTACCTTCATGGACTTCTCCCAGCAAGTATGCTCCATAACTTCTTTCTGGAAAATAAGGAGGAAATCCTTAAGAAGCTTTTTCTTTTACTCCCTTCAGTGAAGAACGGAAAGTTTTGGGTCATGAGGGCCATTTTCTCAGGTTCTCATTTGTTAATCACAATATTCTCCTGCATTACATTATGTAAAATATTAAAATTCATTGTTATTAACATCCTAAACCCTCTTTTTGAGACACAAAGTGGACCAAGATGCTGTGCCCATCATGCAAAGTTAGTTTGCGACAAAGAGAATAATCTGATGGGTTTCCTCTCAGTTTACCATCGAAGAACTGCAAACAGCCCATTTGGGATGTTCTGTGGCTGGGCAGCAAAGGAAGGCTGTGTAATTGCCCTGTTCCAGAGCTTTACATGCTCACTGAACCCTGTGCAGAAGCAAGGCAGGAAGCTTGTCCTGCCCTTGGAGAGCTGAGCTTCAGCCCTGACCACGGGAACAGCCAGAGCAGGACACTGGGGACAGCAGGGGCATAACTTGCAGCAAAAGCCAGACTGGAAGTTTCCAGAAAAAAGAAGGGATATGTCAACTTCATGGATCCAAGCTTTGGAGATGAGGAAAAAAAAAAGAAATTTTCTAGAAATCAGAGAGACTCTGTGAAGTTCGGTTTAATCCAGAAGCCACTAAGTCAATGGACTGAAGAGCAAAATAAGAGGACTATCTCTGCCAGCCTCTAGCAGGCAGGAGTAATTTATTTTAATCCCATTTTGTGGGGGTTTTCCATCATTCAGCAGTTCTGTTTGCGCCTTGTTACAGACTTACTTTGCTTCACATGATTATTAGTGCATTTTGATTAATATAGCTTAAAAAATGGGAAACATTTTGGCTTGCTGATTTTAAAGGAAAGGAAAGGGCCAGATTCGCCACTGGTAGTCCTATATTCCAGCTCATACTGGTTCTGCTGATAAAACGCAGCAATTAAATACAGCAGCTGGGTCTGTGTTTCAGCTATACTATAGTAACAGTGAAGGTATGGATCCAATACCTGACATGAAGCAGCAGTGTTTTAAGTCTATCATGAACAGAAGTGCACGGAACAGGTCTTGAATTTTCCATAACCAAAAATACTGTTTGGGACCTCAGAACACAAGCATAAATTCAGAAGCACTGAGACAGAACCATGCCTACCCAGATAATCCCCACCCCATGCCAGAATTACTGATCCAGCAGTTTTCTCTTGAGGCATGTTTTCATAGAAAAAGCAATATATATTTGGGAACTACTAATAAAATAACAAAATAGCCTTTCTTCCAATTCTTTTACTTGTTAAATATGTCAGTCAGGAAACAGGACACAAGATAATGAAAGAAAATCCACTACACTGCAGGTGCAAGTCTTTTTAAGGTAATAGAATAACTAGAAGTCTCTGGCAAGCTAGTATTTTCTTCCTACAATAATCACTATCCAAAATAATGGATTATGATTTCCAAGCAACAGCAAACATCAGGGCTTGATTCCTTTAGAAGGAGCAGAAGTCTAGGGCACAGGAGAGATGGCTGAATTTGAGTAGTAAGGGCCAGCCAGTCTATTAATAAAGAGCAGAGCTAGAAGAAGCTTTAATGTTTCATGTATGCATATATGTGTTTATAGAGACGGGACAGGTCGATACACTCAGAGAAGCCACAATGAGGAAATGAAGAATATACTGCAGATAGAATTAGTACCTATTTGTATCTTAAATGCAATATGCAGAATACTTTTATAAGAAAAGTATTATGACACAGTAATTTGGCCATGAGAGGGTAATTGACTTAAGATATTCTGATAAAGATCGATTGCTAGGATTTGGAGTTATGACACCAACAAAGTTACAATGACATTAGCACAAAGAGAGAGACACAAATCCATTATAAAGATACAATCAAATATTCAAAAATGCCTGGCATGCTCATTACTTATTCATGCTAATACAAGTATATTAAGAAATCTAAACAGTGTTAGCATTCAATCACTCACAAACCAAATGAGGTTTTGCATTTATCAGCCACCAGTCATCAAGAATGTAACTTTAGCTGTACAAAGGTGGTAATATGACATAACTGGAGATATTTATATCAGCCTACACAGACTGAGAGATACAGTAGGATTTATTAAAGTGAGTAATGCCTTCACATTCAGCACAGCAATAAAAGAAATAGCTGTGCAGAAGTCATTTCCCCAGACAATAAGATTTGCCTTCATAATCACTTAAAGAAGTTGTGTATGCTTTTAAGGGTCCAAAACAATCTTCTCACCATTAATAAATAATTTGGAGCTTAAGTTTGCAAATACAGAATTGAGTGCTGAAATTTTTAAAACATACCCCCAAAATCAGGTGAGTAGTCAGGGTGTCTGTCTAGCTGAGGGTTCAGCACTTTTTTTTTCTTAGGCTGGTTAAAAAACCACCAAGGTTAATTTAGGCTCAAATGGATGTATAGGTTTAATAAAACTCCCCCATATTGCCCTCGAATGTCACACAGTTTCATCACCTGCTGGCCCCAACACCTTCAACTTTTCCAGTTGTCTATTTCAATACATTCCACTGCATATTTCTGCACATTGCACCTAATGCCTTTGCTTTTCTCACCAAGAGTTCAATCGTTAACATTTTTGGTGTTGGGTGAGAAGCAGAAATCAAACTCTGATCACCAACACAACAACATCGAAACAATTCCAGAACTAAACAAAATGCTGAGGGTTGCTATATGGTGCATGACACAGCTCCTAAGGTAAGGACACTGCATCTGCAGGGATGTTTACACTTGCTTTACAGCAGCACTTGAGCAAGGCATTGCTCCAGTTTGATGCTGATGACATGCCATTTATAAACTGTGACTGATAAACCTAATGCCTCTGAAATCAGATAAAACTTTGATAAATGACTTCTTAGTGAGCAGGCTGCAATAGCCACTTCTGTCCACATTTAGCCACCCTGCTGCAATCAGCACCATTTTGTTTAATCAAGGGTTCAGACAACAACACATTTGAAAGCTATCACACCATTAAGAGATATGAAGATAATGTATTCTTCAGGAAAAGAGTAAGAGAGAAAACTACAAAAACTAAACTCTTTCTGTTACAGTTTTTATAGCATGAGTACTTGCTAGAAAACCCATGGAATTTAAGGATGACGTTTATTCCGAGGGCTATTCCCATATTCTGCGGTCACAAGACTTGAGAGAGACCCTGCAGCAGAATCAAACACACATAGTAACACAGTCATTTTCTCCTTCACAGGTAAACTAAAAGACCACTGATGCTTTAACAAAAAGAACATATTATGCAAGAGTGACTTAAATACCAAAATGATAAAAGGAGCCCCAGAACTACAGCAGCGTGGGAAAAATATAATATTACAGTTAATACAAAATAAAATTGTGCCAGGGCTGCCAAAGCCGTGCCACTTCTTTTCTACAGCTTCCATAAAAATACAATATGAATTTATGGTGATGTCAAAAAGCATGAGGTGCAGAAGATCAAGTAGAGACTGATCTGTTTATACCCTGAGCACATCAGCCTGCTGGGCAGAATAAGCTAACAATTCATAGATCCTAAACACTGCCTATTTACACCTTCCCTCTGGATTGTGTACACAGGGCACGTGTGACTGAGTGCAGAAGGATAATATTGTTCATTTGGTCTTCACCCAGTGGGACCAAATTTCCAGATTAGCATGTGATTTTTGAAACAGACGGGTAGCATTTTGTTTGTTACTTTCTGAAGCTGGTTAGCAGCCATGTGAGGTAAATTATTTCATTTTAAGTAGAAATATTATTCATATGTCAGGTTTTTTAATATAACTCTGATCCCAAACAAGGGAGCAGAACAGAGTTACAAGGCTTCCAGAGCTGACAAAGACAGAAGAAAAGTCAACAATTAGGAAGGGGGTGGGTGAGCAATTACTTATCAAACATATAGCTCTCAATTATTCCAGGAGACCAGTTTACATCTCCAAACACAGAGCAGATATGTGTTCAACCATGTTTTGGAAGGAAATAGCTTGACCATCCTCAGTGAAGGAGGAAGCTGCTAAGCTAAGCAGTATCTAGTAGCACTAATGAAATAATCTAGTGCAGGCACTGCTTTAGTAGTGATTTTCTTACAACCAGGAGACTTAAGGGAAAGCATTTTTTAAAGAAGCTGAAGGATAGGATAAGGATTTTAATGAATGGTGACAAAATCCCATTTCTCAGCTCTTAACATCCTCTGTGAGAAGAGGGCAGAAGGACTGACAGTGAACTGTGAAGCAACTGGACTGTGCAGCAAAAAGTCACAATTAAAATGAAAATCGTGATAATCAGAGTTCCCAGGTAAGGCAAATTAATGAAGCCAAGATCTACATCGCCCTACCTTGCCTTTCTCTTTACCTATGGTAAAAAACTGCCAAGCACAGAATAATGCAAAATCACTGGGTACAACTATCATCCTCAAAGACAACCTCCACTTTGTCTTTGGAAATTAAACAGGAAGCAGAATTATCCAGATAAAGATGATTTGGGTTGATCTAAATGAGCAACTTTTACCTTGTCAAAACAAATGACAAAATGACAAACTTCTCCAAAATGCAGGTATACAACTAAATCCTGCTATCGAATGAAAGAATTGGGACTAACACATGCAACATCACTCCAATCACTGTGTGCCTGCCTGGTGACCATTAATCTTTCTTTGCCCAGTTTCCACCTCATCTTGGAATGAGAACAAAATGATAAAGAGATAAATCTACCTAGTACAGTACACAAAATAATATTGTTTAACCCTTCCCTTATTGTTTTACGCTTTTCAGTATTTCCAGAGTACTGCAAATACAAATGGTTAAGATACTAAGTGACTGAACAGCTGGTTGAGAGTGGTAACTTTAAGCAGATCTTTCACCTTTTTTTGACATTTACCCTCAGAGCACCATTAAGACCCACCCTAAAAACACTGGGACAGCCCTACCACTGATCTCCACAGATCCAGCAGATAATGATTTGACATTAGGGCTCCAGGAGTTTCTTAGGGAAGAGGTCAGACTACTGCCTATCAACAAGACCTTTGGCTACTGAGCAGCTATGTACATTAGAATTTGGAAACTGAGCTAGACATGCCTGAGCTGCTCCTAAAACTCAGTCTGACTTTTGCTTCACACTTGTCAAAAAAAGAACAGGAAAGAGTAGAAGGCACTGGAAGCAATAAAATCAACTAGAGAGCAATATTTAATGCCAACTTTTTTTTCCCTGAGAAACTACAGAGTGAAATATGAGATTTCTTCTCCTCTCCTACAGACTTCTTGACCTAAGACTTCAGCCTCAGCTAAACAGATCTGCTTTAGTACAGCACACATTGTCCTGTATGTACATCCAAGGAAAGGACTGTGCACAGGAAAAGTGTGAGCCAACAGTGCGGGGAGCAAAAAGAGAGGAGGCATGAACTTACTGTTCTGTCTTGTTCAAGAAATCCAGGCCTGAATCATCCTGGTAAAGGAAAAGAAGTCAGGGACAGGATAAACTCTCCTTCAGCTTTAACTTATGTTATATCTTATAAAATGATGATTTAATTTGAAACTTTTTGAATTCTCCAGACATATTCAGAATGCAGAGGGAGGGTAGGTGGGGATGGGGCATGTTAAAGGTCTGCTTTGTACCAGAGCTTCATAAACCTTTCTGGTTTGAATTCATGAGATGTCTTGATACTGACAGCCACAAGTCAGCACAGCTTTGCTTTGAATTCTGAAAAACTCCATAAATCATGGGAAAGCCATGATCTCCACCCAAACAAATTTATGTTTCTTATCATTCTATCTACTTTCTTCCGTAATCTGCAAACTTCCCTTTTAAATTGCCTCTTCCTGTCTTCATCTCTCTCACGAATCCTACCTGACACTTCTCTTTCTCAAATCTGCTTATGAAAGGACAGCTCTCCTTCATGCAGTTACTACTCCTTAGTAGTTCTCATTTCAACACAAACTTCAGGTTGGAATCTTACATTCCAAATGAGTATTTCTCACCAGAATCTGTAGGCTTAATGCAACATGATCAGGAGAACAAAGTCACTGAAACTTATGTGTCAAGAACTATGCAAAGAAAATAATATTAAAAGGAAATAAAGGCATTAAAAGGCAACTAGGTATTTCTGAGTATTTTCTTTGCTTTTATCCTATCTCCTGATATAGTACAGAAAATTTTGGCAAACAACACAGATTTAATATAAATCAATTCATTGAGAAGCCAGAGTTTATGACTGCAAAAGATCTGTTCTGTACAGAACTGGCTTTTCCTGGAGAGGAAAGCCAAGATGAAACTGGCAAAAGTTTAACATGTTACGTTCTATCAACTGTTATTTTTATTTCATAGTACAAAAGGGTATTAAGCCCTTTCTAAAGACACAGGACCGTCTCAGCTGAATGTCAGATATGCTCCATTTAGAGTCACTGAAAAGATGTCCATCAGTGTTAGTGATACTCCCAGGTGCGTTCTGATTGTCCATGGCAGCTGAGAAAACTGGGAGAAATACAATATTGGTCATGGAACCAGCACAGAGGAGCTGGTTTCACAAGTTCTGAAACATGCTAATATTTCAACTAATGTTAATGAAATCCTGAGACAGACTAGAGAAGCTTAAGATGTAGAACATACGTTATCCAAGTTCAAAAGAGTAAACACTAAAACGTCTGGAATTTGGGGAAGCAAATTTTCTGCCTAAAGGAATCAGCTTTTGATTAAGCAATTGACTTTTGTAGTAAATAACATTAAAATAAAGCACTTGAATTTCATCGATATTATAACATTAAAATACAAAACCCACTAACTGCCATAGACAAATGTTTGCCATTATATTTAAAGAGAATAAGGGGTGGGTTCTGCGGGAATTTGGCATTTATCATTCAATCGAGAAGAGATCCCGTGAATCTCAAATAACACAGCTAAGAGCAAGTTAAGTGACTTTTCTTCTTTCACAGATGAAATAATGCTGCATCTTCCTACAGCCCATCCTGTATTCTGTTTCAGCTGTGTAATGACATGCAGAGGTTTTGGGAGAAATGTGGAAAGCAGAAAACCTGCTGTCCTCCTGAAATCCTCGTAGCAGACACCCCGTAAACCTGCATAGTGGAGTGTCACTTACTCCCAGCTGACTCACACATCTTATGGCAAAAATAAAGGAGTTTCTCCATCCTCTACACACAGGCTCCCCATGTTTTATCGGGCAGTGCTGCCTGCCTCAAGTTCAGATTTCAGTATTTTCATAAAATATGACTTAAGTGCACTCATATTTCATGAATAACTTCCAACTGAAACTAACCTACGGTTGTCAAAATAAGTAAATGAAGTATCTTTACTTAGTAACATGATAAACATTTTACTAGAGGTCTGCTAGTTCTTAATTACAAAATTCTTCAGCCTCTAGATAATCCAGCTGAATGAGCATACCTTGTACCCTTTAAGACATTTTAACACACAAACCATAGTACCCCCATGATTTCAGCCTCTGAAAATGCTTTTACACCAACTTACAGCAAGTGCTGTGCCTCTGTTATACAAGATTGCAAAATAAAAGTGTCTCTTATTACAAGCAATTAAATAAGACAGGTATCATTTAAATTTCACACTTCTTAGCTGTAAAGACATAGGATTGATCCAAATTGGTCTGAGCCACATTACTGCAAGGTTTCTAGCTCAGTAGTCATTTTTTCCTTGACATTTTTCATTCATACCATCATACCACCTTCATACAGGGGATTATCAGAGATACTTTAAGAACCACCGTTTTCAAGATTCTCTCCTTTGACAGAACCTTTTTCCCCCTTGATTCCTGAAGGCATATGAAAATTCCTGCACATCACATATATGCAACGATCAACTAAAAGTTGGTAAACAGAAAATTAGATGGTTGCTCCAGGATTACTTTCATTTGCTCCTTAGATTTGTTCTTTCTCAGGTCTGACCATACCCAAGACAGTCACTGCAGAGGAGCAGTCCTGTGAAAACTGAAAATCATTGCACAAGACTGGCAGAAAATTCAAGTGATGGAGTCAATAGAGCCATTTAAAAGATTCCTGCATCAAGACAGTCTGGAAATAAGTGGTTTTTATATGGTTCTACCAATGTGTTAGAGTTATCATTGAAAACAGAAACTGAGGGTAACTGAAAAAGATAAGGACGTTTTCATAGCTTAAGGAAAATAATATCCTCTTCCACTTTGCTTTGAATTATTGCCTAATTTGGAAGCTAATTTTCACAAATTTATAAAGTAAAACCATTGTCATAACAGAAAAGCACATCCACTGGAAGTACCAGGTCCTTTTTCCTGTGTGGAACACTCAGAAGAGAACCTTTCTTGACTAGAGCCAGCCTACTGAACACACACAGACCTATTTGTCAATCAAAAGATTTTAAAATAACTAAATAGGATGATTAAAAGGACGATATTATAAGATGAAGCTATACAAAGACACCTGACAAATTCCAGTCCTAGCCAAGGGAAAATGTACAAAAAGCATTCTAAAGTCAAAGCATTTTAAAGTGACCTTTGCTAGTCAGCTGAATGTATTCAAAATATTTTTTTCTTGTAAAATAAAGACTTACTTTCAATTTTACTTTTTTGTTTAAATAATTCAAGCAACTAGGAATGATTTTCAATTAAAAAAAAAAAATCTCTGTTTGTACTTGCCAAAAAATTATAGTATCAAATACATAAAGAACACTGGATGCCTCAGTGATATCTCAACTAGTATGCTTTCCTGCAAATCACTAATCAACTAAGTTGGCACAATTACTTGGTCTGCTATTTAACCTAATCTGTAAAAAGTTCCTTATTTAATGGTAAAAATCAGATTAGAATTGAAACCAAGCCTTTTTATTTTTAGAAAGCCCAAGGTATAAACTTTTAACAGGTTTATTTAAAAAACAATTTAATAGCTAAATGATCTATGTTTTACCTGAACATGCATTCTCATTAAAAGCAAAGTAAATATCTTTGAATACAGACACATTCTATGCCGTTCTCTTTATTACCTAATTTCTCAGGTATCTCAGCATGATCTGAATAAATTATGCTGACAATACAACAGTATAAATGATAAATCAACAACACAATTTTAGTGATATATAGCATGAAAAGTAAATAATAACCAGCACTGCTAATTGGCTCACTACCTGGCAACAAATCAGTGAGCAAGCGACGCTGCTGGTAAAGCTTCAGCTGTGCACCACCCTGATCATTAAGCGTTTCTAGCTATTCTAAGCTATTTCTTCTGGTTTCTATACAAAACTCTACTGTAGCATGAAAATAATGCCTGGAACCCTTGTTGAAAAAATTTTTAAAAACCCACAAACTTGCACATTGACAACACCTGGCTGTTATGAACCCACTCCTGCTACACTCTGTGGCACAAACATTCGTCAAGTCAGAACGTGTTTTATTTGAAAAGCTAAAATTGGACATTTAGAGACTGAAGTTATCTACCAGAAGAGTCTGTAGTCTTTACTTTGAGACTTTATTTATTGGCCCAACACAAAAGGTGAATATGTAAGTGTAAATCCTACTTTCCATCAAAGGCTGAAGATTCCCCAAGCTCTGATGGGGAGAAGAAAATCCTCCTTCAGCACAAGACTTCACAGAGCTCCTTCGCTCTTGAGAGCAGGAGGGCAGGGCCAGCCTGTGATACTCTAGGACTCTGAGCAGCCTCTCTGCCTCCCCTAACCTGCACCCCCATGGCAGCCCCAGGCACTGGAGGGAGAAGTTGCACAAAGCACACAAGTGTGTGACCTTAATTCAGCATCCCACCCCATGACCTGTAACAAACAGGTTCCAGGTTTTTTGAAAAAAACCAAAATCATCACTATCCCAAAGGGAGACTCAGAAAATGTTGTCGAAGAATAAGTATTAGCTTGTCCTTTCTTACTTTATTTCATTGCATCTCTGAGAATTGCCTTACAAACATGGATGTCCAGTTTTGTTTCGTTTTCTAATCCTGTCACACTTTTCACTCCAAAGATATCCTTCAGCTCTAGGTCCCATCCTGCAAAACATCAAAACCGCCTCCTTATCAATTTTCAATTTGTTGGCACATTTCTCTGTTTTCACTATGGGACAGAGCCAAGAAAGAAATTAGATTTACCTTGTGTAAATCATTCCTTTCCTACAAAACCTTACTTATCTTCTCATTCACTTAACCTAAGCTCCCCTATTTTTACTCTTTGCATGTAAAATTCTCTATGCTTCTGGATACTTTTTATGACTATTGCTTTACTCTTTCTGTTTATGATGTACATTTTCAAGCAGAAAGGTATGAATTCAGCAGTGTATTCAAGGCAAGAGGATATCACTGATAGGTATCATAATATTTGCAGTATTATTTTCCAACCCATTCTTTATTCACCCAACCATTTTGCTGGCTGTTCAGACCACCGCTGTGAACTGAGCAGCCTTTTCTATTGAGCTGTCTGCAGTAATGATGATCGTGGGGAAACTCTATCCCCACTGAAAGAAAAGGCAAAACTCCCAGAGACTTCAGTAGGATCTGAATTTCACTGAAGTTCTTTCTATCAAGTAGTTATAGCTAATTTAGCGTTCAATCCATGGTTACGAATACTGCAAATAATTCTACATAATTTGCATTGCAGGAAATTTGTCAAAACTGAGTATATTTGGATTTCTGCTCCCTAGTTTCCTAAATCAGTTAGATCTCCAGAATACCTCAGAGGCTTCTGTGTACTTGACTAAGCAAAAATTGTTGTCATCTGTATTTTTGCCTTTTATTTTGCATTCCATACACCCCTCCACTGGAGTCTTTACAATGCAAATAAATCCAATATATATACTGACTACATCACTGTTAATCCTGAGTCTCTGGGAGCCCTGTTAACTTGTACCAGTGCTCAACACTGGCCAGTTGTCCATTCTCTGTTATTTTTCCAAGGGTCCAAACGCATTTCATTAAGCTTTTTTTTTCTGTAGCTGCCCTTTCCTCAGCAAATACAAGTATTTCTAGTAGCCTGAGAGGTACCATTTATGATGATTTCCCCATTCTTGCTGTATGTGCCCTCTTATAAGTATTTTTTAATTGTTGCTAGTGTTTTAAATCCAGATATCTTTTTCCCCATTTCTGCAGAATCTAAATTCAAAAATTGATGAAGATTTTCTGTTCCAGAAATGGAACAGAGAACAAAAGCTAAATTGACAGCTAGAAAACTGGAGGTTGCAGTCCTCACTGCATATCTAGAAGTGCATAGCTACAATTTACAAAGCTGCTCTATGGCACAGTCCCATACAGTGTATTTAAGTTAATTCGAAAATACCATGCATTTGCAGAAGTCTCTACCATCTGCTGCTTATCCAACCATCCATTTCAGAATTAAGCAATGTAGGCAAAGGAGCAGAACACAATCTCTATTCCAAACCCTTAATAACGTTTCAACCTTTGGTAGCATTACCCAGAGCACTTCTTGAAGGACCACAGTGGAGATTTACACTGACCCAGCCCCATTAGTGTGGGCCTCATTCAGGGCACACAGTTTTCGGGACATTGATTGGTTTTGGATGGTTCTGCACAGTATCACATCAAAGCTACCACCTTGGCAGCAAATAATCCGGGATTTTCCCCCTGTGTTACAGTGCAGCACACTAGGCAGGAAATCTGCACGTTGGTGTGTGCCTAAGTAAACAGGGAGCTGTGAGCCCTTGGGGCAGCTAGCTGAGTTATTCAGTATGGATCTTCCTTAGCCCTCTCATCCTATGGGGGGGGGGGCTCTTCATTTCTTAAGCCTTCAATTTAATAAATCCACTAAAATTAACAAATCAGTAATTAATAAGGAATTAATAGGGTTCAGGCATTTTTAAAGTTAAATAAGCACTTAAGTGTTTTATTAATCAGGAGGTTAAGACAATACGTACTACTTTATTTCCCCTAGGTCATGCTCCAAGTTTCAAATTGCTGAGGTGGCACTGGTACCCAAACTCAAACTGACCAGCCACAAATACAGGATGAAACATGTCTTTGGTGTTTAAAATATCCTTTGCTGTGACAGTAACTCAGCAAGACAGCTGGGTCCCTAGCAATGATAAGGTCCTATCTAGTGAGGTAACAATAATACAAATATCGTGAAACATGATGCAATTATTTCCTAAAAATTAAAAATAATAATAATAAAAAATCCCTAAGCAATTAAAAAAAAAAAACAACAAACAAACAAAAAAAACCACTCGAAGTATAAAATTGTTTCTTCATGAACAGAGTGCACTGTGGCTGTGGTATCATAATTTCTCCATAAAAGACAAAATATAGATGTGGTGCTACTTCTTTCAATTCATTTTCCAGAGGAGAATGAAACGTGCATTTGAAGCCAGAGGGAAGTTATGTCACTGTAAGTGGGTGGATGCAGAAACTGCTGTTACCTTCTTTGCAAATGAAGTGGCAAAGTTCTCACACACCTCTGCTCTCCCAGTCACACTTCCTTGCTTGAAGACATGCAAATATTCAGGAATGCACACAATACCTAGAAGCATATATGTTCTATGATTTCAATGACAACAGGTTTAATCTTGTTTAAAATTTTTAATTGAAGTCAAAATGTTTCTGCATTTGGCATACGCTGGCAGCAAATAAAATGATCCTGACGAATGGCATAAAACTATTAATTATGTTTTGTTTGCTCTATTCTTACTGTAGTGGTTGTGTGGTTAAAAATTAACTCTATGATCTTATTTAAAACAATATATGTGTCATTTCAGACATTCCTAAAAAGGATGCTTTGTAATAATAAATAGGCGTGCTTGTCAAGAGAAATTTGCTAACAAAGTGAATTCAAGCATCTTAAACAGATAAAAGAAAGCAACTATAAATTACAGCAGGATAATATTTTGTTTTATTTCTTAAAGATTCCCCTCTCTGTTTTTACTCATTGATGAATTTTAGATATGCAGATAAAGACAATAAATGTTTAATGATTATTATGAGCATTCCAGAATCCCCAGACAACCTTAAATATTTCAATGTCTGGGAGAAGTATCAGATTCTATTGTACCATCTCCATTGTAAATACTGATAGTATTGATAAGGATAACTTGAATGATTTTAAAGTGAAACTGTCAAAATTATTCTAAACCCATTTAAACACACATCAGCATTTACTCTGAGGCTGACAGAGCACTGGAACAGCTGCTCAGGGAGGGTGTGGAGTCTCCCTCTCTGGAGACATCCCAAACCCACCTGGGCATGGTCCTGTGTCACCTGCTGCAGGTGACCCTGCCTTGACAGGGGGATGGACTCAATGATCTTCAGAGATCCCTTCCAGCCACAACCATCCTGTGATTCTCATCCTCACGTGCAACAGAAACAAACAGGACTGTGGAAGTCAAATCTGTAGCACATCTGCATTTTTCATTCATATCTTTACACAAGTAAATGTGCAAATGACTTAGGTAAATGTACAGTCACCCACTGTAAGTGATACAAATGCAAGCTTATATGGGTTTCAAGTAAAAATTGCCTGCACAGCCTCAAAAAACATTTTAATATCTGGCCTTTTGAACTCACCTCTGCAGCAATGTCAATGAGGTTCTCCATGAGTGCACATATTTTCCTGGGGACAATGTATCTTATTAATCCCCTGATCTAAAGAGATAATATATTTGTCAAAAAATATGTATGCTTTATCAGGATGAATTTGCTTTAACCTAACATTCACTATCTTTTCCCAAGCCAGAAAAAATAACCTGCACAAACCCACAAAAGTACTGCTTTCCTTTTCTTTTTTTTTTTTTTTTGGGGGGGGGGGGGGGGGAAGAGTGTTTGTATTGTTTTCTAGCAGTTTAAGAAATTTATGTAGGTTTCATTTTCATCGAGTATTTTTTTCGCTCCCCATGTTTTTTTTCTTCTTCTTAAGAAACAAACCTACATTCAAAAAATTCACAAACAGTTCATATTCCCCAAAAGCCATTTGGGAGAAACCAGAAGAGAAAAGGTCAAACCCAGTCCCCCCAAAAAAAAAAAAAACAAACCAAAAAAAAACACCCCAACACCCTATGTTCAGCTGGTGATAAGACCTAGAACTGGAAGGTGGCTGTGAAGGAGTGGCTGCCTCAGAGGAGATTCCCAACATGCTCCAAGTCAGTAGGCGCTGCATGACCCAGATCCCCAGCACGGTGTAGAAACATCTGTCCTCCAACACAAAGATTTGCCACAGCAGCCACAAGCAGCAAAGCTCTCAGAGGCAATGTCTGGGCTGACACTGCATCTACAGGAAAATGTAAAATCTGCTTAGGCACGGCCAGGAAAGCTGTCACTGAATTGAGCAATGTGTTTGGAGGTGTTTGGGAGCTACATTACAGGCAGAAAATTTGTGATGCTTTTGTGATGCTCATGTGACAAGGCTTGACTAGAAATTAATTTCCCTTTGGAAATTACAACTATTTATACATTGCATGTAATCCTAAAATTCTTGACAACATCCCTTTTAGCTACTTCAGGTTTCAGGCTACATTTCCCTAATGATGGGTTGCTACACTCTTTCAATACAGGCTAACAACTGCCTACCAAGAACTTGCCACGAGCCTGTGCATGGACAACAAAAAGGAAATAAAGCTGTGTGTCCAGAGGGCAATCAATTCACTTTTCTAAGATTTTGCACCAGCATAAACATTGTTGCCTGAATTTCTGATGTGATGTGGCAAGTGGGCAAAAATATTGGCAAAGGGGAGCAGGCAAGCATTCAGTGAGACCGCCTGGCAATACTAGAAATACCTTCTCCAGGCCTCAGTGCACACAGAAGCTTTACAGGACAGTGCCTTTTATGTGAATTATATATAAATGCCTTCAGAAGTTGCAGGAAAAGCATGGAGTTTTCTCTTTTTTCTTTTTAAACAGCACAACTACTTTCATCACCTTTTTGTAAATCCTTAATAGTGTGTTATCATGCTGTTTATGTGGGAAGACAGTGCTGTGGCAAAACTTGTTACTGATCATGGTTTAAATTGTCTGAGGAAATCTCTCTAAAACTTATGAAAGAACAATCTTTTGTGCATAATATCCTTTTATTTTCCCACTTCATTTATTTTGGTAACCGAAATGTGTGTTTACATATAACTACATAATGTTTTAGCACCTTTGAACTATTTCTAACAATCTTTTTGATCCATATATAGACACAGGAATGTTGGGAATGTAAAATATATATATAATTTTAGACTACAACCACATCAGCCTAGTAAGTTAAATGTCTTGTATGCCCTAGAAAGTCAGATTTGAAAGAGAAACCATATTTAAGAACCTCTGATCTACCCAATGATTCCTTGAAGTATAAACATGTCATTTTACATATCCAAACTGAAGTACACACCAGCAAATATGAATTGAAAGCCTGGGGAATGTGATGGTTTACCTCAGAAACTCTTAATATAAAAAAACAAAACTAACAGCCACATAAAGAAAGAATAAGCTGCTTAAATTTAATAAACAGGTATTTTTACTGTGGCTTTTGTTTAGAATTATTGATCCTGATGAAATTATGTCACCCTTCAAAGATACAAGAGCAGTTTTTGCTTTAGCTCTGAAGTCATACTTACAGCTATCGTTGGTATTCAGGCACAACCCTGAAGAACTGGCTTAAAAATTACCTCCTGCTTTTCTCTGGTTTGAAAACACAACTGCATTATCTTGTCTGGATATGGTGATGAGTTTGATCTGCACTAACTACTACAATGGCATTGTGCACATCAATAAAGAAATGTGATAATCCTCTAGCAAAAATTAATTTATTAATGAATGAATAATTAAATCCGCTGAAAAACACATTTGCAGGAAGTTAAGCAAAGGTGTTTTGAATAAGAATAGGGCTTTTTCTTAAATCTATAAGTACAATAGACTTGCTAAAGTAAATAACCCCATGAGTTACTTACCTCATAATGTATTTAGTTATAATATTAAATGGATAAAGTACTTGATCATCTCCCAAGATAATAAAGCTGGTGGTATGGAGAAAAGCCTCCATGGGATTAAGAGAGAGTTAAAACATTTCAAATATGCAATTAAAGGCATTCTAGCATGCCTGTGATCTCTGCTCTGGTTTCCTATTTACAGAGAAGGAAAACTGGCTCAGACCTCCTAGACTAAGACAAGGAAGTATGCAAAATCGAGCAGTCTCTGTGCCAGCTCTTGCTAATCCTTTTCAGTATGGTTTGCTGCTAATTTGTCATGGCACATATTTGCCTTATGTCTAATTAGCATCAAATTGCAAACTGCTATTTGCTAACAATTTGTTGCATCAATCTGCTTGAAAATCTATAGTTTAGGACTGGATTGCAGCTTATTCTGTCTATCAAAATTCTATTTCATACACATCACTGTAAACTATTTCCCTCTAAAAAAACATTGCAGTGCGCTTCTGTACAAAGAAACATACATTTTAAAAGAAAGACTATGCAAAGTGGTAGTTTTTGTTCCTTTGTTTCACCCTCCATTTATATTTTGCTATAACTTGCTTATAACTGGAATTAAATAAAAAACAGCTTGCTCTTTGTTTAGTGTTAAATCTAGCTACAACTGCCTAACCCTTATAACAGAATAGGTATGTACAAAATTATCATCCATACTTTGGAGAATATAGCCAAGACCTTTACAACAAGAATTTGTGCTGGAATTGGCTCTCAAAATACAGGAAAAATTTCAGCCAAGGAATTTGCCAGGTTTAGGAACTGGCTAATCTATTCTGTTCGACATTCACAGGTATTATAGTAAACAAATGGCTAAAAATCTTTGTCACAAACAAATACTGTTGCAGAGATGTTCTTCAATGGAATCATAAGTGATGTGGGAGATGTTTATGCATAAGATTTCCTCCCCCGCTATGCCTCATTAGAAACAGATGGAATACTGCTGCCACATGCATTGCAGGGGATGGATGGAAATGTGTCAGTGCAGGGCCTGGGCTGTGGAATTCACTCCAAAGTGGCACAAAATGTTCTAAGCAGTCTCCTCCACTGCATTCCAGGGATGGCACAAGGTCATCAAACCAGCACAGCCACATGCTGCTTCTCTGGAAGTGGAACTTCAGCCCACATAAGATGAGGTTTCATGTCTAGATGCGGTACAGATGGAAATGAAATGAGTTTTGTTTCTTCCAAGCCACAAAACATTTGAAATTTCAAAAGTATTTCACCTGGAGAAAGCTGAATTTGTAGGGCTGACAGAGAGATGGTATGAGTAAACCAGAAAATGAGATGAGAAATCCAAATAGCCAACATCCATACAAAAACTCTGGGCCTCAAACTGCAGTTGCTTCTGCATTTTCCTTTGTCATTTTGATCCAAAAATCCATACTGGGCGCTAGACATGTTTTCCTCCTCAAGTCTCAACAAAATCAGTATAGTGTTTGCCTTTCTGTGAGTTGGTGTTTGCTATAGCAAACAAATGTAGCCAAATTTTCTGCCCACTTCTATGTAAAGTTTGCATACTTTTTCCTTGTGAGAAGATGAGCCAAGCTCAGTATAAAATGTTGTCAAACAAAATGAAAGCTTTCAGAGCTGAGTAAGAAGACAAGTCTGTCTTTGCTGTATCTATACCCAACAAAAGCACTTCTAAGGTTACAGGGATTTGAATGCAACCTTCTCAGGCAGATTAGACAGACATTTGAGAAGTGCTCACCATTAAGATGAACCCAGCTCCCCACAGCTTCAGTGAATGTAGAGTTAGAACCAGGTTCCGAGTATTAGACTGCTTAAATAAGAACAGTCATAAACACCAACAGACCAGCGTGAGCTGGAGGCTGACCGAGGTGACCTCCTGCTCCCCACCTGAATTATCCTAAGAACTGCCATCTTATTTGATCCCTTTTTACTAATTCAGGGGGGTTTTTCTGTATTCTTCATTCCTTTCTAATCAGGGCAAAGTCCAACACAGATGGATACTGGTGGTCACTGCTGCCTGCAAAAGCACACTGAAGGGCCTGAGGAGAAAATTGCTACAAGTGGTGGAAACAGAATTAAGAGAACTCCCTGTTTCCGTTATCATGGGACATCCCCCTTATTTGTACCACAAGCAATAACAACATTAATTACACCTAAGGAGAAGCTTTGCCTTTCCTTCAAAAGTTGGCAATGTGTAACGGGGCTCACATTTCCCTGAAACCAGAAAAAAAACTCCACAGAAACATAACAATGAACAGGCCATTGTGAGAAGACACTGCTTTAAGCAATGGACATCATCCATGTCACAAATATGGGGAGAAATTCCCACTATGGAAAAGGGCTCCTGCTTTTTATGGTTTGTACCAAAAGACTGCCCATATGAGCTGGACATGAACGGCAAAGTGAGAATACTCACTGAAGGAATACAACTTTTCCTGAATTTGTTTTATGATTATTAACATGTCATACTTATTTGCAAATGTGTTAATTTCCCAAATTTTATAGAACTTCTCTTTAAATGTATCCCTAATGGGCAATATTTTAGAGACTGCATTAATTTCTCTCTGTTTCAAAATGATATAAATATAGTAAGGGCCAATTTTGTGCATAGAAGTGGGAATGCAATCTGGGGAGCTAAGCACCTCTTAATCTTCCAATCTGGAGAGCAGAATTCAGGCTTTTTCATCTTGGCTGAAGGGAAACCAGTCTGCCTGTCCTGAATTCTCTCCAGATTTTATGGACATGGAATCAGCAGTATGTCCCATCAGTAGCCAAAAGAGCTCCATATCATTCTGCAAGTTGGTACACTTTCAGAGGGAAATTTAGGAATACTTTTTCACAGCTTCCTAAACTGAGAGTGATTTGAGGTCAGCAGAGCTCATGCATTCCACGAGCATGCAAGAAAGAAGGATTCATTCATTGTCTTCTGTATAACAATGCTGGTTTTCCTGAACAACTGACGTGCTGTTTTTCCACTTATACATAAGTTGTTCATACTTTCTATAAAATATAACCAAGATTTACCTATGATAGGAGAGTAAGGGTCAGACACCTTACGACCCTATAACATAAAGAAAAACATAGCAAAATCACTTTCCCCCCACCCCCCAATTAAAAGGAAATAGAATAAATATATTGGCAAAAAAAATAAAAAAAAAGAAATGAAGCATGTAAAAGTGTGCAGCCTTGACATAATTAGATCTACCACATCTAGGTCAGCTGAGGATGCAGGATTCACACAGCAATTATTTATTCAAAACTTTAGAACACTGCATTTCAAGTGACAGCTCCTAGCTGTGACTCCTCCAAGAACTAGTAGAGCCACCATGCTACACACACACACACACACACACAGAGGGCTCCGGAAAACAGATCTCCACCTCATTTGAAAAACTCCAAAGGCATTGGATATAAAGCAGGGAATGCCATAATCACCACTTATTAGTGGCAGGTCTGCAGTTGAAAACAGTCCTGGGATTTCATTGGTTGTGGCACCAGAGAGGAGGACTATCCATGAACAGACTGAAAAACTTAGGTCTAAACTCACTAGGGAAGGAAGGGGTGGAGAAGGAGTGGCACTGTGTGTGTGAAACTGAAAGCTTCTTTCTGCCAACAGCAGCCTGAATGACAACCTCCAGGGACTGCACAAATGAAAGGTGGCTTCACCAGCCTCCCAAAACACCACCCCTGCCATAAAGTGCTTTGGGTTTAAAACCCCCAGAATTTAGAGTAACGTGGAAACAGAGCCCAAAGGTGAGGGACTGACATACTGTTAAGTGTATTCATATCAGTACTCTTGGAAATGTCTGGCACATACCACATTGCATATTTCATCTTATGCTTTTGTATAAAGCTTGTAAAATATGTTTTGCAGCACATGAAAGGGCTAATCCAAGTGCAGGGTAAAAGTCACTGCTGCCAGATAACAGACTTCCTCCCTTGGCACAAACAAGCACTAGAGAGTTGTGTTTGGGTTCCCAAATTCAAACCATACTGATGCCTCAATGACAGACATTTTCTACACTTCTTATTTTCTTCTTGAAGTAAAGACAATTGCATATCCAGCTGAGTAGCTAAAAAAAACCTATTGGAAATGCTAAGAAAATGTTCTAAGTCAGAACTAGGATTTGGGAGCTATTAATGGAAATAAATTTGCTTAGGAAAAAAAAAATCAAACCCTACAGTTCTTGACAGTGTACAAGGCTCAAAATATCACTGTAAATACATTTTAATCCTGATCCAATGACATGGTATATTCAATATACAAGGGGACCTATGTGCTTCTTTTCTAGTTCTCTAGAATGCCAAACAACAGTATACTTAAACATAAAACATGTTGCTCTTGGTTACATACCATAAATTGCTGTATATCCCTTCCCTCTTCTCATTCAGATTCTAATGAATGCTGCTCTGCTGGTCAACTATAACACAAGACAGAGAGTACTTTTCTCCTTGTCAAATAGCACTCTATAAAAAATACTATTGTCCTCCTGATTTAGGATACATACACATGGCTAGTAAGGAAAAAACAGCAGAGAATGGCAAATAAAGTCTTGAGTGGGAATTTTCTCCCACAGCTACCAGAGAAGATAAATGAAATTTTCAGACACAGCCCTATCAAACTCCACAATACAGCATGTGTGGGGTTCAGGTACAATAAAAGGAGGAACCTGAGAGGAAAGTTGTTTTTGCAACCTCAGTAATGAGAGCAAGCCTTGAAATGCTGGCAGTGGAGGAAGCATTTTCATTAGGTGTGTTTCACTTTCTTCCTCAGTGCAGCAATCCACTTACAGAAGCTGTGTGTTGTTACATGACACATTTCCACTTTCTTACAGAAGTGCCTGTGATTTTTTGAATGCTGTTTGTTGTTACTGCCTTTCTTCTCCGACACAATGCACCAATTTTTAACCTTTTCAGTAACCTGGTGACACCTCTGGGATATTACAGTATTCCTGTCAAAATGTCTGGTCTACAACAATAAACTTTACATTGATGTCTTGCTTTTTGGGAATAATTACACTGTTCCTTAAATGTTACCCTATTTACTATTTGTGCACAAAGATGACAATAAAATCAATGGAACACAATTCCCAAATGTGCATCAAAGTCTTTTGCAATGTTAATGGATTAGTGTGTCTACAGAGGTGTAAGATCATTTTGTCTTGATGCTTGGACTTGCACACGATATGCACTTACTCAAAGATAAACTTATTAACCCTTATCTGCTGAGCTCATCCCTTCAAAAAGTTAGTTTAATCTCCCTGCATTTGTCAGAATTCCTTTTTTTCTTTTTCTTTCTCCTTTTTTTTTTATTTCCCCTCTTCTTTTTAAGCCAAGCCTGGGAATGCTGCCCATCGATCAATAGGTGTATGATGAAGGAACTTCGTCCTGCTCCCTCTGACCAGCGGCGATGTTTTTTCAATGATTCCGCAGGAGTCAAAAACTCAACAAAGCGAATCGCGGATGCTGTAAAGGGAGCATGCTGCTCATGTCTGTGACCACTGTATGCAAAGCTTGGCATTAGTCACCGCCAGGCCGCCTCTGACAGCCCTGAAGTGAGGGAGATTAATGTGAGGCAGGGGCACTTTATTATTGTCATTCTGTTCTTTCACACTCTGCCTCTGACTTTCAATTTTGCTCCAGAATTAATTGTCTGCTCCCTACAGTATGACTGATGTAGAAGGATACAAGTAACATAGGCACCTGGTTCTGGCCTTGACAATCTGACTCGTTGTTGCAGGATGTATTGTGTAGAGTCAAAGTCAGGGACAGACGGGCATCTTTCAAAGAAATCAGCCAATGTTTCTTTTGACTTCAATCAGATTTGACTGTAGATTATCCTTCTCTAAGAACAATTTTTTTCTTGTAGAGATGCTAACAAAATGCCAGTTCCATTATTAAGTACCACTACATGATACTATTGCTCTGCTCTATGCAGCCTCATGTGAGGCCTTTCTCTCCAAGCTTTGCTTTTTATGTTGTAAGGCAGTAAATTAGTCATGGAGCAGTGTTTAATCCCTACCCTCTCAGAGTAAAGCATTGTTGTGAGAACATTATATATGGTATCTTAGACAATAAAAATACATGGCTGTGTAAGTCAGTATCATTTACTATTTATTGGACTAACAGTTCCAAAGCAAATTACACATAAAGTAAGACAAATAGTTAAAGATCTTGTATCTAATAGAATATCTGACTGTATATCAGACTTAAAATGAACTGCTGTACTAAGAGATCAAGGAACATCTTTACTAGAGCATAGAGGATGAGAAAAAAAGAATCACTTTTCGGATGGAAAAAAATCATACAGAATCAGTCTTTGCACATGCACCCCTATCTATCAGTCTGCTTTTTCTCACTTTAACATCTGATGGTGACAAATGTACAGGCATTCCTACACTGCAGCGAAACAAGGAGCTTCACCCTTTATCTTTAAACAGTAAGCATTTGCTGGTAGTCACAGACATTGCTACAGACACACAGGCAATAATATCAACATTCAATGCTCCAAAAGTATGGGGAACTGTGGCATATTTGCTCAAGGCTTAGTTTTCGAGCCAAATACTCTCAGTGCCTGCTAACCTTTTCAGTTGGATTTTATCATTTTTGGTCAGACTTTGATCAGATAAGCTTTTCAGAGCTACACAACTGAGAAATTATCAGATGTATACAAAATGCATAGAAATAAGCAACACTAAATGTTCCATTACTTACTGTTTGCCCTTTGGTACATGGGTGGGACTCCTCAAGATGATCTCAGGAATTTCTTCCCAAATACCCTCTATGAAAAGAATGTACAATAAATTATTGTGTCTTTAACTCATCTACTCCTTAAATATGACCATGATATTATGTTAAAGGGTACTAAAATATACAATATGCTGAATTGTCTTTATCCTGGATACCAGAAGGAAAATAACCACCATTCAGTGAGGATGATCCCACCTCATTAAATTACTGATTTACCACAATGATTAAAATACAAAAAATATCTACCTGCATTTATGAAGGAAGCAGCTTTTCCCACTTGCTCCAGTTTTCCCAGACCTCTGGGCAAAGTAAATTTCAGGATGCATTTCAACTTCCTTGAAAGACACAAAAAGCAATGAGAAACTCTGCCTCTTTAAAAAGGTGTGCTAGTAAATGTTGTAATATCCTTCAAACCTGACATTAAGTATTTAAATGTTACTTAAGCAAAGTGTGAGCAATTAAATTAATCAATCTTCCCAGCCATGTACTGAACAGATGTTCAATAAATCCTGTCTGCTTACAGTGTGGGAGAAAGAAAGTCCACTTTTAGCTGTCCTTCAGTGATGACATCCCTCAGCCCGTCCTTTCTCTGGGCCTCATGGGCCGCTGCCAGGCAGTTCTGCTGTGTTGTTTCTTTATTATAAATAACAACAGACCACCTGGACTACCTGCAGTACCTGGAAGCTGAGGTTTAATGATCCTTCAGGCTACATCCTCAGCTCTCTCCTGATCCCAGATAATGGGACTGATGGGAATGGCAGAGGAGTGACGGATGGCAGTGACGAATGACTCCAGACAAACATGTGCTGACAACTAGTGAATATGGGGCAGCCTTGCAGAAAGGTCAAGATAAAAGTATTTACTTGACTTTCAAAGTTTCTCCATGAAAAAACACTCAGAATCCTCAGATTTCTCACCACCAGATAACTTTGCCAAGCAGATGTGTACAGCGTGCTATCAGAGTGTCACAAATCTGGCAAGCAGCACTGCAAGCAGGAGCAAACACCACCTTTTAGTGAAAATAAACTATCTGCAAAGCTAGAACAGTGAAATTCCATAGACATGCAAGAACCCGGATATTTGCAATTTTCAGTGCTAAGGTTGCCAACAGCTGCAGACACAGCCTCTTGTTTTTTTAAGGTGTCTATTCTGTTCTGACCCCAGCCACAATCCCACTCTCTCACTGCCCCTCCAGCACCAGGAAAGGCCACGGAACCACCCCATCTTTCTGCCCAATTAAGCAGTGAGGTCTTTTCTTAGCAGGACTTATAAAGTTTGCCTGGAAGTCCTGTGATGTAAAATTTGATTACTACAAGATGCTCACAGGGTCATCTCTCTTTTAGAGCCTCAGATTTCAAAAAATTAAGGGACAACTTTTTACATCACACTCCCCAAACCTTAAACAAATCCTATTGGTTATAAGGTGTATATGATGCATGCCATCATCTTCACTTGTTACACATTAATATCAGCTGTGATCAAATGAGTCAACTGACATTCAAATATAATGGTTAAAACTTCTGCACCACAGATATACAACTTCAACCTTTTGAATGCTGCCATTCCATACATGGACTTTATCCACATTTTAATGAGGCTTTAAAATCTCTGAGATAAAGCTAGTATTTTATGTAGAACTGCCTGCTTTTTATGATATTCTGACATGTTGTACAACATTTGTGACTATATTGATCCTTATAAATTCAGCATCTGTATATATTCCTGAAAAGCATCCCCTGCTCAGTCTGTAGCACAAACAGCAGGGCAGGACACACAGAGGAGGCAGTTCTTGAGCCATTTTGCTCAGCAGAAAACAGACAGGTAAGGAATATTTTAGTAAAACAAACTATTTTAGTTGCATAACACAGTCATATTTAAAAAAAATAATTAAAATACCATTCTCAAAATGAACAATGAAGAAACGCTGGGGTTCTTTATCAATTTTACCCTGCTTCATTCTCCTTCAGACAAACCTGTTTCAAATCCTGAGGGGGCAAACTGTACTCTTTTCCCACCTGGGACAGTTATACATCTTCATGCCCTCACCTTTGCCTGTCTGCAGAGACAAGCCTTCTTGTGTTTCCCCATGCAGTTTCACACTTTTAATCTGAAACAAATGATTGCAGAAAAAAAAAAAAAGCACATTATCACCTTGGCAAGGCATCAGGAGTATACAGAAAAAAAGAAAGGGTCTATGGGCAAATTCATCTTCCATTGCTACAATCAATCTCTCACCTAAAGAAATACACAATAACTAGGCAGGAAAGGGCCAAGATTTATGGCCTAGAAACATCTCCACTGACCAGCATACACCAAGCCTTCCTGGCTCCCTCCTTGCCAGAATGGCTCTTTCTAACAGTTACAATGATATACTGTCTCTCCCTACTGTTTTACAAGTACATTAGCTTTATTTAATGAGATCTCTGAGTAATTTAACAGATGTATATAGGACATAAGACTAGAAAAACTCTTGCTACTTGAACACTTTTGCCAAGGTATTCTAGGGCTAGCTAATCTCCACTACCATGTTATATTCCATGAAATACTGTTATTGGAATTTTGGGAATGTTTTTAAAAATTATTTTAATAGGAATGTTATATTATAATCTAATAGAATAGTGCCATATTCAACACTTGCTTGTATTAGGCCCATTAAAGTAAGGTTAAAAGTGGTTACTTTAGTTCTTCAAAATTATTTACATATTAAAAGGCAGGAGAAAAATTCAAAAGCAGAGATTGATATATCTGTTAAATCTTGCACCCTGTTCTTTCCTGTAACTTCAACATCATGTCCCAAGGGAAAAGAGACAGATTCTTCCATTTTAAAAACATATACTCAGCTTTAAAGTTCACAATGACTGGATCACTCAATGACAAAGCATTTCAAAGTACTGTATTCTGAGGTTTTGTTTAACATATGAAGGATAACCAGTCATTAGTTTAACACAATAGCTCTGCTTTCCATTATTTTTATTATTTCTGTTTCTGAGCAACAGACAATGTTTTGGATGGCTGCTGTTATCCAGCAAAGTAGTTTTAAATAATAGTGTTATGCAATAAAATATTAAATGAAAGAAGCTGCAATAACAACTTTTTAAATAACTCTAATCAGCTAGCAATTAATAATACGGGGGTGGCAACAAGGAATTACCTGTTTAAAGTGACACTCTAACATTTTTTTCTGAGTAAAAGAAAGGTGGGCATAAACTTTATGCATTTGTCAGTGTGTTTTTTGCAGCAGTGAATCTACAAAAATCCATACAGTGTGTTGAGTTTTCTCATACATTATACTTTTTAAATTGATTAAAAATAGAATATTGCCCCAGATTCAGTAATTACTTCAATGAACTACATAAAAAAAAAAATTCAAGAACTTCAATGCTACCCGCTGGTGAGACCAGTACTAATTGAGTTTAGTGGCATTTTTCTGTAAATAATGTATAGTCTCATTAAAGAAGGTTTATTTTAGTTTGAAAACATATTTCTTTTTAAAATTCTTTTAAGCTGAAGGGGGAGAAAAAAGGGGGGAAAAAGGGATGAGGGTAATATTTACTGTTCTTGCAAAGTGTTCGATGTCCTTCTGGCTTACAGGATGTTGTGTTAACCTTGAATTGGAGCATAAAACACAGGTTGATATATAATTACTCATAGAAGTCTATGGAATTTACAACAAACATGCTGCAACATGTCTAATATTTGGAGAAAATCCCCATACGTATCTGACCAAAGTAAACATTCTGACCCACCCTCCCAAATGTACCACACCTTACCCAGTGGCAAGGATTCCATGTTTAGAAAGCAGGAAACACCAAGTTGTGAGCAGAAAATCTGATATTTCTTTAAATACCAGAAAACACTGACAAATCTCTGCTTGCAAAATTATGGACGGTCACCATGTAAAATTATGCTCGAAATCAAGAACAAAATTACTCCCAGAGTAGAAAAGACTGGGGGAGAGAGAGGGACAACATGAGCTGATATAGAGCAAGTTCATTGCATGAAATTTCATTTCTTGAGAGCTATACATCAAGGTGTATTTGTTTAATGAGGTTGACACTAGAAAGATGTATAGAACATATCAGACACCCAGTACCAGTGCGTTCTGGGAAAAAGATAACATCTGAGGATCTGACCACTCACTTCGTCTTCGAGCCAGACTTCTCTATCTACTGGTTCTTCAGGGGATTATAAATGAGAGGGCAGGAGGAGCAAGGAGCAAAATAATGAAAAACAACACAAAAAAAGAAAAATTATAACATTGTAGAGCCAAGTAAAGCCAAATTTATTGACCTCACAACTACATAATCAAGAGAAAGTTATCACTGTGGAAACTTTTACTAAAGCAGAATGATCTTAAATAACAAGGGAGTGCTATGAAATTTACAGCACTTTTAAGATATGCAAATTGAATGCAAGGTATAGACATAAGGGTAATTAATTGTAAATCTAAGAATAATGTTTCTTTGTCAGGGCTGTCTCCATGTTGTGGAATACATTCTAATGTGCCTTAACTCTGAATATTTCTTAAAGGCTGGTCTAATTATGAGATGTTCAGAATTTCAAAATAGTAGTTATTCTTATCGTTTAATATAGCTGCTGTAAAGTTTCATAACAAAATTTACTGATTACATGAAAATATTTTATTTTAATTTCCAAGAATAAAGCACTTGTTTAAAAGTCTAGGCACTGAGTATTTACCTCGGAAAAAATAATATGATGGAAACAGCTTTTGCTAAAACAGTGTTTTGTGGTGGGGTTTTTTTTAAGGAGGAGAAAGGAAAGTGGCAAAGAATCAACATAATTAAGTGTAAACATCTTTATCTCCTGCACTTTTAAAGTTATAATGCTGGTTTTCTAAGGACTTCATAGAATAAAACAGAATCTTATCATTCCATCATTTACTTAATTTTTCATTTAATTAAAGTCATTCATGTGGTAATTATTCAGGTCAACCTTTCCATTGCAACAGGACTATAAAAATTCACTTTCTCATTTTAAAACGTGGCAAGATTGGAAAGAAAATTTTCCAAGTTTGAAAAGAAATTTATATAAACTTATAGAACATCTAAAATCATTCATAGCAATAATTCAAGCCCCTGTCAGCTTCAGTAACAGGCCTATATACATGGCTGTGCTTCCTGACAGAAAACCCACTATTTGAGCTGCTTTTAGTGTTTAATTTAGACAAATTAAAATGAAGCTTCTTTAGGGGGCAGCATAGTAAACAGCCTTCAACAATAATGCCATAATAGCCTGGATGCCTTGGATTTTCAGGGGAAAGACACTTATTAATCCTCATGTCTTAGCAGAACTTGCTATAGACCCAGGGAAGAGTTAAACAGTATTGGAGGGAAAAGCATGAGCAGCCAAAGCTCTCTTTGAGCTTTGGTGAGCCAGATTACTGACCACCAAACAGCAAGAGAAGCAGGTACTCCAGCAACACAGTGTTTGGGAACATTATTCCACTTGGTAACTCTTAAGTTCCAGGAAAACAAACTGTAATCACAGACATTATCTCACAAAGAAATTACACAGTCAGGAGCATGTGATTTAGATACACATGCAGTAGCTCTGCAACAAAAATGTCCTTATTTTCACCAGTCATCAGTTACACTCCTACCACTGCAGGAATCATCCATAAGCCCCACATCCAGGATACGCTTTTCATACTTCAAAGAGAAAAGAGCAAAACACTTCAAAAAACACCTATTTTAGAAGAGGTGCAAGTGGGGCAGCTGGTCATGGGTGAGTGGTCAGCTGGGAGGATTATTGCCCTTCAGGAAAACTGTCATGTGACATGGACTGGTTTTGTGGGAGCAGAGAGGGAGGAAAGGGGAGGAGAAGAGCCCCAGTTCCTCGAGCAGCTGGCATTTAATAGCAAAAAAACCTCAAATCAACAGTTCAAAATTTTGGCCAGCAGAATCAGAGTTTGTTATCTGCATGAGAAGAAATGCATTTCAGAAACACGTCAGAAAAAGTCTTTGGGAGATAGGGAACAAAGGGAGAGGTTAATCATTAGTGTGGAATACAAAAGTAAATGCTAACATGACTTTGGAAAAAGTGCACATCATCACTTTGTGTCTGCTCTGCCTAAACAATTAAAATATTCTGTTAATATTTTTTACCTAAGCATAACATACTATAACTTTAGCTCCCCTTCAGTGACAGTTTGTGCTTGGAAGTTCTGTTATAGTTTAAACAGAGAGCTCAGGAAATTTTGAAATCATTGCCAGATATAGAGGCATATTTCATAACATGAGTTAAATGCATCAGATGCTTACATGAGAGGGTCTCTCCTATATAACACTTGCAGAAATTATAAATTCTCCATATGCCAGCAGAGTTAATAGCTTCCTTAAAAGAACTTTCAAAAATTATGCTTGCACAAGAGTAAGTTTCCAAAACTTTCTATAAGGAAACAGAAAACCAAGGCACTTGTTAATGCTGGGCTGTAACTGGAGCAAACTGAAGTTTTCATCCTTTCTTCTTTTCATGACAACTTTCCTACACAAGGCTTAAACTTTTAGGAACCTGAAGAAATTATCAGTGGGAATTCTTACTGATACCTGCTTCTCTAACTTCTTCAGAAGGCAGAAAACTTAGTCTGAAATAATGAAGGTAGTGAGAGAACAGTTTGGGTAGAAGATGTGCCAAGGTTATGCAAGAATTTCTAAAGACCAGTTAAGGAGGAATCCTAGGAGACAAACTTCATGGTTTTGATGGAGACAAATGATATGAAGACAGATTTTTCCTTTTCTGTACAGTGCAAATGGTATTACAGCACGAAAAAGAGATCCTGATGTGGAAGCACAAGGCTCTTGCTTTCTCAGGCTGCTTTTCTGTGATGTGACAAACAAAGGTTATTGTCCTTTTGGAAGCATTTTTGTACACTATAATTTGAATCGGATTTCAAGTAGCGATCACAATTTCTTTCGATCAATTAGTGCAAGACTGTATATCTTAGGTGTGTTGCAGAGGTTAACCACAGCTATGTTTGACCCACATTAATTTTTCTCATTAGTCTATGATACCTACCAGCAATTTTACTCACTGTTTTTGCAGGTTCAGTGAACTTTTCAAATTGTTCTAATTTTGCCAAAATCTCTGATAATCAAACTTGTAACTGACTGCCCAGAAAATGTAAAATGGCAGAAAAGCCAAACTCAGCTTACACAGTAACCCTGACTGAAGGGTTAGAGCCAGCAAGTTATTCTAAGCCAGTTATTTCTGAAGTCATTAATCACCAAAAAAAATGCATTTATTTTCTGTTTCTTGTCACTCCAAACCTGCTTCTCCAATTCAATTACTGCCAAATTAAACTGTTGTGAAAACAAACTGTGGCGAGCACTGAACTGTAGCATAACTTCTACTCTTGAATCTCTTTTACTCTCCAGTCAGACAACAGCTTTCTTCTAGCTTAGCAATTGAACAGGGTGAGCATCCTCCTCACCTGGAAATAACAATGGGAGGATCTGTGAACTAGACACCACTTACACATTGCACTGTATTTTTTCTTTTCCATTGAAATTTTTTCCTGTTTTCATTGAAATAATCAATGGTGATGTGAACTTTCAGCACTTGGAAGTACAGACAGCAGACTAATAAAAAAGCACTTCAGGAGGACCTATTCACAAAATCCACTCCCACATGATGAAGCACCAGCAGCTAAACCAGTCCCACCCATTTCAGTTGGATTCCTTCACCAGTGAACACACACAAGGTATGTGGTGGGACAGCAAAACAGGCAAATTCAGAAACTGGCCTCACACCCTCCTTGTTAAACAGCCTTAGTTCTAATTACTGTAAGATGGATGGATGGCCTTACAAAATACTTTTTATTTTTAAGGTCATTAAGAAAAGTGGAATCCTTCACCTTGTCCTTAAACTCAGTGGAAACTGCTCAGTTCACCTCTTTCACTTGGTGTGTTTAATTATTTGCACAGCTTGAATTAATACTAGGTCTATGTCTGAATGTCTCTGCTTGTCTTACTTGCTGCCAGTCACTTCACAATACCCAGAATTTGAGGTTTTCTTGCTGCAGGAGTCATCAGGGAGCAAAAGCAGAAGAAAAGACCTAAGTGAGAGGACTCTGATATTTCCAAAGATCCCTTACTTCAGTCGCTCTACTTCCTAGCATAAGATGTCATTCGTAGACCATTAGAAGATAGGGAGAAATATAATATCAGGCCAAAGAATACACTGACAGTTCGTAATACAACAGCTTGATGGATCTTTGGTGACTCAACCCAAATTTAGAGAAGTCACATTTACACTGCCTATAACTTAACACACAGAATAGCTCTGAAATCAGAGCAACATGGACTGCAAAAAGGTCACTGAGAAAAGACAACCCAGATGCACAAAAAAGAAATAAGAACTGGCACACACTTACCAATTTAAGACTTACCAATTTAAAGAAACAAGTTCACAGCCACAACGAGATAACAAGTATATTTTACACAAAGGATATACATTATTGTGCGACATTTTCAAGTGCAAAGCTTGGGATTCCAAATGTGATCCAATACAAACCAGAGTTTTGGTAAACAAGCCTGTAGATCTCTTATTTTTTGTTTTTTAATAAGAGTTCCATATCACATTTGAGATGCCAAGCAAGAGAGGGTGAAATGCTGCTATCTATAAACCAGCAATACACAGGCACAAGGTTCCTGTGCAGGAGGATCGAACCACACATAAACAAAAAATAGAAAAAAAAATAGAATGAAGCTAAATAAAAATAATAAAACAAAAGCTACAGATTAAATTCTCTCCTTTCTTATATCCTTTAGAGGCAGCATGAAGTCAGTGCACTTGCACAGGATGTAAGTCAGGGCACAAATTGGCCCTTCAGCTCTGAGATTCCTCCAAGCTTTCCCAACAGCTTGCTGAGCGTAATTTGGGCTGGGTTATTTAAAGCTACACAGGATAATACAGTGCAAAGACTGGTGTGAACAATAACTCTTGCACAATTTATCACGCAGAGAAGAGCTACTAATCTTTTTAGAAAACAAGGTATTCAAAATTATTTAATGCTAATATTTATGCATCAGAAAGCATTCTAAGCACAAAACAGCCCTCCTCTCCCCCTCCCCATCCACACACACAACATGCATTTGTGAACATCTTCAGCTACAATACACCATATTTTCAGAGAGTCTTGAAATTATTGTACTGTATGTTGGCATTTATGAAATTCTGTTATTAATGCCACTCTCATAACAAAGATAAGCTGTGTTTACAATACTAATACCTTCCACAAATAATTAGGTATGTATAGCTACACGTATAGTCTTATATAGCAGTGATGGCTCAAAACTGTAAATTTAAAGTATATTATTGTAATAAACAGTAATAATAGCAATGATTATAAAAATCAGTTTGGCATGCTTCTGCCTAGCAAAATTCTGTACCACACTGTCAGTTAAAAACAAAAAACCAAGACAAGAAATAACAACTACTATTTTCTTAGCTCTTCTTTTTTTTTATTACACGCTATTATTTTTTAAAGTAAAAAACTGGAATTATTTCAAACTAAAGGTAATTATGAAATCAGTGTAAAGTAGCAAGTCTTCCTGACCAAGCAGATAGATATCAATCCATCACTGCACTTATATAATTACTGCCACATTCTTTTAAATTATAAGTTTGTAAAAGTACTGCTGTCTTTGAATAATTTTCAAAGTATCTCATAAGAACGAGGTTTTCTTTACATTTCAACTCAAGCCTAAAAGTAAAATTATAAATTTTCATATGTCAGATTTTTAGGTATAAAACATAATGTTTAAAAAAATCTTGGCATAATTCTATTGCTTCCTAGGAGAGCTGGATGCTTCCTTTGCCTTAGTTAGCATAGGTACAATAAATCACAAAACTTGCATGCAATACAGGTTCCATATCCAACTCAACACAGTATTTATTAGGCCAGTGAACTCCCTATCTGAATTTTTTGCTGCATTTCTGCTGCAAGACACTAAGCCTGTGTTTGTTTTGGCAATACTATGGTATGACAGAGAGTTAAGCACCTTCTGTGTGATCTCCAGCTACAACATTGCTGAAGGATAAGAAAGTTACATATAATCAAGAAAAGTAATTTCTGTAAACATTTCCAACTTTCATTTAAATCAAGACATTAAACCCCCACAATCTCCCAGGTCACACACAGTCAGGGGAAAATGGGCACTTAACTATCATTTACCTGGATTGAGGAGTGTAGGAAATTGCCCAATTATTTGTTAGATTTAGCAAGAGGGAAAAGGACTCGATATCCCTATTACTGAGAACATTCAAACACATACAACTGCATTCAAAATTGATATAAGTTAGTTGCAGTGCCTTAGCCATCAGAGCACTCTCCACTAAGTCAGCCTCTCCAGACTGCTTAATACTAAGATCCATTAGACTGAAGTTCCATGTACAGCTTTCCAGGGTGCTACTGCCCACACATTCCCTTTTTAACAAGTTTATGTTGAAGATAGTTTTCCTGAAGCAAGAGACTTGGTTTGGTAAAAAGAAATAGCACTATTATCAAACAAGAGGCAAAAGCAAAAGAAGAGTTATCTGAAATTCCTCAAACTCTTTTCACAGTCCCTTTTAAGTTGTCTCAGACTTCATTCCTTATCTCTGTATGCTGAACCTCAGTCTGAGTTTCTGCTTATTGGTCTTAGTTTCCCCAAGGAACCTCTGATGGTTCTTTAATGAAGCCATAAGAAGAATATCCTCTGAGAAGCTGTGTATTCACTGTTTTCTTATAAAATATGATTCTTTCCCCCCTTTCCCTTCATCCTTTAATTCCAAACCAACACTAAACAGAACAACAGCAGTAACAGAAACCTGGCTCAACCCACTCCTGTGATTACAGAAATTCCTTCTATTGGCCTCTTCTATAACTGTACATGCTTTCTATTCGTTTAATCAAGGCTTTTGGTGGCCCTAAGTTTCCAAAATATGCCATTTCTGTGAGATAACTTGCTAAATCTATTTTCAAGGCAATTATTAGTAGATTCAGCTATATTGTAACTATACCAATTTCCATCTTTTTAAAAATATCCCATAAAAGTATCTGTTGTGCCTTCCTCATACATTCTGCAAGCATTACATTATTATTTTCTGAAAGAAACCTAATTTCTTTTTATTTTCTCCTACTCATTCAGTCCTGTATGTTTTTTGCAAGTCTTGTTCTGAACAAGTCGTGTTTTACTCAGTATTCACTGTCTACTAGACAGAGCTTGTGCTTTCACCTTTGCCATTTTTTACTGAGGTTTTTACAATGTCTCAGAATTCTAAAGTGTATTCTCTCCTTCAGTTCTAGTAGGAATTTTCTAACAATTTGCCTCTGTTTTGTACCCCCCAGTGCAGAGCACTTCACCGTGTTCTCTCCATCCTTTATTCTCTGCTGGCTGTCCTGAGCCGTTTGCTGGGGCTTCTCTGTCAGCACTGGCACACCCAGCTCAGGGTCTCCCTTGTTTGGGACACGATCCTTGTGCCACATTTCTCTTTACACATCCCTCTGCTGCTTTTACACTGATTGCTTCTCCAGTTGATTTTTTTTGCCTCTGTTTACTTTCTTTTAGGGTCTTTGGTTATCCATGTAAGCATATGATGCATTTAACTCATGTATTGAGCTCTTTGGCTGATCACTCCCTTTTTGTTCTCCTTCAGTCTCCTATTCACCAGTCACATTTCAACTGTTATTCAGCTCAGCATAAGGTGACTACCAAGACTGCCAAAAGTGGGCTCAGGTACAATCAATTGTCCAGAAGTTGTTGACATCAGGCTTCCACACAGAGCTGGTTAATGAGAAAAAAACAGGATCCTGCAACTGGGGATTTGGGAAACAACAAGGACCTCGGGGTCCATGAGATCAAATCTCTTAGTTCTTTCCTAATCAGGCCATTAAAATAAAATCTAAAACTATGAATTAACCATAAATTAGGCACAGTTTATTTTCCGCTTGGGATAATTTCTTATGTGTGTTCTGAAAAATCTGGTCTGTCTTTTAAATCTACACCATCCTTGCTGCTTGTAAAAGGGAGCTAGTGATCTGCATGACAACACACTTGATCTTCTTCCAATAGACAAAGTCATCCTGAGCTTTCTCAGCAGCAATATCAAATTCCCTTTTTTGTGTGTGTGTGTGTGATGGTTTGTGTTGGAATAGCTTCTTCATTATTAGAAGAAAGTCGCTAAAGAATATGTTTAGCAAATTTCTCTCTCATTTTCTTCACCAAATTAGTCAGTTGTTCCAGTCGAAGAATTCCAACTCAGTCTTGCTTTTCACATTTTAAAAATCTCTCTTCATCCATAAAACATTTCTTCTTTAAAGATATTGACATTTTCTTACCTTGCATCTCAAAAGAGTTTAGAAAATCCAGGTTGAGAGCAGCATATTGGAGTCCAGGCAATAGATTACAAATTGCTGTTTGATCAAAATATAAGCCAGCTAATTTAAGTGCTTCTTATTTAAATATAAAAGCTTTCATATATTTAGAATAAAAAAATGCCTTCTAAGTGAATGAACAAAGCAGAAAAGTGTAACACAGTCAGTGAAGCTACTGCAACAGGTACAAGGGGGCTGATTCCTGGAGGCCAAAAAAAATAAAAAAATAAAGACTATGGTGTAAAAATGCAATCTAAAAAGGTGCTACTTTATGTACTACACATATCTGCACTGCAAGAGATATGAATGCAAAGCCTGTCAAAAAAGCCTAAAACATACAAACACCTCAAGATCATAAAGCTTTCAGCTCTAAGATTTTAATAGAAAAAGCCAATAGCTGAACTCTCTACTCAGACCAAAGTTTCAAACAGAATCAAAAGATGTTGAATTTCATTACATCTGGTTAAAAGTGACAAAAGTGGCTGTAAAGGCTCAAAACCCTGATTACAGAAGTCCCTTTCATGTCTGCTAAGAGACAAGACAGATGTTCCTGCCAAAAGCTCAGTGTCAGCCCAACAGGAGAGCATTCCAGGGGTCTCTGCCTCTCCCTCCCCCATCTGCAATGGCCAGGAAGCTGTGGCAGGATGACCAAGAACAGAGCGTGGATTAGGATCAGTCTTTACAGCAACACCAGG
Organism: Coloeus monedula; assembly: GCF_965178545.1. Lineage (NCBI taxonomy): Eukaryota > Metazoa > Chordata > Aves > Passeriformes > Corvidae > Coloeus > Coloeus monedula. The sequence goes on along the minus strand of NC_138793.1, from coordinate 5,339,535 downwards.
TAAAAACAAAAAATGCTTCCATTTTTCTGTGCAGAATCTAGTTAAATGGCTCCTTTTGGACCACCTTCAACAAAATAAGGAGCCTTTGTTTGAACATCCAAAGTATCAAGGTCAGGACAACAGCAAAGTACAACATCAAGCAACACATTTGAGGGGATGGCTCTGGAGCAGCTGGTTAGCTTCCATGATGAATGGGAATTACAGCAGTTTTCAAGAGACCAACAGAAGGCTGGCAGGGTCCTAATCAGCTATAACATCAGTAGTAAAGATCTAAGGAGACTAGAGCATTTCCAAAACTAGAAACTTCTCTGGGCTTTAGTTTCAATAATTATAGCTGTGACAGCTGGACGGTGTGGGTACATGACTGGAATGGGTTGGAGTTTTTGACATATGGTGCTATTGGAATCCTGTCTGTCAGGAAAGGAGCATAAAATTACCCCCCAACAACTGGGGGCTGCAGTGCACGTCATCCTGTCTCAAAGTAAAGGAGCAAAGATAGTGTTTCTGCAGGTTAACATTCAGCAAATGACAAAATGTCATTCAAGTAATGTTACAGCAGAACATCAGTGTAAAGCGCTGCAGGGTCGCAGGGGCAATTTAAGTTAACTGGAGGAAGCACATTGGCATGCCTGGTTTTCCTTCTGCTAACTAAATTTCTAGCTTCTCTTACCCTCCTGGAATAACCATTTGGTGCTGACACTGCGGGAAGTGGCCTCACATGGCTTGAAAGAGACTCCAGGTGTGCTGAACAATAATTTCAGATAGTTACTTCTTTCTAAGTGTGCCTCTGATAAGGTCTTTTTCCATCCTGCATGCTTTAGCCTGTTTAAAACTCAGAGAGAGGGCAAGAGAGAGGGCCAGAGAGAGGGCAAGCTCTATCCTCCCCGTAAATTGATCATTCCATCAAAAGCACTATGTAGTGGCCAGTAATTAATTTTTCTTTACATTCTACTTTTTAAAAATGAATGTAAAAACTCTGAAGCAGAAGATGTTCAGTATAATGAAGTGACACAGGCCTGTTTGTCAGCCAGACCATCATTCTGCACAAGGCCTATTTCTGCTAGGAAGAATAGTTGAACTATAGGTTGTTAACACAGAATTTTATCTGACTTTTCCTCAAGCTCTGAATTGTGCATGCTGAAATTAAACCCTTTCATTACCACTCCCCATTCCCTATCATTCCTCCTTCTGTTGCCAAATTTGCCATTAAGGGCAGTTTTGTTTCCTAGTATACATACAGAAATATATTTGCTTACCTTGCAATTACCAGAACTAAAAACTATTTTTTCCCCCCTTCTTGGGGATTTTTTTTTTTTTTTTTTTGTGGCACAAAACCTCCTTAAAGCTGGAAGCAGCCCGTTCCAAAAGGCAGGAATTTGAGCATGTGTGTCTGAAGGCCACCATGCAAGAACAAGGAACTTCTGCTGATATGGAAAGGACACACACAGAAGGTGACAGTGGGAATGTGCTACCAAGCAAACATATTGCTCAAAATGCAAGGTTGGATTACAGAACTCAAACTGAAACTAGTGAGGGATATTAGGAAGGACAGGAAGGGTTTACTTAAGTACAAGATCAACAAAAGGAGATTTGAAAAAAGTGTGGGCCCGCAGATCAACCAGCACAGGAGATTCAGTGACAAAGAGGGAGCGAAGGTACTGAGTGTTTTTCATTCCACTTTTACAGGGAAAGTCTGGACACAGGTTTCCACGTGTCTGGAACACAGGAAAACTTCACTAAATTGTTTGCTTACTTAACAAGAGGGTGGTCAAATACCGACCCAAGGTCCCAGCGAGGCTCCATCCTTGAAACTGCAAAACTGAACAGGCTGTGGTCCTGGGCAGCCCCACACAGCTGACCCTGCTTTGGGCTGACCTTCTCACCAACCTTCTGATAGGATTCTGTGCTGAAGACCAGCAAATTTTAGAAAACACCATGGTAACACTTTTAATTGGTGCTAAAAGACCTGCTTTAAACCAGTAAAATTACAGAATTAAACTTGAAATGTAGGGATTTTTTTGGATGTATATATATCTTGAAGGGCCTCCACAGCATGAGAAATTTTAGCTAATATACAATATTGACTCTAGTAACTCATGCTTATTTTCTACCTTACATGTCACAATATGAAATTTTGGCAGTTAATGATGACAGAGGAAATAGATGCCATTTAAAGGATAAGCAAAAACACAAATATATTTTAATCCCAAAGTATCTTATTAGATTTTTTTTCATAAAAATGTGGGCAAAATCTTTTTGAGCAGCATTTCTACAGGCAAGCTCTACCTTAAGCTCTAATATTTTGCTAGTTTGAAGTATTGTGGACCTCTTTTCTCACCATCCCCTGGTATTCTGAGATGTCCCCTCCTGGTTTTTGTTCATGTCTCAGAGAGCTTTCCTCATGTTCATTATGTTTAAGAGGGAGAGAGAGGATGAACCCTGCTATATGGTAACATGAAGGTCATTTCACACACAAAAAAAAAACAGAGAAAGAGGAATACGAAAGAGAATGAGACCCAGAATTGTAAAACTAATGAGCAGGGTAAGACAGAAATACAAGGGTCTACTTTTTGCACATTCTCTTGAGTGCTGAAAAACAATGTACTTTGGTTTCCAGTACATTTAGAGCTCTGCCTTAACCAGGGTTCTCAAATGTGTTAAAAAATACCATATGGGGCTTAGTGTTTTTGATTAGAAATGCATTAATGTGGGACAACTGGCTTTTCCAGAAGAAAGACATTTCTAACAGGAGAGGGCTGCTATTATTTATATGAGCTGAGATCATCCCATTTTACTGATTCATTTAGACTGATGCCAACTAGAGATGAAAACAATTTCTTAAAGAAATTATGAAATTACTGTAGACTTTGATCTAACATCACCCAAGTTTTCATTTACAGGGACTCACAGCACAAACATTAGTCACTGGAAATATGTACTACATTGCCTATCTTACAATACTGAAAAGGAGAGAGAAGCTTATTTGATCAAAATATTTGGAACCATAACCTGAAGTCAGGTTTGACAGAACTTCTGTTTTTTCTACTTCAGATACTTACATTAATTATTTGCCAATAGAAAGTGGATCACTCAGAAAGTAGCAAGACTCTAAACACTCCTATCCCTTTGGCTTCTTTCCCACCACTGTAAAACATATCTGTCCAAGGAGCTGTTTTTCAAAAACACACACACATAACTACAAGCCCAAATAGAGTGTACATTTATTTGTTTCTATTTGCAAATATTTGTACTGTGCTTTTTACTACCAGATTTGGCATACAGTGTTTGCAGCTTAAAAATCTCCCCTTAGGCCTGTAAGACTATCCTGGTTAGGAAAAAATAAATATCAAAGAACAACTGCCCTCAAGCCACATCATGCAATGATTAAATATGAAATACATATAACACCAATAAAAGAAAAGCACAAAAAGTGGATTAACAAGATACTCAACTCCATCCAGTTTAACAGAAAGACGATGAATCAGGACAGTGGCTGAAAGTCGCTGTTACAAGTCACCAAAGAGTTATAATAATGGCCAAGACAAAAAGGCTATATCCTCGGAGCAGCTTGCTCTAAAAGAGAGCATGTTAACATAGTTTGATGAAGAAATATGAAATATAAAGTGTCAAACAGAAGAAAATGCAATCAGTTTGCTGATCCTACACTGAAGAATTAAAGAAGGCAATAGCCTTGAGGAATGAAGGCACCTCTGATCTTTCGCACAGCATGGGCTGCCTGTGTTCCCCTTGTCAAACAGTAAATAATCAAAATCAATGGGAGGTATAAGAAGTCTAAAAAAACTCAAAGGAAAAATAATTTCCCAGATATACCAACAATAAAAGTCATTCCCATGTTATATATTTCTAATTATTAGCAAAATAGAAAAGGCAGAGACCCAGACTAAATTTTTTATTCTGTATTTCACTGATATCTGTGAGGGTTTGTGGTATTCTGGGGTTATATTTTCAGCTCAGCATATTCTTCTGACTGATCCTTTGGGCAGAACTCCTCTGCAGCCCCATGGGGAAACAAGTCCAACAATGCCCAGGAGAGCTCGGCTCGGGCAAAGGTACTGGGGGCACCAGCATCAATCCTAATACTTTGTGAGCAAACACAGCCAGATTAACTTGAAGGCCAAAACTCTGTCACACATCAAAAGGATGGATAAATTTCTGGTTTATAAACCCAGTGCAACACGAAAATTGACTACTGTGAATAGGGAAGCACCTTTCAGTCCTCTGGATTCCCTTCCTTATCCCACCTTCTGCCATCCAAATTTACAAGTTTAGGAAGAGTAGGCAGAAGTCATGACTACCACAGTGATGTCAGAGATCACAAATATGCCAAAGTCCCAGGCTTCTGAGTAAGACAGACACACAGGACATAGCAGAGAGCACCAAGAACACAGGTAGACATCTCAGTCCAAGTTAAAGGGGCTACTCTCCACCTTGCCTCCCTCCATCTGGACTTGGGGTAGGAAAAACTTAAGAAAATTAATTGCTTAAAAGAAGTATATTCTTAATATTCACCGGAGGAGCTGCTAATTATGATCCTTATTCTGCAGTGGTACAGTACCTGTGTGTGCCATTTTGGTGGGCTGGACTGACATGAAATTCAGGAGTAACCCTGGGATTTCTGTTCCCTGAAGTCAGCAAAAGCTTAGAGTACTGCTGAGATGATAACAGCTGTCAGTCTCTCAAGGGAAAGACTATGCTCATGTTACTCTTGAAATGAATGATGAATAACATTAGAAACATCCTCACTGGTACAGGCTGACAGCTGCCTTTATTTTCTAGAGCTAGAACTGCATCAGATACAAGACATGGCCCTAGAAAACACCATGGTCTGAGGCTGCATAGTGAGCCCCTCACTATGTCAGGCAACTTTACACAGAGCCTAAGAGTGATGGAATGAAGGGAGAAAGTGGCTAATCCAAGAGGTAAAAAAGGGTCTCTTCCAGGAGACTCGTGTGGATCCTCAACAGTTCACTGACCCTCTCCTCTCCAAGGAGATGGTAGATGATCCACTTGACTGGACATACCTTTGTTGTCAGTACACCATTCACTAATGATCCTGGGATTGCTGCACTTGTCTCTAACTGCATCTGGGCATCCTGGTAAATGAATATCTTAGAAGGCAGAGCTCCTTAGTAAATATGTTAAGATGACTGAGCCTAATACCGAACATCTAAATTAGGAAGCCACTTCTGCACTGTCTACCCAGAGCACGTGATTCCTGAAATAGCATGCAGGAGGAGTCTGAATAGTGCTGGATATTCTCAGAGTGGGAGACCCTGGAAACTAAATACAGCATTGGCGCTGGGGTCATGCTGCCAGCTGGGAAAATACAGCTGTGTCATCGTGTTTAATACCATCTACATTTCTGACACATCAGCCGAGCCCTTGGGTGATTTCAAAGAGGCTAATTAAAACTACCTCTTCCTCTTACTAATGGTGCCACAAAAGAGTAATGACCACACTTGTTCAGCAGATCTGGCCTCTGGGGAACAGGACATTCCGTGACTCAGCAGCTTCCTGCAGCCACATATGCACCTCAGAACCTCCAACAGGCAAGGACTGAGATCCCTCCCTGGTGCACTATGAGCCACTCCATGGTCCTCCAGTGCTTCCAGGGACAGGCAGACACAATAATCTGCCTTCCCAGAACATGGGACCCCAGTCTAGATTATATCCAACAGCCCCCTACAATTTACAGCATTTCTTTCAAAAAGCTATTTTCAGTGGGCACAGGAATAAAAACAAACAAGATAACAAACCAACCCCTGGTGTTTCAAAGCACTAAAAAAAGCCTGTAGACAATCTTTTCAAAAGACCAGCATCAATATGCAGTTTGTAATTGTCTTGTCACATACTGTATACAGACTTTCATGACTTTTCCCACAGTATTTGAGAGGTTGTTATAAATGCCAACACAGAAGGGAAGTGGGTGTTTCACCTCTGACTAATGGCAGCATTTACTAGCCTGAAGATCTCTTCTTATATCCATCTAATAAACTGGTTTGTCAGTAGATAATAAGAAATTCCATCTGACACACTTGAAAACTAAGTGCCAGACTCAGAGTATATTTCCATTTCAGTACACAAGACTTTATCCATGGAGCTCCTCTTAGCTTCAGTAACAGCATCCATGCTGCTCCCTTCACATATCAAAAGGGGAGCAAGCCCCCAGATGAACACAGCCAAGACTTGTACAAGCCCCTGGGTAGAATAACTTTTAGGACAACCTTAGGATGTTTCTGCCTGATTTTTCTTGCAAACACAATAGACCTGGAAACTACCGAAGGTCTGTTGGACATATCAGAGGTGGGTGGAATTTGATTTTGCTCATCCTTTCAAAATGCCTCTGAGGTTTGTAAATATTCATTGTGGTGCTAAGGTTTTGAGAAAGTAGTTATACAGCAAATTTGAATGATTAATGGTCCAAGACATTTTAACACATTATTTCTCTATTTTCAACATAAATAGTGTGTAAAGGGTGTTTAAAACCTTAATGAATTGAACTATATGAGTAAATAATGTTAATCATTTTAATTGCCCAGTAGTCTGAAATTAGATTTAACAGTCTGATAATGTATAACTTTAAAGGAATACAACCCTGCTCTATAAAAAATCCCTTCCAAGCCAATTCTAATAATTTCTATTTATCTTTTATGACATTAACTGTTCCACCAGTCTGCCGACAGACAGCCTTACGCTCACATTTAGTTTAAATGCAGTGCAGTATAGTTTTTCATTATCATTAACGTGCTCCTGGTGGGCAGAGTGCAATGCAGTGGCACTGGTCACACTTCATTGCTTTATCTCATATGACAAAGAGAGATGATGTGCTTCAGCCCAGGCCAGAAGATGAAAGCGAAAGGTGGCCATGGCAAACTCCCCCTGCTGCCGAGGAACCATGGCCGGGCTGCATCGTGTGACTTGCTAACAGCACGAAGGGGCAGACAAATAGATTTTCCTCTATATTTATAACCAGCATCATTCTTCCTTTCAGGCCTTTCAGTGCAGGTAGCTGTTTTATATGAAATGAACAATCTTTATAGACGTACCAGAGCCATAACAAGGCTGATTTTCAGCGAGGCTGAGGTATATAACTCTTACAGAATTGTCAGGCTTCTTGCTCAACAAATCAAGCCTAACTTATGATGTTTGCAGTGTAATTTTTATTCCTGTTTGACTAGCCAACTACCCAGTGGTAATAGGATGTTAGAAAAGGGCAGTAGCAATGTTTGTACATGCCATGATTGATAGGCAAACTCTGCATTTTTCATTTATATCTCCTGATTTCAAATCAGTTAAGTTTAGGAAAAATGAAACAAAATGGCAAGAAAAATGCTTGCAGATTGCAGTCCAGCACTCTCGTAGATCTGAGTTCAGCCCACATCTGCTAGGATTGTCTGGAAACATTAAGATATCTAAATGAAAATCAATACTATATGTGCCAGCATTTACTACCAAGAACAAGTATCAAGAGACCTCAGCTAATCAGGCTTTCAAGCTTGTACTTGAGCCATAGTCTGAACCCCAGGGGTGTCCTAATTGGCCCAGACTAATCATAGAAGAGTTAAATTTATAACCAGCAAAGACATCTTGTTTTTCTTACCAGTCATCATTTTGAAAGGGAAAGCTTCACCTGTGTGGTACCGACGTGTGGTGAGAGCCACCGGTCATGCAAGAACTGCTTCTCACCTGTCAGAGGTAAAGCAAAGACTAATTTACTGTCCTCCATAAAACCAGTCAGGCACATTTAAGCTTTTGGTGAGTATATAGTGCTATCAAACCTTTCACATGAACTGCATATTTTCTCAACTTAAAAGCTCTGCACTTAACACTCCTGCACTGGGAGATAGAAGGTTTATATTTTAGAGGTAAAAGACCCTCCATGCACTCATCTCCTAACCTAATTTTTTGAGCCAGCTAAATAAATGTATTTCCAAATCAAACACTGTTAGTGGAACTTCATTTTCTTTTTCTTCTGCAGTGAAGGCAGATGTGCAAAGAAACCAACACACAGCAGTTCAGTTCATAAGGTACAAAGACAAACACATGAATTATTTTTCTATACAAAAAAAAACCCCACCTTATTGTAAAATAAAAGTGTGCACAATATCTTTTGGAAGACTTAAATTGTACTGTTAAAAATTATACTGCATCAGGGGATTGGGTTCCTAATATTTGTATTCAGGATGCCAAATGAGAGCAGATTTTATCCTATTTTCAACAAATTAAACACAAATATGTAAAATGTTTATAAAACTCAGTCCTCTATTTTGGGCTTATTTTGAGCAACTTAATAATTCTGCATAGATTTCTTTAAACAGAACAAAATAAAATGATGAATTAAGCCTGGAAATGCAAAATCTAATGTTTTTCAGCTTTCTTCAAAAGCATATGTAAACATCCCTGGAGATTCACATCTACCAGAAGTTTAATAACATTATTTAGATTCTTTGTGTCCCGTACGTTAGATGTATTTTTAATGTGCACCTCTTAAAACAAAACAAAAAGTTGTCAGATATCGTATTCCTCCTCACCAGTTAATGGTTTACCTAGACAGGGCTATCATGGAGACATCCTGGCACGTTGTGATCAATGAAAGCTTGTTTCTCTCATGGCATGATGTGTCCCCTTGGAGTCTCATCTCCCACTAGTGCCTGCTGTGAAATTTTGTCAGTTCTTTTACCTCTAAGGAGCTCTCTAGTCCCCCACGTTGTAAGATACTGTGTTATCTTCCCGAATCAGTCTTCCTGTCTTTGCTGCTTCACCTCCCACTTCTTGTGGGACAAGAAGGCTATCTTCATCTTCCCCTTCAGTCCCGCGCCTGATAACTCGCTGCTCTCACTCTGTGCAGCACAGAACAAGGTAATGAACAAAACAAAGCAGATAGGGAATCTCAGCCAAACCCACACACATCCACTGAGGAGCAGAAAGGCAAGCACAAGACTCTCCTAAACAATTCTATTACCTCACTTTGTATTTCTAGCCTGGGTGCTACACAGACCAGTCTGCAAAAAGGTACCAAAGGCATTTCTAACACAAAATTAGGTTCAAAGATACCTTCTGCCTTTGCTGTACTGCTTCTCCCCTCAAAAATGATTTAAATATTAAACAAAATTACTTAGGACTTCCTTATATCTTCAGAACACTTTTGGTACAAGCTGTTGATTTCTCTTTACTTAAAACAAGACTTCCGTATCCTCACATTTCAAAAACTTAAGAAAAAGTCAACAACTCTTACACCAACAGAATTTACCTCTTATACAAAATCATAGCTCTTACAACCCTTACAACTTTCTAGCTCTGACATCGTTTAATAAATCCTTTTGGAGTGATTTAGGAGACTATCATTTCCAGTTCTCCACTCTGCTTTCTCCACCAGTGGTCGTCACACATGACAAAAAAATTTCTGCAGCTGCTCCACTTCATTACCAATGGAGGATTTTAATTTTTAAATTAATGTGTTTGATTGTGAACTAAGAATCATTCAAGTGCAGTAACATTTAAGAGCACCATCGACTCTGGCAGTGGCCAATGCTCCCAGTGGAATGTTGAAAGGAGAGGCTGCAGGAGGTGCCTGGACCTTTGTCTGCAGAAGGCGAGCCTGGGGAAGGGCCCTGCAGCAGGTGGCTGAGCTGCAGGAGGTGGTGAGAAGGCTGTACAGCATCCGAGAGGCTGAGGAGGAATTAGCTCATTCCAAGCACAGCCTGCAGCGGATGCCCAGCCCACAGCCAAAACCTCCTCCACCAGCACACGCAGAAGGCGTGGAAGGGGGGGCCAATAATGCAGGAGAATGGAAGCTTCCAACAGCAAGGACCTGCAGGAGGAAGAGACTTCCCCCAAAGCCAGAGGTGCCCTTGCAGAACTGCTTCACTGCTCTGCAGACTGAAGACGTCCTGTCACATCAGGAACAATACAGGAGATGAGTAAGGCAGTCCTTTTATTAGTATTATTTTAATTTGGATAGCTTTTATTTTTGCCATCCCTTGGTATGCTGCTGCAAACTCCTATGCTATCAGCAGTCTTATTCCAGGTGTGAAGAAAAATGTTTCAGCACCAGGAAACCATTACAAGATACATCTTACCTCCAGCTAACCAGTTAAAATCCTAGTCCAAACAAATCCAAAAGTGAAAAATCAAACTGATTTCAGTGGAATCCGGATTTTATTCCATGGGTTTTCTGGTATTACTCTGGCTTGACCCCTCACGTAAAAGGTAGGTTTAAAGAACCAGCCTTGTACATATTCGAGATGAATTGAGCAGAAAATTTACACTATTGACAGTGGGGTTCTGTTTCATCCACAGACAAACACAAAGAAAGGAAAATTTAGATATTAGATGATAAAAGTAAGACCAAATACTTCTAGATACTTACAGCACTACCATAAGGCAAAAAGTCAATTAATAACTCTTCTGTTGAAGGGTGTTTCCCACCCTTTCCCCAGTTTTGCAGCTTTTTTGGGCTGACTGTTAAAGCTGACAAGAAAAGTTTGATGCATGAGGAAGAGACATGATTGCCCCAAGGCAATGAGGACCACTCCCTTTACAGCAGCCTCTGTAACCCCACAGAGGGTAAATCAGCCCCAGCAGATGGAGGGTTCAGCAGTAAAAGAGGAGCCCTGTACCAATCCTGCTGGAAGGATAGCCTTCTGCATGTAGTAGAGAAAAGTGTACAAGTCCTCTGCAGAGCTGAGAGCAGGGCCCAAGTCACCTCAAACTCTCATTGAAAAGATGATTGATTCTGCTCTATTTTGCTTCTTCCAGCAAAATATTGCAGGATGTTTTCTCTGCTGCTTGCCTCCAACTTTGCTGCATTTGTTTGCCAAGTCCTGGGGCTGTCAAACGAACATGAACTCCCCCTGACAGTGCACACCTATTTTCCTTGTGTTGCAAATCCTCCTTTTCACTAGCAGTGCACAGTACAAACACACGTATAATTCTATTCATTTTCATGTGATACTGAATGAAACAACTTAAAGCTTATGCCAAATTAACAATCTTTTCTTGGCAATTTCACACCGGGATTCTATGCCAACTTCTGTTTAACAAGCAATGTTATTAACAGAGAAAATAAGTTTTTTTGTTTCTGCTTTGATTTGCCTACTTGAATCTTCTGGTGTAGTGAGTTTTCCTGTGCATGTGCATATCTAAAAACCTAACAAGGGCAAACAGCTCTATTATTTCCCTAAAAATTACTACTGCACTGCAATTCTAGAAAGACTGGAGTTTGGGGGTTATTTCTAAGTATATTAAAATCAGTATTCGAAAGGGAGCTTCAAGGCACAAGCTTCAGAGTCTCCTCTAGACTGCACTATCACACACTCCAAGAGCTGGGTTTTCTGTGAGGATCTCGCCTCTTAGTGCTACTCAGGAAGTAGAGATGAATCAGAAATGAGATTTAACCAGCCAACAGATTACTCCCCTGGCACGGGGAGCACACTGCTGCTAACGTGCCAGCTCTCCCACTGCCACCCACCATCTCAGCATATGGGGTGTGTCAAGAGTAAAAAGGCAGCAGAAGAGCTCAGTGCTGTATTTCTTCCCCCCCCGTCCAGCTCAGTGAAGTCATCAACACTACTGGCAGCTCTCAGAACTGCCTACCAGCAGTGCAGAGAATACAAGGTCAGGCATGAACACAGGAAGGGAATGACTCCCTCTTCTCCCTGGGCTGTACATCAGTGCCTGATTCTAACAGTCCTCACCAGCTCAAGAGGATACTTTATACCATATGCAACCAAAAACAAAATTTAAAAAGCTGTTTTATGCCACTCACGAAGGAATGTACAACCAAGCCATGAGTGATCCAACACCTTCTGCTTGCCCATTTCTTTCCTTAGCTTTACTTCCAATGCTGTTGCAACTGAGTTTAACTTTTTTACACATTCATCACTTTTGTTACTATTTTAACTAAAGCAAAATCCTTAAACATTCTGTGTATGTTTGGGGGTTTTCTGAGTTGTACAGATGGGTTGTTTCTTTGAAATTAAATGATTTGGTAAATTAACACTTGTCATTTCTCTCTGTGTATATCTAAGATGTCTTCTAGAGTCCCTCTCTATGCTTTCTACAGTCCCCAAGTTTGAACATAGAGCACATTTTGAGCTCAGTGACCTAAAGCTGCTTCCTATCACTGACCAGCCTCTTTCAACAGCCCAGGTTTCCACTTGCATTTAGAGCAGGTAGAGTTCATGTCACCTATCAGTAAAGGCACTTCTACTACTACTCCTTTGCTTGTATTCAATGTCTTTTGGGCATAGAAAAGATTCTTTATGGGCTACTAATATATTCAGTAATGAAGGCATAGTAAATCTGAAAGATTGCCAAACTTCATTAAACACAGCCCTAAAAGATGAAACAAGCATAAAATAGGCAGTATATTCTGCTATTGTTTGCTGAAATCTATATTATTTTCAGCTTATGTTGTCCTGAAAAGGAAGGTCATCTACTCAGGCCATGTAAAAAGGGGGTTCCCAAAAAGCTCTCAATAAAAGGTTTAGTTTCACTGAATTTCTGAAGACAAGGAAAACATTTGTCTTTCACAGCTCCTGGAGACTGAGATGCATTATTAAAGAACAGATACTAAAGTACTTGGATGATTCTGCAAAAAGGACATGACATGACATAAAAAGAATAGTGTCCATTTCATATCATCATTAGGTTTCAGAGTTAACAATTCATTAATTAATTTTAAACAAGGTAATTCTGTACCTTTTACCTTGATGACCTAAGCGCAATCTGAAACATTTCCATACCAAAAGTACAGGCAAACAAAAACCCCTAGATACTTTTAATGGAAACTATGATTTTGCAGAAGTTCATGGTATATAAAAATGTTAGTTTGTTAACTGCAGCCTAGAGAGCTGATTTCTGGGGGAAAGTAAGTACTTGTACTTTTTCTTTCCTTGAAGGTTTTTAGTAAGGAGTACAAATAGTGCTCTTTGTAATACTCTAGAAAATGAATGGTGGCTCTCAGAATAATTTTGTATGTGACAGTAAACTGAAAATAACTGAATGTCAAGCAGTGACTTTAGAGCGACAAGTTTCCTAAGATAATATTAATTTCCTACATGTTCATTCAAACACTTGTACAAAAATGCCACAACTACTTTGATAAAGTGGATTTTACCCTGGGTATTAGAATAAGAACACAACATGGCAGCTATTTCATAGAATTTGCTTGAGTCTAAATATTCAGATATTTTTTTTGCTCTACTTCTCATGATTTCTTATAAATTCTCTCTTTCCTTGTCCTCTACCTAAAAAACCAGTTCTTTGTCATTGGCTATACAAATGCTCTACACCAAAGATTCATTTTTTTCTAAGCAATCCATAGGCAGCTGAACTTTGCAAGTATCCAGCATTTCTGAAAATCAAATTCTTTCTTCTCCAGGCAATGCTTGTATGATGTTACACCAATTTAATTTGCACCGTCTAATCATACTGATTTAGCTATCCATATATCAAACCAAAGTGCAGCCACACCACTCTGCAGTGCCAGCAGAAGGTACTTCTGCTGTCAATCATTGCACACACAGTCCCGGGTGGGAAATACCCACTCAGTACACAGCCCATGGTGCAGCATTCCACTCCTCAGCCTCTCCTTCACAGCCCTGCCCTCTGCTCAAGCAGATTGCTCACAGATTTCCTGTACTCTTGTGGGTAAATAAGGCCCTCCATGATTTTCAGGTTCAGCAGTGGCATCACTTGCAGAAATGTTTCTCTGCAGACAGCAAATAGAACAAGTCACATGAAGGGATTCCCATCATATCTTCTTTATTGTGCCTTGTTGCCAACTCCAGGACTACCTCCCCTGCTTCATGCGATCATTCCAGACCTTGAAGAGTCGAGTTACAAAGAAGGAAAGATCTTTGTATGTCTCACAAATCCAGGGAACCTACACAAACTTCTACTCGCACATTAAAAAAAAAAAATTCTTCTTACCCCTGAGCATCTCAGGAAAATCTACAAAGAGAAAGGCAGAAGTGAAGCAAGGGTACTAAACAGCAGTTTGAAAAGTGGGGAAAAGAAGCCATAAGGAATAAGTCCCTGTGAATCAGAATAATGGAGTTACTTCAATTCCAGAGAAGGTTATTCACAGCCACCCAAGTTGTCTTTTAAGAGAAACTCTAATGTTTTATCTCTTTGCAGAGAAGGTAGAATATTCTGGGCTTAAATGCCTGCAGACAGTTAAATTCTATGTTACAGGAAAAAAAAAAAAAAGAAAAACAGTAAAGATGAATAGCTTTGACCCCTTCAAAATATTTTCTGCACTTCTCATATTACAATTGGCAACAAACACAAAATTACTAAGGCTTTTCATCGCTTTTTTTTCTTTTCATTAAAAATGTCCTTGGCTCCATTGAGTTTAAAACATCACAATGCTGAAACAAACCAAAAATTTCTTAGTAATAGCAGCCTGAATGACAGAGTATTAGCACCTTTATCAAACGGGAAATTAACACAACACTGGATTGCACACTGTTTTCAAAGCAGATTTGACTAAGGAATCACCATTCATTAAGCCAGTATTATAGGAGAAGTTTCTCCACAATTTTAAATGTAATTAAAAAGTTGACAGGACATACATTTGAAATAAAAATCACTGCAACTGACTTTGACTTCTGGATTTTTTTTTTTTGTTGTTGATTTTTGGGGTTTTCATATGCTCTGGTTAAAAAACTCTAATGCCATTAGTCACTGGATGTTTTTGTATCACTTCACATTCACAGATTTTTTTGTTCTGCCTTTCCACATCACCACAAGCATTTCACAGTAGTTTGATAACAGTCATACAGCCAGCCCTCTCAAACAGCACACTTTCTAAAAGGATGATAGCCCTGATGTATTTATAACATGCAGCTGTGCCACAAAGATCCTGTGCAGCATACGGGGATTTCCTTTCATTGAAACAGTCCCCTCAGAAATACTGTAGGAGGCCTTTAAAGTAACCTTCTACATTTCCTTTTGAAAAGGGGGAGGGAAGAGAAAATTTCCACATTGTGGCTTCAGTCAGGCGGAGGACATGACTTGTGCAATCCTAATAAATCAGAGCATTCCCGTGTGGCAGAAGCAACAGGGGAATAGTGTAAGAGCAGTGCTGCATGTTGACCTAAGCAAGAGCTTATCGAGAAATGATGTCCTCTTAAACAGACTCCTGTAGAGATGTTCTGCATTTCCTCTGACAAATTGTAAGTGCCCTGACTGTAACATTCCTAACAAAATAGGGCTGATTTAGCAATGCACAAACTGCCCATTATCCTACTGCATAAAAAGGCCATTTAAAGCAAAGCCCTAGGACACTGGCCCACTGGAAAGAGTACATCTGAAAAATTATCCCCATCTTGTGCCACCAAAGCTGTTAACTACCCTAGGGAATATACCTCATTTACAATACAGACAAATGTTAACTTTAATGAGTTTTAAAACTGCCATTTTTCTTGTTTGACTTTGACAACACTCGAAATCTTAAGCAAATACTTGGCTATTTTTTCACCTGGAGTACCATCTAACTGATATTGCCACAGCATTTGTTTTCAGCTGGCCCTGTCTTTCCCCCACTCAAGTCATAATGCTGTGCAAAAGTGCAATTAAAAAGTACATCCACTCCAAAACAATTCTGGAAGGATTAAACAATCTATTTCAACAAACTGTTCCTATCTGAAAACTTTGCATGTCAGGATTACTACTTGTCATTATCTTCCCAAGAGATGGAGTACCTTTTCTAAAAGTAGCTCTAATGAGATCTACAAATCTAGGTGCAAGACAGCTTACTTTATTGTGTTTATAATGATAAAAAATATTTTAAAAAGATTATGGCTCTTGGGACTGATAAAAATACAATGGGGGTAAGGTCATTCGGAAACGCTAATAAAAGTTTTCATAAAATATGATGACTCTCCAAGAAGTAATGTTGGCCATGAAAAATAACTATGAAAGTCTATTTCCTGTGATGGTAAACACTCAATTTTTCTACAGCTGGGTGACTCTCCAAATCCTTTATTTGTTCTGTAGGAGCACAGTTGTAGCTGTTGGATTACCCAACGTATTCCATCAGCTGATGCAGTGTCTGTGCTGGAACTCCCCCCTCTCATCCAAGTTTCAAGGAAAGAGAAGAACATGCACCTGCTGTGGCCATTAAGATCATCTTAAATTCCTAATCTCTGCCAGTGAGTGACATCCAACAAAGCCTTGTCCTAACCATACAAGAGGAAAATCCATACAAACCCTTTCATTTCTCATGGTATAATTTTCACGACAAGAAATTTTGAGAATACAGCAAGAACACGTGACATCCTTATCCTCCATTCCTTTACCCTGGTGTTCCCTTGCTTCAGACCAACATCCAGGAGCTGAAAGGAACTGCCTTTTTCCAAGGAGAATTTCTTAGACAACAAGTCAGATTACCTTAACAAAATAAATATCAAATAATGTATTTTCATGCTCAGGCAAAGTACTTAGGAGAAACACAATGCCCTCTCTACCAAATTTTCCCCACCTGTGACCTTTAAAAACAGCAATTTAAGAACAATTTTGTATACACTTAATGCATGCTTATCATCACCTAGGCAACTACTCCATACAGATACAAGCATAACTGTAGACAAAAAACTTTGACCATAGGCAAAATTTTTCCTCAAAAATTTATGATTTTAAATTAATTTGATGTCAGCTGATGTTTTTTCACTATAAAAACAATATAATAAATGGAGAAATTGAAAACATTTAGAGCATTAGCAACTGACAAGATGAGAGTCTCAAAGGTGCCTCTGAAAATACTGTGCTCAAACATATGAGTTTAAAATAAAATGGTGAATTCTGCATTAGTTTAAAACTCACAAAACTGGTATTTCAAAACAAAGTCGTGCAAATAATTAGAAACTTTTGGTTATGTCATTATATATTGTATATACTTACCTTTATTCCATGAAAAAAAAAAAATAATAACCCTATTTTGAAGAGAACAGACCTAAGATTAGCTAGGCAAACACTATTTATTTACTTCCTTCAAAAGAATCAGCAGAAATGAATTCAGAAAAAAATAAAATAGGTATGTATTAAGGTTAATCAACCACAGACATAGAAATGAAGAAATACAATTTATGGTGTATATGCAGCTTTCATTTTTTGACACATCTTTTTAATAAATAAAGGACCAAAAAGGTAAGCAATATAAAATACTAGCACTTTGCATTAATTTCAGATTTATTACTAGTCAGCAGATAGTGATTGCTTGACTTATTCTAGTTACAAAGCCATTAACATGCCCACTTTTTCATAAATCCAGGTTTGATTCTCAAACTCAGGTGCTCTACCTATGTCCCTGCACACAAACTAGGTAACTACTGGAAGGTATTTATCATGGGAAAAGGTCTGTCGAACTGGCACTGGGGGGAGGATTGTTTTTCCTGTATTATATTATTTTACTTTTCAGAAGGCAGAAAAGGCAAGGTGAGGATCCTTACTTACTGTGTGTCAGCTTTGCCTCAAGCTACTTTCAATTTACTAAAGAAATTGTGATGGTGAAGGACACCAAAAGGAAAAGGGGAAGGGCAGTAGAAGCAAGGGATTGGGAGAGTAAAAGTAGACAAGGCTTTTGGACAAAATGGATAAAGGCTCTTTGCAACAAAGATCTCTGTATGCAATCTAGATGCCAGATTTAGCAGGCAGAAATAGGCCCAAGCAGTACAAAGACATCAGAGTTGAATTAAACCCATTCCTGGTTCTTCCTGGTTTGCCAATGAGGAGGAAATCCCCAAATGCAAGGTCTTCTTGCCCTTGCCAAGCCATCACACAATGCAGCACCTCAGATATCTCAATTGTTTGACAATAAAAGCTGGAGCGCCATACTGGCAAACATTTACAGCACCAAAACATTACCAAATTCCAATACAAAGACAGAATCCGTGTTCACCACAGGAGTGCCATGTCCTACTCTGCTGCCTCCTCACCATTAGGGAGAGGCAGCCCCGAGTAATTCCTGCACATCCCTGCATGCGACGGGCAATCCCATTTTTGCAGGCCTGGTTCTGTCAGCCAACATGGAGGAGAAAGAGATGTTTTGAAACATATTTTTAACTCCCCCACCTCTTGTAGACCATTCACACGCACCCCAGAGCCACTTTCAAATAGCCTTTCCTATCGAAGATTGTAAAAACAAAAAAGACAAACCCAAAAGCAATTCAAAGCAAACATTGGAAAAGTTACTCCCACTTGTTCCTACAGGCTCTGCAGTTTAGCTCTGCTGGCTAAACCTTTACATTTTCTAAGTTCAAGGCTTTGTACCACATTTCTTAATCTTTTCAAAATAACAAGACAGTACTTAAAGCAACAGCAGAGTAACTCCACAGCCACTGCTCCACCCATGTGTTTTGGAAGCACATCTGCATTAGTCTGTGATCAGGTGCAACTTAAACATCAGCTCAAAGCTACCCCAGTTGACAACAATCCACAGATGCTGATGGTGCCACTCACAGACTCGTGTCACCTCCTCTAACCATGGGGCAGGAATCAGAGAGGGAGAACCAGAGAGAAAACACACAAAGCTTCTGTAACAGACCCAGAGTGGAGCCGCTGTAGCCCCCAGAGGGCACATCACACAGGTGTCCAACTCTGATGAGCTGCTCAGTGCTCCTCTAACCTTTTCTCATCTCCAAATTCTCATCAGGCCTATGTGTATACTTCTTTTAGGATAATCTGTAAACACACAGTGTCACCTGGCTTCCTCAGCCTCTGACAAAATCCCCCAGGATGTAAGTTAGAGAGAGAGAAATCCTCAGGATAGGTGTTCCTGCCATGGCAAACATGGGAGGACTGGACAGCCATAGCAGAGAGTGCAAGGGTAGCTTTTGTTCTGGAACCCGTGTTGGAGGTTTGAAAGTGCCCTTGTTTTGCATATTTTGTTTTTCAAATAGAAACATGCAATATTTTGGTATTAGAAAGGAGTTTTATGCTCTGTACCATAACACTGAGATACAGGAAAAAAAATAGACATTACTGACTGTTAGCCTGAAGAATTATAAAATGCAGAAATAAAAACTTCATTAAATAGAGTTACTCTTATAATTTTTGAATAATTAATAAATTACCAGGATTTACTGGTTGAAATAGATCCCTGTAAGTGCCTGCTATCTTGTTTCATCCAATACTCACTAGTAAAAGCTTACTAAAAATGTTACATACTAGTTTTGCAGGGATGAGAGAACAGCTGTTTGATGTTCTGGTTTATAAAAGAGGCCAAGAGAGAGTGTATTTGTTGTGGAATTAATTGGTCCAAATTAAGCACATACTGTTTTTCCAACTTATGGTAGGAATCTATGTGATTTAATAAATATGATAAATAGCTTGTGAGAATAACAAAGGATGATTCTGGGCCACCCCTGTAGTGCACAGACTGTCAGCAGAGTTTGGGTAACTATCATTTCAGCCAAGAAAGAAAGGGGGGAATCTGGCAGAGAGAAAATTTGAAATTTTATCTCAGCTGAAAAAGAGAATCAGCCAAAACCATTCTGCAAAATCCTTTCCTCTAAAACAGCAACCTGAACCAAAGGCAGCATCTTTACCTCTTGAATTAAAAAGCAAAACAATCAGCTGTCCAATAACAACACATTTTAATTTGTAATATTTAAATTGGTAATGAGGAAGGTGTTTTGTCTGAATTTCCATTTCTTTCAGGGCCTAATTATGAAAGACAGAAAAAAAATGTGCTATGCACTCTCTTTCACATCTCATTACATTTATTCGGCTTTATTACTAATTCTTTGTTAATATAATTTTCACCCTGGGAACTACATTTTTTGTCTAGTTACCCTGATACATGAAACCCTTAAAGCAGGAAGTCCTTGATCACCACATCATATTTCTCATGGTATTTTAAAATGACACTCACCATATTGTTAGAAGTAGGTTCTATCAGCAGGCTGCTCTCTGGAGGTGCTCTCTCTCTCTCTCTCTCTCTCTCAGGTGCCTTAAAGAAGTTTTATCTAGCATGGTGGCCTAGAGAGATGGGGAACAGAAGGAGAATTGAAATGCTCACGTAGGTGCACCATGCATCCCTCCCCACCCCAGGTTCTGCAGGGGCACACTGTGAATGGTGTGGCAAATTAAAGGACATGGCTGCAAACTTTAACCCCCAGCCCCTTAATCCTGCCACTTGCTAGAGGTGAGAGCCACGGCAGCATTTACAGCGCCTCATTCACAGGGAGTTTATACAAGTGCAGTGAGCAGGTCCCTTAAGGAGCTGAGGAGGAAAACTGCAGCAAATGTGTGTGTGCACTCACAATGAAATCCCAGCCCAGAGGACAGGCACTGTAATCCCACCAATGATGTTCCAAACCCATGATGGCTACCAGCCGACAATACCCACAGACCTCAATCCATTTTTATTGTATTCAGGCTGCAGTGTTATATTTCCTGCCTCCCCTTAGCACCACACATACAGTGTACTTGAAAACAAAAATCTATAATATTGATCCCACAATGTCACCACAATTATTCTTTTGAAACAGCCATTGAAAACAAATTACATCTGCACTGCCTTTTCATCCGATTGCTCTGGGTGAGCAATGCTCACTGTAGCCGCCAGCATTTTCAGTGTTAGCACTGTGTCACTAAAGACAGCACAGGAAAAGAAAAAAAAATCTGGGGGGGAAAAAAAAGCATCAGTAACATACTTAAAGGGGGGTTAAAGGAGGGGGAAGCCATCAAATTAACCAGACCACAAAATGCCCATCTAACCTGATGCAGCATTTAAGTCTGTTACTTTTCTGTATGCACACCAGGATGATACTGGAACTGTTCAGTAGCCAGTTTTCCCTCCTAGAGCTCATAAGGTTGGCTTTTTCCTGCCCAGTAAGCCAAATATAGTTGTTACACTAATTAAATAGACAAAGATTCAAAGAGGGTCTCATTTTCAGGTAGTCTATTTAATACCTTGTGATGACAAAAAGTATTATTTGAAGCAACATAATTTTAACCTCATGTAACATAATTCTATTGACAAACTGTAAGACTTTCTTGACAAGGGAGAAGTGATTAACACAGAAGCGATGACTGTGGAACAAACCGACCCACTCGGATTAAAACAGAGACACTACCAAGCCTGAAGGAGTCTGTCCAGAGGAAGGAGAGGCCTTTCCACACAAATGGCAGGAACATCCAGCCAAGGCAGAGAGGAGGGGGAGGAAGAAATCCCCACCTTCTTTAATTCCAGTTTTCCAATACTTATTAATTTTTATCCCAGTAATGGTTTTGCTCAAAACATGAATCATCATATCAGTGAAACTGTAGTGACCCCCATAGCATATACAATCAGCATAATTTTATAGAGCAAATCCCATCAGCAAATGCTGAATTCCATGTGCTTGTTAATGGTCTGGTTTGAAAAAAATACAGACCTCATCAACAATTAATTTTTTTGCCATTTGCCATTTTGCCAATTGGTGGTTGGCCAAGGGAAAGTGCTTTTGTTAAGCTGTGACCACACAAGTCACAGTGGAAGGTTCCTGCAGCAGGGAAACGATAACTTTGGAGTATTAAGAAAACCAATAGCCTTGTTGACATGAACATGGGAGTCTAACCCCTGAAGCCTCCTGATATGAAGCATTGATTTTTCTGTCTGGGTACAGTTCTAAAGCCATTCATTCTCTATGGTCAGGACTCACAGGGCCAGAAGAGTGGGGAAAAAAAAAAAAAAATAAAAAATCTGTTCTTTCCACTTTTACCTCCAGGCAAAGTTGAGGAATAAATTCTACATTTTGAGGGATGATTTGTTCAGGCCATGTTTAGTAGAAGCTTATTGCATAAAAAAACATTTTGTTTCCTTGACCCTTGCAACCTGTGACCACTTATTCTTTTGTGCACCTCCTTCACAAGATAACAGCAGGGGAAAGTGCCTAGAGAAAGTACCCCTGGTTTCTTGTTATTCTCCAAATAATATCACCAAGCTCACTTATTATTCCTCAAATAATACTGTCATGTTCACTTGTCATTCCTCAAATACCACTGCCAGCTGACTTGTTATTTCTCAAATGCTTCCATGCCTACTCGTTATTCCGCCTCGTGTAATTACTACATCCCTTACTTGTTATTCTCTCTCATATACTACCCCTGGCTGTACTTGGTTAGTGCTCATGTACTACTGATCTGCCTCTCTGCTGTTTCATTTCCACCACTCCTTCTACATGCTATACCTCCCTGAGAAAGGAAATAATATTATCATTCTGTATATTTTCGCAATCCATACGCTGACTCCCTGTTTCCTCTGCACCCCTGTTGTGTTCATTTAGTAGCTATTGTAAATATACACTGAAAAACACCAAACCCTCTTGTGGAAGAAACAATAGTTCCACAGTTTGGAATGAGAGTGCAATGTGTTACCATGGTCTTTAAAAATAATAATTTAAAAAACAAATGAAAGAAAAAAGGGGGGAAAAAAATTAAAGCTCTTATAAGAGAAAACAAGCCCAAGTTTCCCCCTCCCCACCAGGACACGGTACTCAACCACACAATGGGATGTTTCCTGCTCTGGTGACAGAATGCTGAGCCAGTTTTTGCTGTTTGTCTCTTGTTTTCAAAGAAACAAAACGACAGCATTAGACAGGAGATGCCAGTGTTACAGAAGGCTAATGTTTGGACACTGAACTTGCTCTCTCTTTCACTTGGCAACTATTTGATTTTTTTAAAACGTAAATAAATATTCGAACGCAATAACATGCAATCATCTAAGGGAGGCATAAAACATCAATGTCTACGACAGGCTTGCTTCTTTACATAGTTGTACACACAGACACCCCAAAACCATGAAAATAAACACCTCCGAATATCTATCTTTATAAATCTCTGAAAGACTACACACACTCTACATGAGCATAATTTTAGCAAATATATATCTATACACACACAGAGATTCATCCTAGGCAATATCTTGTGTTACTATTGCAGAAGTATGCCTATATTATGTTACAGTATGAATATGTTTGTATATTTATTATTAAAATACTTACTGTTCCGCCTTTTGAAGTAGATGGACAAATGATTTAGGAGTAGAAATAGACTAGAAACAAAATTAATGCAAATAATGTGTTGATTTTTTTTTTTTTTAGCTTGATTAGCCAAGCCAATGGAAAATTCTGGAAAACGTATACAATTATTTTAACTGTCATAGACTGGCAATTGTAATTGACATGATTTGTACGAGATGCAGTGTAATAACTGAATATATTAAAAAAAAATCTCATGGCTTGATTACCAGGAGAACATTACTAGTGCCACAATATTATTAACAACACAATTATCATGGCATCCCTAGGACACGCTCTTAGCACTTCAATGCATTAGCGAACCTTTGCTAACGAAGAAAAAATTAAAGTACAGCAAATTTCAAAGCACCAGTTGTACCCAACATCATTAAAAATTTATAAAACTTCCCCTGAACATGACAAGTGTTTGGTTTAAATGAAGATCAGCCGTAAGAAGGAGCAGAAATCTTGTTATTCTTTGTCTCTTTCTCTCCCTCTTTTTCTCTTTCTCTCAGACCTCCCCCAACCACTACCACCTCAATCCAGCTGAAATATGTAACCATTACAGAGTGACAGTTTGACACACAATGACCTGTCAGAACATTCATCTCTCAATGTTTTATTTTAGTGAGGAGCCAAACTGCAGAAAAAATAAGCAAGTTGTTTCAAGGCTTGGAATGAGATCAAACATTTCTGGCATCCCCACTTACCAGACCTTTGATTTACAATGGATCTGTCAGAGGCTGATTAGACAGTGTGTGTTTAAAAACCTATAGATGTTCCACAATTGTACAAGCTCTCCCCTTCCCTTCACAGAGAGCATTTCTGCTCTTTGTTTGAATGGAGAGAATAAGCCAGGTTACACTGCAGAACCTTACACCTTGCAAGTGGAAAACACCACACGCAAAACTGCAGGCAGCTGCAATTAAACCTCTTAGGCAGGAGCATTCCCATTCTCCACTAAAAGAAAACTGTAGCTCTCCATACTCTGTAATATTCGTTGTGCCAATTTCTATTACCTTTTCCTTCCAGGCCTAAAGTTATAATAGTCTGCAGAGAAAATATACCCAGGAATTGCTGCAATCTCCGCATATTTTCAATAATGTTCAAAGGCAACACGCAGCTAAAAATTAGCCAGACAACAAAATGCAGGTGGCTAAAATATTCCCACACTGTAACATTTTTTGCTCATAATTGCAACTAGGGGGAAAAAGGCTAGAAATATATTGTTTCTATTTGTACCTAGAACAGTTGCAGAAAGAGCAGCAGGATTTGTGCCTGGCATTAGAATGTGTAATTCCTTAATACTATATTGTGGCATATGGTTCATTGTAGCAAATTATGAATACATGTGTTTGGAGAGCTTTGGTAGTAAATTTGGGCTTTGTACATCTACAACAATGCCCAAATCTGACAAACATAATTTATATAATATTAAGTTAATACGGTATTATGAAATTAGCTCACTGTAGTAAAGCTGTAATTTTTAAATGAAAGACAATGCGATGAAATGAAAGCAAAATAAACATTAGCATTTTGTGAAAGGTAGAACAAATCTTCCAAAAGTCTGCTTTGTAATTTATTATAATGCCGTGTTTATGACTTCCAGTATATTTAAGACATGGCATCCTTTAACAGTATAGCACAGCTACATTCCTGTTCAGAATGATCTCAATCTTTCAACCCCTCTCAGGCAATGCTCTCAATTAATTTAAGAGAGACTTTTGAATGAATACTGCCTGTGATTAAGGAAGGAGCAGGTTGGAACTCTGGGATCTAGTCCCCATGATGCTCCTCAGGGGTTCAGCACTGCATTTGCTCCATGTGGAAAATTCCAATCAAGTTGATAAGGGTATAGGAACATAGGCTATTACTCTGTGTGTTATACAATTCAAGGTATGAAATTATATTTCACATATCCGTAAGAGGGAAAGTGAGAAAAGCATTGCAATGTGAGCCCCTTAGCTGGTAGGAAATTGAACATGTTAAAACACAAAATTTTATTCTTTTAAGGGAAAAAGGAGAGCAATTAGGCAGAGCAGGAGTCAAAAAGGGGGAGGGGGAAGTAAGTAAATAAACAAATAAATAAAAGGTGTTGAGGCCATCCCAGAAGACCCTGAAGCAATGCACAATTTCTGTTATCAACTTCTTAAGGAAAAAAGGGAGCATAAAGAAAAACATGTATTAGTATTTTAAAGCTGCATAGAATTTGCACTATACTTGCTCTTTTAAAAGATATAGTGCAATGAAAGCATTTCTAGCTCAACTCTGGTAGGCAAAAAGACAGAAATTATCATCCAAAATCAAAATTCCTTTGACTCAGTCAAGGCCCAATTTCTAATATTTAATTTGTGATGTGCAGTTTTGGGTTTCTTTTAACAGAGAATATGATTTGCGGGATTTCTGAAGCTTCAAATGTCCTAAAAAGCAAAGCCCCTATCAAAAGGGGGATTTCCAGTAGGAGATGCCAAACATCACTTGCCCACGATATCATGAGCCTGGGGTTCCATCAAGTTACAGTAACTAAAACCTAGAGGTTATGGCCCAGAAGAAAACAACTGTAGAATATATGGCTTCACATATTTGTGAAGTTCATGTCTCAGCAAACGATGATACGTCACAGATGAAAATGTATGACCTTTCTCTGTGTAAGTGAAAGCCATGTTATACGCTACTGAATATTGCTACCAACCCAGAAATCCACTATTGGTATTTATCATTCTGCCACCTTATTTCATACTCTCTGAAACACAGAGAAAACACTTTTATCTGAGCAATCAGGGAAAGGTTAGAATTGCATTAACGGGTTAAATGTATGAATGAATCATGAAACACGAATTAGCACAAAAGGCTAAAAAAAATCCTACACAAAATGCCTCTACAAAATGCAGATAACATGCATGCCTGTACCCCAGCTACAGCTGCCTTCATCTCCTTTAGTATCTCAAATCCACATACTATATCATTCCAAATTTTGCATGGGGAAATCTAATGCTGCATAGTGTGTGTGCAATTGCCAAGTGTCATATCCACCTGCAATTTGCATATCAAAAACTACACAACTCCAGCACAAAAGTTGATACACCTCAATGCTGCAAAAACCTGCATATCTGAACTCTGTGAACAGCCTTAATTTTAGATGCAGCCAACCACGGCTTTGCCACTATCATTAGGAAAGTGAAACCTGCCAAATAATTAAACTCAGGGCAGATTTCAGAGATGAGCCCTCTGCTCTCAAGGCCCAAAACCAACCTACGGCTGCTGTGTTAAAGGGGCAGAGTCTGTGAGCATTCAAGCCTGGGGCTGACACTGGGACACTTGGTAAGAGTGGAAATTAATAAAGTGTTTAACTTTTGGGGTCTGTTTTTCTACTCCTTAAGCTGAAAATCAGGGAACAAAGACCAGACTTCGACTCTCACACAGTGCTGTCTAAACACAAATTCAGAGCAAGGATTAACCTGTTCATCACTTTCCAGTCACACCCAGAACCAAAGTTCTGTCAGCATGGATTCTGTCAGATTGCCTTGAGTAGGTTGATTTCCTGAAGCAAGAATGAGATCCATTACCAGAAAACAAGATCTTTGGCAGGAAAGTCTAGATCCTTGTTAGGATTCAGTGAGAATACTGTTAAGTTTGAAGAGAGTGGCAGGTGACTTAGGGTGACAAGGGAGCAGCACAAACACCTTCACTACAGCAATTTTGTGTGATCACACCCTGCCTATGCATCTCCACCCAATAACTTCTGAATCTACTGGCCCGTTTCTATAAAGTTGACAGAAGGGTGAAAAGTTCAAAGATAATCAAGTTCCTACACATTTTTTGAGCATGCCACAACCACAAAGAGAAATCCTTTTACTGACCTTGGGAACACTTTCAGAATGACCTCATACCTTATCAGATATCAAAGAATCTGTAGCAGTGTGATTAAAAACACACCAAATACAGAAAAAAGCTAGAGGACAAACAGCTTCTGGACATCAACGTCAAGTAATCATAATATATAAATGCATGGCAAACCAGACCTCAACAGCTTCAGTGAAACTACACATTTTGACATTTGTAAAATGTACTTAAGAATAACATAAGTCACATACATGTGTTATTCTACCATAGAGGGAAGGAGACAAGAACAGTCAATATCCCTGATTCAGTTATGCAGGGTATTTGATCATCCACAGTTTGTATACTTAATAAAGGTTGCAAAACTTTATTAAGTTCCCAGCATTACTCAGCTTCACCAGCATACATCTGTATTATATTCCTCAGCTATCCATATTAGGCATCCCAGATGGATTTTCCTTGTTTTCAGACTGCCTGCATTCACAGTGCAACATTCTGTGTTAACCTGAAGTATCCTCTCATGCACACATAAATGTATCTATATTTATACCCATATAAAATCTAACTCTGCCACTTTAATAAGTGACAAACTGTACAATAATTAGCATTTCGATCATTAATTATAGCATGGCCACATATACAGTTCTGAAAATGCAGCAAAGTAACAGCCTTGATAATTTCAAACAATTACACCTTTATTCTATCGCATTTGAATATTTCTACTTTTGTCTACTATTATAAATGCAGAAAAGAAAAATAGATAAAATTTTCTAAGCCAAATTTAAGTACACTCTGTTTGGACCCCTTATTGCCCAAAGAACATGTCCCCCTCATGCTTTTTTTTAAGTCAGTTAAATATAAACAAATTAACTTCCTATGCGTGTTGCTTCTGAGAGAATTACTTTTCATTTTTAGAGTGGTTTTCCATCACTACAAACCTTTTCCTTTCCCTTATGCACCAGCAAACATACTGATACAATTTAAAGGTCATGTTCTTTTCAAACTGACAGGGCCCTCCAAAATTTTGACGAGAGTCCCTCCAAGAATCACAGCATACAAACGGAAAGGAATTAAGTAAAGCATCACTTGATGTAGGCTTAATCATGTGAACTGATTAGAAAATGTAACCATGGAGAGAGGTGATTCAAAGTGTGACGGACAACCTTTCAAAGAAAGGAGATGTCATGTTGATAATAATAAGCAAGTACCTGACATTGAAGGAGGGGGTAAACACAGAGGGTCAATAAAGATATAATTGCCTTCAGTTACTAAAAAAAAAATTAAAAAAAAAATCAAAACAAACAAAAAAAACCATAAAGCACAAGCAAAAATCCAAATCTCTTTTCTAACTTTGGTTTCTTCACACCCCAAGATAAATATTTAAAATTATCAGAGCATTTTATTTGTGTAGTTCAAGTTAAGTTTTAGCCAAAAAATACTGAAAAATGTATTAATAACATTCCAGTGGTGTAGCTTGTTCTTTCACCCAGTAAAAAGGATACCTTGAAGTCCAAAGCCAAATATATAGAGTTTATCTTAAAGGTTATATTGATGCATATTGATCTGCATTACAAGTTAGATCATATTTAAGAAAATAGGACTGCCTTTGCATTGTAATACCCACATCATTCAAAGAAACGATACAAGAAAAAGTAAATGTGCTGTTTGAAAGACACCATTTATCAGGAAGATGATATACATTTTAAACAGAGCAAGGCTAAATGATTTCAAGAAACACAGTACGAGCTGGGTTAGGACAAAAAGATCTCTCCACAAAATAAAAGCAACAGTTACCATGTGTTCTCAACTTTAGATGAATCTGCAGCCCAAAAGAATACTCCACCCTCCACCACATTTAATCAATTTGGAGCTAAGCTAAACTCAAGAAATAGGTAAAAGTAATTGAAAAGTATCATATTCCTGTCCTCTTTTTGACAGTAAACAGTATTTTACCTATTTTTTTGAATTATTTCTTTCGTAGTTGTCTAACTGCTACTCTTTCCTTTCCCATCAGTTGCTGTGATTTATGGCACTCAAAACAGATCCACCATGTAATGAACTATTATGGTAACAATTTGAAAACATTACATCCAAGATCATTTTAATGATAAGACTTGTCTTCTCTTGTCAATATTAAAATGCATATAATGTATATGAATAAACGGAATCTTAACTGATTTAGATAGTATATTCTTATTGATGTCAAAGAGGTCAGTGAACACATCTAATGTTTTAGCCAACCATGGACTGAAGATTACAGTTACATAAAAAGTAGATGTGGAGCCTTTCTCCTGTAGCACAAATTCAGCCGAAATTAGCACCAGGTAGGGTAACTTAAATAGTTCAGGCAAAATAAATCAGAGGTACAGCTCAAGTTCTTACTGGACAAATGCCCATTTCATCAAGAAAGTAATAAACCATGGCACCCATGACAAACTCTGATGCTATTTGCTTGACACAGTGCCTGTTCAAGGCTTGTCCATGTGTTGCAGATTGAAAGCTGCAGGACACAACCAAGGTGACACCCCAGTCTTACAATCTACTGCCTGTCTTGGAGAGAAACAAGGTTTTACTGCAATCTAGGTCTTTTGCAATTGCTCCCTGGACTGCTGGCTAATGAGGTCAGACAGTACTGTCCATTCTAGACATATTCTTTCCAGGGTATCATCTCTCCAAGAGACATTCCATGAGGACATACCCTTAAATATGCCATCAAAGCAAATTATAATGATAGAATTTATTAACATTTTTTATGAGGCAAAAAGCATACTTCTAAGGAAACATGAAATAAAAATGAGATTAAATAGCAAATGAATTTCTGAAACTATGTAGATGATGTTGTTTATGCCATTGGAAAGTTTTTGTTACATGCAAGGACAAAAGCTGAGGTTAAGACTTGCAGACACCCCTGACCAGAGATCTTAACCAGACCTCCTTTTTTCAGCAACCAAAAGCCTCCCCACACAAAGTGAATGACCATGCCTCTGCAGTCACATCTGCATAGGGGGACTGACTTTCCTTCTTTTTCTTATTTCCATACCTCTTAACACAACCTTTCTGAAAAGGAAAGCTGAGACTAAGATTGTTTAAATTAGTAAACAAATACCACAATTCCTCAAATTGCATGATAGGCAGAGCCCCAGAGGTGCTCAGTTGTCTTTAATGCAACGTACACTCTGAAAAACAGTGGCCAGTAGGTTTGTGGCCAACACTGGCCAACTGCATGTTTGAATGAATAAATAGAGAGTCTGCAGCAGCCTCCACTGGGGGAGATTAGGGGTGGAGTTAGAAAGTAAGAAATAAAAAAGAGCAAGACAGTAGAGAAAAGACAAGGGATTTACAACACAAACAAGTAAAAAATCAGAAAGAAATGACACACATCAATATTTCACAGTAGTGTCAGAGAGGCATAATGGGCAAAAGATGTAACAAAGAATTGCTCACCCTCTGTTCAGACACATCATGGCACTAGTCATAGGCTGTGCCTACACCAGCACTTTAGAACACTACATCCAGAACAGTGGCACAGCTCTGGATGCATTTATTCCCTCTTATTGTAGTTGGATCCTTTAATAAAACTGTTTTGATGACCTGATTCCAGATTCCTTTTGTAGGCCAAAAAAAAAAAAAATCAGAAGCTCTACCAGATGTGCTCCATTAGTCAATGTAAGTAAAAGGTGCAAATCAACAACTCTTTTTCAGTCATCTCCAAATGTAGACATGATGGGGATGTTTGGTTTCAGTGACCAGTAACCATAGTCTAAAGTAAAAGATCCCAAAACATCTTACTGTAGATACAAAGTCTCAGCACAAATCAGTTTAACTTATGCACTTATAAGGAGCCTAATTCCTTGCCAATGCAGAGAGTGCCTTGGAAATACTTAGGTGAAATAGAGATTTTAACTTATGTCAGAGAAAGGTAACATACTTTTGGACATTCTTCCTTGAGCCTGTGCCTGATGACAAAGCCATTTGGAACATAAGACTTTATTTTCAAATTACATGTTTAATCTTCTTCCTCAGAGAAGATTAAATTCTGATACAAATGAAAGGGGATGGAGCCATCCCATCACTGCCTGATGTTCTCTGCTAAAAAAGAATGAGAAGGGCATAATGCAAAAAAAAAAGCCAAGCATTTAAGGGAGAAAACATAAAAGCAAAACCCAGGGGTTGCAAAATCCACATGAACTAAACCCATGACTCAAATTAGTATAATTGAAAACCATTAAGCTCAGCTCTATTCAAGTAAAAATTAACTTTATAGTGACTATCATTATAAACTATTGCTTCATCAGAAAAATACATCATGGTTATATTTTATAATTTTCATCCTCTCTTCCATGTAGCTGCTAGAAGGCAGTTACAATGAGAACTAGCTCTTTCCAAAGTTGTTAACAAGACACATTCCTTTTGGTTCATGGCTAGTATTATGAGAGTTTCTGTCTTATGTCACTATTTCTGACACATGCTGGAGAGAGAATATCTTGGCTCAAAAAATACTGGACCATCATTTTATGGGAAGAAACTTTTTAGACCACAGAAGCAGTTAGATTTACAACTGACAACACAGAGGTAATGATAACCTACCCTTACATAGCCCAGAGTCTTACATACTGTACACTCAATTAACAATTCTTTTATCTTCACCCAGAACAGATATATTGAAAATTGCAGATTGAGGGCTTTTCTCATATAGCTCTGACCACAAGGAAAAATAGTGCCTTGCTTTAGCAGCATAATTTTTACACCTCTCATTTTTCATCCAGTTCAAGTTGTTTGATTCTAGGAGTCCATATTCCAGGCAGGGAGAGCACTCATTTATGAACACAACTCAGGCAAACGTGCATTTGTTGGAGATGAAAGGCATGAGAGCTGCCCATAATTTTGCCACAAATAAACTCCTCCTTTGGTTTATGCTACATCATGCCCTTCCATGTGAATAGTTTTGATAAAGACCTGTTACTCCCTTTTCTTTCACTATACACAGTGTGGATACATTAGATAAACATTTTTATATGTTCCCGTCAAGGAGAAATATCCCGCACAAGGAAGCAGACCTCATGAAATAACATTTCACTTATCTGTTATGTCTTTCTGAACCTTCCCTAAGAACTATAATTCTCTAATCCCAGCATACAGCTGCATATAGTCTTGCTCCAAGAAATTTCTGCTCTCAAAGACTGGCAAACAAATACAGACACACAGGTGAGGAAGGTTTCAACAGCAATAGATATACTATTTTATAACTTCTTTTGCTTTCTTTTTTGTTACATCTAAAAGAGTTATTTTAATAACAGGCAATTTACAAGCACACACAGAATTTGAAGAGGTCTTCAAAATACTTTGGAGAAATAGATCACATACTCTAAGCCAAAAGTATGTATCATTTTTATCTATTGGGGTTTTTTTACATTTTTACTGGGTCTCAGTGATTTACTAGTATAAAATAAAACACAGAGCTACACTCTAGTTACAAAAACATGGCCAATATGAGAATAGACAGAGCAGTAAAGTTTGAAGCTACAGTGAATGCAGGAGATTTGAGCTAGCATAGTACAACAATAAAGTTATTTTTTCAAATTTATCCGTATGCTTGCAATAAATATGGTAATCAAGTAAATTAAAAACCTGTTGGATTTACACACTTCTGTCCACACTTGTCAATCATTTTTCAACAGCAAATATTTCAAGACAGTGGTTATAACCTCTGCTAACAGAAAAGAACAGTCTGTTTCAGTGAAATAAAGTTGACATTTAATTTACTCTTGTAATTTAAGTTGTTAATTCATTGCTCTTGTATGGTGACAGATAAGATTCTTTTAATGTTCTTGAGTAAAACAATAAATACACTGTAGTTAAATTTTAGATGTGAAAACATTATGCTTTCTCTTGACAGCACCACAGTTAGGCATAAAGTTATAATGTTCAAATAGTCTCTTCTGAGACTCTTTGTATCATAAAACATGTAGTCTTTCAAAGTGTATATGTATGTTATTTGACTTTTCCTGAAATCAGAAATAGACAGATGCATATTCTTCACATACAAATTTGAATTTCTTTCTCCTTCACCCCCAACTCCATGTGCTATAAATGGACACAGGTGTATGTGATAAAACAAAATTATTACTTGGGCCTGAATGAAAACTGTTTCCAATCACAGAAGTTGTGTTACGGAAAGTTTCCCGTCTGCCCATCCAGGAGCCACGCTATCAGCCACGCCCCTACCACCCCAGACTGTCACTGCTGGGACCAAGGGCCCTTTGCAGGGGTGGCCCTGGTGACCCAGCAGGTCTCCACACACCCCACTCACAGCCAGAACAGGCTTCCTCACCAGCTCTATCCCAAGTTCCCCACAGCAGCAGCTCAGCCCTCTGGATCCTTTAAACAATAGGACGACAGAGAGGTAACAAGAAACAACCCAAGCTGGTGCCTCTGAGGAGGGACCCCAAGAAAGGAACTGCTGGGCTTTTATGCCCTTGCAGTCTAAAACTCCGCAGTCTGGGGTCTTCCTGCTCAGCTCCAGCCCTGCCTCTGGCTGTCCCTTACCTGGCTATGCCACAGGTCCCTGGGCCTTTTGCCATGCAAAGGGTTGGCAGGTCACAGGCTCTTACCTGGGCTCCACCCAGACTCAGCCTGCAGCCATCCCCAGCCACCTGCACTGAATGGGGTCCTCACCAGCAGGTGGGTTGGGATTTTTGGGGGGAGAGGAGGTGGGGTCGTGGGGTTTCTGTTGCTGTTGGAGTTTCTTTGGGTTTTTTAATAAAAGCATCAGACTAATGAACTTATTTCAAGAAACCTAAATTCTGTTCACTTCGGGGCAACTTCTCCTTTTGGCCCTACTAACACTGATGATATTTCACCCAGTGATCTAGGAGCTGTTTCTCTGATAATGAAGAAACTGATGCATCCATCACACTTTGGGTACATAAAGTAGATCAAGTTCAGTTCTAAAGCTTCATATACACATACATCCAGTTTTTTGTGCATTAAAGACCTAAGGTATCCATTGTTCCTTGTTTAGCCCAAGAGATTAAGATCTTCACATTCCATAATCCTTGCAGGTAATCTCTCCCATTTCCTACATTCTTGAACAGTAATTGTCAAATATCTACGTTTGGCAGATTTGCCTTGAAATAAAATTGCATATTTAAAAAAAGAACTTGTATGATGAGAATACATTCAGTGATGTAGAAGCTACAAAGAAAACCCCAGATGGCTCAGACAATAATAAGATATAATATTAAATTTAGACCTTTCATCAAATGTCCTCGAATTCATGCTAAGGTCTCTTTTCAGCTTTGTACTTTCCTCTTATTTTAAATGTTAATGGATTATCAAATCATCAGATTCTGCCACACATCCAGAATATCTGCTTTTTTAACCACAGAAAATGAACTGCACAAATTCTGTGGAGACAGAACACTATATTGAATTGATCTGCAAAGAAGCAGCCACCCTCAGCAACTACTGCACAGGTACATATTAATTTTATGGTGCATTATTAGGACGTAGCTCAGCATGTTCATGATGGCCCTATTACTGCGGCCTCATGCTCTAAAAGTCATTGGGCTTATACAATCTGTTATTCAAACCTCTGCAGACTTTCAAGCAAAAGGAGCAAGGGATGCTCTCAATCATCACAGCACACACCAAGGTGCTCAAACCACCACCAACATCCAAAGATGGGATAACCAATGCAATAGCTCACAGAACACTACTGGCTACTGCAGAATAGACAGAACTTCTTGGTTTAGGTATTGTACACTGCCTTTTTCCTCTACTGGTCAAAAAAAGGAGCCATTGCAAAAGGAAAGTGTTCATAAACAAGTGTCTCTCTGCTTTAACACTACTGTCGAAAGAGAGCTTCAAGCTCAGTGAGAGCAGAATTGCACTTGGAGAAAGTCACAAGAAGCAAGCACGAGAGGAGGAATATGTGATATGTCAAAGGAGCTTGTTCCATCTGAATTTAAGGGGAAAACAGACTAAGTATCCTAACATTACACATGGAGGGGAAAAATGAAAAAAGTATCATTCTTTATGGCTCAGATGTTTCCTGTTTTTATGAAACTCCTGGGTTACAGAATTCATAGTGGCCATCAGGCAGGCACAGGAGTTTCTATACATTTCCAGAGATTACCACATGGATCATGCATGCAAAAGGGAAACTTGGCTCATGCTGTGTGATAACATGGACTGTTGAACCAGTATTTTAGAGCTATGAACAGCCACAAGCAAACGGAGCAGCACTGGCTATTCTGTCAGCATTCCTTGCCCTTGAGCTCTTCTTACCAAAACCCATATCCCACACCCAGCAAATGAAAGCAACCAAATGCCCTGCAGCAAAACACTGCCTTCAGAAACTATGTTTGTGTCTGAAGTCTGAACCAAACTCTGAATGATCAGATAGTCTGCAAGAATAAGAGGAAGAGCTGAAAAGCACATGAACTTTTTGTGTGTAGAAGTCAATGTGTTGGTTAACTAAAAGGGAAAGGAGCCAAGTAAGTCATCCTCAGAGCTGCTATAATTCACCTCCAACATCCAGAAGACACTACAAGGCAATATCCTCCCTCTGTGTAACCAAGACTCCCCTAAAAGATAATATTATTGCTAGTTCAAGATGCCTTAAACATTTTGGTTTTTTTGTTTTTTAACTAAAACATTACATAGTAAGAACTACTGCAAAAAATGGTACGTTTTAAATTAGTGCCAAAGGAACTTGAAGTCTAAACAGTAATTACTTATAGTTTAGTGTAAATCAAAAGAAATAGTAAACAAAGTATTTTTGAACAATAGAAGAAATCCTCTTTATTTCATCATAAACATTCAACTTCTTAGTGAGAGGCAGTATGTCTCTCCCTGAAAGGGAAACTTTACAATTCTGCTAGAGGAATATTAGGACATAAAGGACAAATCCTGCTAGTTTCAACAACCGAAAAAATAAATTAATAAATAGATAAACACCCCAAAGAGAATCATCCTTGCTCAGCATCTAAAGACCAGACCAAAAGGAAAGAACTAAGACAAAACTTTAAGGGTAGAAAATATGGCAGCTCTGTATCTCTACTCTGCATTTGTTTTCTCCTAATTAATGCCACATGAAAAGGCAAAGCTTAAACTGAAAATATAGTCTGAGAGAGACAAACTCTGTTCAATAAGGTTTCCATTTTCATAATCAACGTTTCCAGCACAGAATACAGACTCAAAATACAAACTTTCTCATTTTGCCAAGCCCAATGTAAATCATACCTGTTAACCCTTCTAATGCAGACCATGACTGCCAGGAGTGCAGAGAAGCAGTTATGCAATTCAGACATACTATCTGGGAAATATCTTTTCCTTCTTTTATCTGCCAAATCTCAATCTGAAAATGCAGCATTTTCAATTAAAGTAGAATAGAAAGCATATAAAATAATGCCTGAATTTGAAATGCAGTGTGTGCCCTAAGGCACTGTATCATAATTCAGTCTTGCTTTCATTCTAAATGTGTACTCACCAACAATAAATGCAGGCTCTGCTTTGTTACACAGGTGGAATCCTTGTCTCTCCACTCTCTTTGATTTGATCTCTTCTACTTCAAAGCTGGCATATTGCAAAACTTTTCTGTGAAGTTTACGCAGACTAACTTCATTTCAGCGTGACCTTATAACTACAACAGCTCTGAGCTCCTTGAGACATTGATCATGTCTACATGGATGTTTGTACAATACCCACTGTAACAGGGCATTGTCTAAGGCTGGGGACTCTGGGCAATATTGTAACATAAATATTAAATAATAATAAAGTTCTGTCAAGTCAGTGATCTGTGAACTACAGCAGGTTCACGTGATCATATATTATGGCTCAAAGGCAGCCCTCAGCAGCCATCATATCAAATCTCTATGGTCTAAAAAGTACTTAAACAATGATTTATACACAAGTCATAAAATTAATAGGAATTACATATATTCAAAACTAGTACATACACCAAAATTTATATTTGTGCTGGAGGTAAGAAACTTCAAGGGCTCATTTTTTGCTTTGTTCTTACAAAAACTATTCCTGTTTCGAACTCTGAAAATGTTCAGAGATACGTACATATACTATTAAACTACAAATCAACAACGGGGTTTCAAAACATTGAAATAGATTATGATAAAATTTGTAAATACACTGCATTAACAGACAAGTATAATTAGAAATTAGTTTAGAGTACTAAGAGAGTTCCACATGAAGGTTCTTGAAATAGGGTTAAAATTGATTTTCCAGTTCATCCATTCCATCCATTCCCAGTCAATAATTTCACCATTCTCACCCATGCCAAAAGAGCTATGTGGTGTGTTGGCACTAATATTTCTTTCTAGGAAAATGCAAGTTGAGCTGCCTTACTTGGAAAATTGAGCTTGCCCAGAGAGGTAACAAACAACAATGGGAAGAAAAAAGAAAATTACAAAGCTGAATTCAGAAAAACACTTTTTTGAGTATCTCATTAATGAACAGGAAGGAAAAAAAGAAAAGAAAAAATGACAAAATGAAACCAAAAGCACACTGCAAAATATCAACATGTAAAACAAAATCTCAACACATATCTGTCTTTCATTTGGCTATGATGAGTCTTGTATATTTAAATGGAAACAAAACCTACTACAAAGCAAGTGAAAAAACATACACTAAAACAGACAAATGCGCCATTAGCCCTTTATAAGACTAAGCCAATTATGGTTAAACCTGCTATGTTTTTTATTTTCATGCTACTTCAGTTAAGCATAGACAATTTAAATGGCTTTGGAACAAGGGGTGCATGTTTCACAGTAAACTAAGGCATATCCCACCTTTTCCCCAATGTAAATTCCAGGGGTTGGTATTATGCAGAGAATTATACGCCTTATATGCAAAAGGACTCCTATATTAAAAAAAAAAAAAAAAAAAAAAATCACTTTTAAAAGACTACATAGTTACCAAAGTGATACATATAACCTACTTAGAAGTATACCTAGTTATCAGTAAAAAACTTGACCTGTTTCCAACAGATACCAAATACAGGAGAAACACATGAAAGTAGACAGTTAAAAACTCTTGTAGCTAATTAAAAGAATAAATTAAGCTCTAATTAGCTTAAAATCTGAGCAACTCACCTGAGAGAGTTAAAGAAAGCTAAAGGCAATCTAGATTTTGCAATAGAAGTATGCTAAAGACCACATATTTGAAAGAGAAAAAAAAAATCCAAACGTTTTAGATGTTTTATCTGGTGAGGAAAAGAAACAACAGGCTCTCTAAAACATGCTCTGAAGTACACACTGCAAAAGTAGTAGGTGCTAAAAGTCTTATTTCAGATGAAACAGCTTCTCTATTTCATATGTTTCTTTCTATCATCATTAGGTATCTTTTATTTTTTCCTTATTGCTGAAAATAAAAAGTTACTTCTGCTGACATTAAAAGCTTGATTTTACAAACTATTTAATGCACTCTAAGGATACTGTTAAAAGACACTGGCATGTTGATGTGAGCCGCACAAAGGTCAGTGATTTGGAGGCTCTTTCAGACAATTTGCCAGGATTTTGGCATTTTGTAAGCACACATAGGACAGCTCTCCAGCAAGCTGACCTTGACAGTGAATTGGATAAATAAACCTTCAATTTACCCCCTCCAGCTCGATGCTAGCCCAGCTGATCCCTCTGGAGCCTTCACCTGTCCATATCGTTCAACTGCCTGCAACTTTCAACTGACGAACATCCACAGCTTTACAGGTTCTGTGACAAACACCATCTAACAGATAAGGCTTCTGAAAAGTCAAAGTCAATAGTGTTTCCATTGAAAATTTAATGCTGCTTCCATCTTTACCCATCATTCTTCCTACTGTTGCATGTATCCCAGGAGGCACTTCAAGCAAAAGCACTACTCCATAACAGGTAATGACGTGGCATTTAATGATACTGTCCAAAGTGATCCAAGCCCATGGAAAGTAATGTGCACTCATGTACCAGATAAGCACAGCTGAATGTACTAGAACAGCAGTATCTCTCACTGCACTGTCACTAGATACAATGTGACATATGCTCTGCCATTGTACCTGGCTTTTCCTTTTACTTCACCATCAGAGGAAAAGAGCATTTTCAGATACAGAGCACCAAAGTGTTAAGGGAATTCAGTAAAAGGTAGGATGGCAACATATCCGTAATTAAGTATTCACAGCCTCTTTAATACTTCAGTGCTCTTGGATTCGCTACTAAAATCTGTGAATTATACCTCATTGAAGAATGTCCTTAATCGACTCTGACATGTTTTATTGGAGGCAGAAAAAATGTTTCAGTATGATAGATAAGGTTAAAAATGTTACTACTCTGATCATTTACTCTAGTGCCTTGCAAAAAACTCCAAAGCCAAAAACCATTTACATCATTCATCTGATGCAATGGAGAAAAAAAAGCATTATCTGACAGCCCATTTTAGCTGATGGGACAAAGTGCACATTTTCAATTTTCTGACAATATTATGTTGTTTATGTAGATAAGAAAAAGAAGAAGAAAAAAAAACCACGACTAACATTTCTACCACATGCCATAAGGATCTGAAATTCAAGTTAAACAGCAAAGTACCTTGAGACCGTGCAGAGCATAGCATGACAAACAAAAATCATTTTTATGGTTTCAAACCAAATAACACATTACATGTTTTCTACTCTAATAGCAGCACAGAGTTCTGAGGCAGCCCCAGAACGCTGCAGCAAAGCCCAGCGTGACATCTCTATGCAAGTGTGAAACACTCCTCTGGCTGCAGGGAGACCACAAGGTAGTTCAATGAAAGCTACTGAAATATTTTTAAGTAAACATTTTAACTGAGCTTTTCTTGTATTAATTTTGATACTCTCCAGATATCAATGGCTTCTGCTTACACTACTCACTGCAAAAGTGACGAAGAGGAATCTCATGCATATTCAGTTTCTATTATTAGTTTTATTAGAGTGATCCAAGACTACGCGGGAAAGTTAGCAAAGAAAAGAAATTGTTTAAACTCACCACCAGAGACTTCTCCGTGGAATGGCACGACACTGCCAGAAAGAGAAGCTTATGAAATTACGTTCCTCAGGACAGGGCACATAAAGTTTTCAAATAAATAACCTTTACATTTAAAACTTACGTGGAAAAACTATATAAGAGATTGTATGGTTTAAGAGTCCCCATTTTGCTTTTTCATCACCAGAAAATACATCCTCTTTTTGGTCATGCCAATCAAGCAAAATTACTAGGAGTATTTTTACTTGCTGTGTAACTGACAAGACTATCATTTCAGCATAAATTAGGGAGAAACAGTGTTTAACACAAAAGTAAAGCAATCCCATTCCAGTTCATTTTACTACGCATACACCTAAAGGTAAGCACACATTTACAGAACGGGCTCAATTACCTGAGGCTTTGTGGTACCCACCTAAATTACTAAGGCATCTATGAGCTACACCATTGCCCATTAGAAACCGAAACAAAAACTTTCAAATAATTGGCTAAGACCCTAATTCTACAGCATGGACAAGGCTTTAAATTAGTACCAGATGCTGGATTTTATTCTTTAAACAACAGTTCTAAGGACAGAGAAAGATTCATCTTCCAAGCCTACTTCTGCCTGCAGACAATATGACCCATCCTAATGAGGCTGTTGAATGCTTTATGAGCAATTTCATCCACTAGTTACTATATTCTGGCACCAAAACTGAAATATTCATTTTAAATCTTGCCATTAGGACAGTATTGCATTCTGCCAAATTTCCAATGCCAATTCTTACATTCAATTGTGATTGAGTGTTTCTCCAGAACCAAACAGATAACAGCAAGGTCTGCCTACGCATCCTGTGTCATAACCAGCTCATTAAGCTCCCCGTTCCCATAGACACTGTTTGGAAAAGAGACACTGGGAAAACAGTTTGCCATGATCCAGTTTCATCCATGCTACCTGCTGCTGCTATCAGCCACCTATATCTCTGCTTATGCTTTCAATCACAGTCGTAAAAATCCTGCTGAATAGAATGGTCCCACCTCTGAAAGACAGAGAGAGGGATAAGACGAGGAGAATAGAGAACTCAGGGTTTATTTCAAAATTTTGAGGAAAAATATGGCCACGTGCTTAGGAAAATGCAAAAAATATATGGTAAAAGTATGTTTGCATGTCACACGAGGGTCTGTCAGTCACAAACCTGTTTTACTGTAATACCACACACAGACCTGTGACCCGGGAGAAACATCAAAAAAGCCATTTTCAGAAAACTACTAATTTTAAAGTACATGTGAATTTGAGGAATATGAAAAAATCTTCCCTACTTTAAGTTTTTTCCTTAAAGTGTGTTCTTTGGAAGACCAGTTGCAACCCATGAGAATGAGGTCCCTCTACTGTTGCATAAACATTTTCAGGGCTGAGACTGAGGTCATGAGAGATACCATGGACCACAGACAAACAAGTGTCCTTCAAATTAACTGTGGAGAGCAAAGCAAGAGGTCTTTATCTCTTCCTCTCTGGAAAAAACCAACAGACTCATAAATAAGGAGAACTTTAATACAAAAATAAAATCATTTACCCCATAGTTTAAGAAAAAAAAAAAAAAAAACCACAAACCAACAAACAAGTTGAAGAACATAGAGTCAGAATTTGTTATCTGGAGCTACCTAGCAAATCTTATGAAAACACAACATAAAGTTACAATTAACCCCAGAATGTTTGACTTGAAACTTTTATATTCTTGGTGAATGAATTTTTACATATCAAATTTTTCACCACACAAATTAATATATAATCTGTCTGTATATCACTGCCATGCATGCAGAAGTTCACTCTTCTATGCTTCAGTTTTTGGCATCCTACT
Organism: Coloeus monedula; assembly: GCF_965178545.1. Lineage (NCBI taxonomy): Eukaryota > Metazoa > Chordata > Aves > Passeriformes > Corvidae > Coloeus > Coloeus monedula. The sequence goes on along the minus strand of NC_138793.1, from coordinate 5,297,841 downwards.
TTCTTTGCCTTTGAATTTATTATTTTTTTTTTTTGCTGCATAATAATTGCTTTTCTTTTATACATTGATGAGTTCAGGGGGAAGAAAGGAGAAGGGAAGGAAGGAAAGAAAGAAAATGTACTTTCCTTGCTATTAATTTTCATAGTGGTTTTTTTAATTTATTTTAAAGTAAGATGTTTTGTTTCCCAGGCAGTATATATGCCTCGCTCTATGAAGTGTGAGGTGCAATTGCTGCCCTAGCTCTGTGTGTGGCTGCGGCCTTAGAAGTCAAGGATAAAAGAAACAAAACATTTTTTTTTTAATTCTGAAGTGAAAAATCCATTTGATTTCTTCTTGTTTATTGCTGCATTACTTAGGTAATTGCTTGAGTTGAGTCAGACTGACGGCAGGGCTCTGGACCCTCTGACTCCAATCCTTTTGCTTTATTTATTAGTCTCACTTATTAAAAGAATGTCTTGGCTTATATGATGGGTACTGTTCAGGCAGAAGTTAAATCACTTATATTTGCAATGTAAGTCACTGACTCACAAAGGCTGAGTATACCATGCTATGTATTCACAAAAACGCTCTAAACCATGAAAATCATAAGCTCAGCCCCAAAAAATGAGATTGTTCAAAAAGGTCTGTGAAGATTTGCAAAACATTTAAGTGAACCAAGCCATGGTAACTCGTACACAAAAGCCATTCCACAGAAAAAAACACGTGCATCCCCAGATATAAAACCTGGCTGTACTTGAGCAGCTCACATGCAATATGACCTAATTTATTCAGCGAAACCTAGGCAAAACTTAGCTTATCCTCTGCCTCTCAGAATGATCCAAAGACCCGTTATTTCAAACAGCACTGGTTTTTTAGTATTTTCTAACATTCCTAATAGATATCAAGCTCCTGAGGTCTTTTATTATGTGGTGATTCCATGCTGAAGCAGAGATAATTCACTATCTGTTACCTCAAATGGTGTTGATATCCTCTTCTAAAACTCAGGCTAGCTAACAATGGAATCTTTCATGAAATATTAGATTACAAGATAAATTACAAAAGGAAAGGACTTCAGCCATCTTTTAAAATTTTCATTGATGTTTTAACCTGAGGGCCCAGGATAAAACTACACACACAGAGTATTTAAGAAATTCATGTGTCCAAACCTTTAACCTTGTCATAAAATTTTCCATTCTTTTCATCACTAATGTTCAACATATTTGTTTTAATAAGCTATTCACATTCCCAACATCTTCAAAGACAGAAAGGAGTTGTGGTCAGAATCATGTATTGAAAGACAACACTTCTGGTTGATGTTCCTGGGTTCACATGTCTTTTCTGTCTTTGCCAGATTTCTAAGAATAACTTCCTCACTCAGATTTTCCCCACTTTCAGTGTTAGTTTCTCTTTCAGTCCTGTCCTGTAGCCGAGTTACACATGGCCCTGGCACAAAGTGAGGTGCATTTCTGTAAGCCATTAGGGATATTCTTAGTGCTGGTTTTTTCCAGCCTATTAGTTTTTGTGCTAGTACTCTTCTGGTTGCCTTTAGCAATGCAGTGTTTTGGTGTACGACTTCTGTATTTGCTTGAGGCCACAACAGCATCAGTGCTCTGTGTCGTTTCCGTTTTGTCTCAGGCAGCCTCTACACTCACTTGAAGTAAGTGTGGTCTTTTGGCACTGACAATGGAGAATTTTAGTCCACATTATGTGAAAAACACGATCCACCTTGATGTTTAAAGGCAGTAAACTAAATGTTTATTGAGAAAGCATGAAAGGAAGTGGGAACCTAAGTGAAGAGTTTCATGAGCTCTATTGTTAAACAGCAGTGTAGTTAATCAAGATGAGTTAATCCAGGTAAGACCTCCTTTGTTATTTCTGGATTTACTCACCAGGCTGCCAGGAGACCATCCTAGAAATTCTTCTACAACTCTTCTGCTTCACAGTGTTCAGTATTATCAAACTCTTGCTTTCACTTCCATTCTGTGCTAACATCCACCAAATATCTCCCATAAAGTCTCTGAACTTACCCTTCCAAACTTCACAGCATCAATATTCTTCTCTCTCAACAATTAAATTCTCCTGAAATTTTCATTTCCACTTGCACTGAGTGGCATAACATTTTCGTCTCTTCCTAGGCCCCAACCCAAATTATTTCCTTAGTACCACTACTCTTCATCAGTTGCCTCTTCTCTTTTGGTTTCTCCTTCTGTTATTTCACACTTGATTGCCTACTCTCTAACATCTCATATAATGTATACTCTTCCACTATATTTCATTTTACTTCTTCTATATTTTAGGATAATCAGAAAGAAGCATCAGCTGCTCACTGTCCACTAAGCCTGTCTTGGACCCTGAAATTATATCTACATTGTCCATAATCCTGGCAGAGGCCTCCAGCACATGGTCACCTGCCAACCTAAAGTCAATGATATATAAGATGTGGACAAAACTGGTTCAATTACAACACCAAAGAATTCCTCTACCTTTCTCAAAATATCTTCATTGTGCAGCTCACTGGCCTTACAAGTATACTGAAAATTTCTGGGTGCACTGCCTTCGAACTTCAATTACCATAATTTCATCTCCTAATTAATTAATTAAAACTAGAAGCAGTCATGCTTCTGATTTATATAATTAGTATAAAACCCATGCATTTTTCAAACAAAATGCTGCAACCAAATTTTGAAACTTCATAGCATAAAACTAAGGCCCTTAATCTATAATTAAATTTAAGTGAGATTGATTTTAAGGACATGGAATATTTTCATAACAGGTGCAAAATGTATGTAGACAACAAACCTATTAAAATACAGAGATGCTACTGGAGTAGGAACAAAATGTTCCTTACCCAAGTGTGACCATTTCCATTGGAAATGCACATAACAGAGCACTAATTAAATCCTTCTTTAGCATGACAACTCCAAAAAAGGCGGCTTTGAAGAGGGGGTTTACAGGCTTTTCCTGAAAAAGAAAACAGGAAAATAAAAAGTATATAAATAAGTAAAATCTAAGCACACTCTTGCAAAACTGTAAAAGCAATTCTGCCCACCTACTCACTAGAATGTATCCCAGGAAAGCCAGGTGTGTGCAAATGTTCCATTTATGAAGAAGTAGGAACTCTCCAAATAAGCCTTTCAAAGTACATGGCTAAAGCTTTGTGGCCATAATGTTATGGGTGAAAACTGATCTGAAATCCCTCTTCTTGTCTCTTTAAGGCTATCTACAATTACACTGCTTTTGAGAGATGACTCTGCAGTAGTACTGGAGAGCTTGGGGGTATTGCTTGCACAATGGAGAATCTTCACAGGAGGGCCGTATCACAGTTTAACAAACCTAAAAATGCAAACGTGTGTTCAGTAGCAAAAAAAAAAAAAAGCTTTATTTGAAACCACTAGTTACTTTCACATCCAAAATATTTTGTTTCAATTTTAAAATTTCTTTTAACTAGTCATTCACTGCTAATTTTATCCCCAGTGACAGCACGCAAATTTCTCTTCAAAATTACAGATACTGAGTTACCACAGAATTTTTATTATTTCGATGTTACAATAACACAGATGATAGTTATCTTAGCAGAAAGATAAAGAGATTAACTGAATTCTAAACCTGAGATGGAAACAAATTTCTTACTTTAAATGGTGTCATCCCCGCTCCACAGAAAGAGTGATTATAATCTGCACGGGGGGGGAGGGGGGGGGGGGAGGGGGGCAGTAAAGACCTCCAGAAGCAAGCTTTTCATAACTTCACCATCCTTCACAGGCAAGTATAATTACAGTTTTGCATAACCATCTAATGAGAGGAAGTCCTTTCTTGCAGTGTTAATAAAGGACCTTGCATAACATGTTAACAAAGCAACAGTACTCTATGTAGGTAATGTCATTGTGTAATTAGCATGCTCATAAGATGATTTAAGATTACAGTTTATCTGAATCTAATAACTGCCTATCAGCTGCTTTACCATTCTGTCTTTTTCAATATATCTTTCCTCATGAATGGTTTGAGTACCCACCCGCTCAGTGCAGAAGCGCAGAGGGAATAAAACAAGCCAGTAATGAAACAGAAACAAAAAACTGAGTTTGAGAGCAATGAAATGAATAAACATGAAAAATACCAGCTTTTCACATGCCTAGACATGTATTTTAGGACACAGGATCACAAAAAACAGTCTTTGCTATTCATTTCTAGATGGTACAACATTTGAAACTATATGAGAAAGGCTACTGAAAATTATACTGGTCACTTCACACATGACATAAAAGTAGAGTTTGGGAAGAATGGGACAGTTCTCTAAGCCACTTAGCAGGCTCTTTCACAGGAGACTACCCTTGGCTGGAACACTCAAACTCAGTATTTACCAGCAGCCTGGTTGCTTCTCCTCTCCTCAACCCATGGGCTCATAGACAAAGTGGAATTCATCAGAATCTGGTAGTACAGCTGGACAAGAATCACCCTTCTAGTTTCCAGTTCTGCAACTTAGACCTCTGAAAGTAGCAATAAAGAAATAACCAGAAGTGCAAGAACCCAGCCCGGAACAATGCAGTATTGATTCATGGATCCTGATAGAGTAAATCCCTTTCTATGCCTTTTTTCTCTGTCAGACTCAAGAAAGAAAGTCAAGTAAATGAAAAAGTAGAGGATTACAGAGAGTAAGTTTTGGCTTGGCATGTTCTTTATAATGTGTACATTTCAGAGCTGGAAGGGAGAGAAGTCACAGTTTTGGGGAACACAAATATTCAAGCTTCTGAGAACAGTGAGGACCTCTATGAAGACAGAAATTAGACAAAGAGCACTCTCTAACTCCCAACTTAAAAACCATTACAAAAGAATAACATGTAAAACCTTTCCTTAAAAAAAAATTTTAAAATGCATCTCCCTGAAGTAGTAACTGTAAAACAAATTAAGACATTTCCAAGTATTTGCTAACCTACTTACAGGCATCATTGCTCCCTTGGGCCTTTGTAGCCTTACACCTTCCTTAACGGACTAGCTGAATAGGTAAATGGGTTATATCAGGCCAGGAAATCAATGTATATACTGTGTTCTCAGCCCCAGATGAGCTTGTCGAAGCCATTTTATTATAGCTGGAGGAGCTGTATTGATCTCACTGTTAACTACTCGGAGGTGGCGAGCAATCCGATGAAGATGCGTCCTGCCGTCCATCCAAATGCTTTCTCCCCTCAATAGTCCTAACAGAGTTAAGTGTTTGCAGATTGAATTAATTTAATGTTTGCTTAATCAAAACTGACTATGCTGGAGCCTAAATTCTATTAATTACTAAAGGAATCACACTAATGCTGTAACATGACGTTAGGCTGGAAAGGGCTTTATTTTACTATGACAAGAGGGAAGAAGGGTCATAGGGAGAATGGGGGGTAAGTCAGGAGTTATTCCATAAAAATATCCTTTTTTTTTTATTTCATATTCCCCAAACAGGGAGAGTTCAGACTGCTCTGTTTTTTTCTGAAATGGGGTTACTGTCAGCCAGCAAAATTTCCTTTTAGTGAATTGACAGGCACAGCAAATTAACTTTATCCTTGATGATGAGGAAGAAAGAAGTTGTAACACCACCCAGACTTATTTATGCAACAAAGGTCTTCTCTTGAATAAAACCAGATGCAACTTCTCTAATTTCTTGGTTCTATTTAGTCCTAAGGTTAATATAATGATTTCCTTAAAGTCAGAAGTAATTTCTTCTTCACTGTCTAATAAAAGAAAGTTTTCCCAAATTTTCCACCCACGACAGCAATGGGCTACCAGTAAACAGAGATAGTAGAGTAAAACAAGTACTGTTTTACACTAATGCAACTAAAATATTTTCAACAATATTATTCAGGCATCAGCCAATGCACGTGCTGGGTTCAAATGCTCATGGGACATTTACCAGAGAAGCACAGGTAAGATTTCCAGGTAACTTTTCTCTAGGAAAACTTAAAAAACAAGGACACGTGCCTGTTGTTTTGCTTGATTAGGTGCTCCTGATTATTTCAAAATCCATCACATCAAGTATTTCACAAAGGGAAGGTCTCTTTAATGTGTTTTTCTTTTTTTTTTTTCCCTGAAGTAGTTATTTCATACAGCACTTCATGGCACTGCATATTCTAAGCTAATTTTGGTGTTAAATTACCTGTCCTCATTTGCAATACCAGGTGAGTTTGCTTTTTCCTCTTCCTAAATAGTCTACAACTGAAAAGAGTAAGTGTTGTATGGGAGCAAAATAATGTTGATTTGATTAATACAACCGTCTGCTTACATAGCACACTCTGAGTGTTAAATAACAAACAGTAGCCAACTGCACAGATCAGCTACATATGAAACATATGTCCTGGAACAATGATTTTATTTCAAACAGAACAACAGTCTATGCTCTTTTCTTACAACCCAGTTTAACATTTCAGCTATGCTATAAAATACCTTCCTGATTACTACATTTGTTATGAAAAAAGTTTAGATTTTTCTCTCACAGGCATAGAGAGACATCGCTACAGAATAATTCTAAGAAAAAAAATCTTCTGTCTGCCTCTCAAGGTCTTCATCACTATTATTTTAACTTAATGTCAGTCTTGGCTTCAAGAGTTTCCAAGCTATATTTTAGTCTGAGTAGAGAAGTTTTGTGAATCATATTTAACCAGTGAACTTATTCCATCAAAAAATATTACTCCAAGAAACATTGTTCTGTAAGTAAGAAGACCAACACCCCATTACCTGTAGTGCAAAGCTAAAGCAGATCCCAGAAATGCAGGAGCTTTCTATAACTAATCAGAAGGTAAAGAACAAACAGGAACAAAGTATGCAGACTTGGGCAGACAACATCCATTTTCCACTTCAAGAAAGGTCATAAACAGCAGTTTGTAAATTGAAAAATTATTTTTTCCCCTGCTGTTAAAAGTCTTCGCAATGACATCAGAATTTTGCTGAAAAGATTTTGGTGTAGTCTACCACTGTGTTTTATAGGAATTGAACCATGAATTCAAAGCTACCTGGGTGCTAAACACTGAAAGCCAAACTTATTCCCACATAAAGGGATTCAACTTTGAGTCATATTTGAAAAGGATGCCTTTGGAGTCACTGAACTTTCTCCTGCATCAAATCTTCATTACACCTTGTGAAGCAGAAATATTTAAAACATAGCCACAAAACATTTAAAATAAATAACAAAAAAAGCCTGACAACCTGAAAAATAAGATTGTATCATCTGAGAGAAAATGGGATAATTAATTTTCTGAATCATATACATATGAAACATAATTTCTTCCCTCTATACTTTGCCTGTTACCAGGATTACTGATATGGCCAGTCCTTCAAGAACAGGATCTTTTTCAACTTAAAAACTACTACCTTATCAAATATCATAAATGAGTTTGAGGAGAAGAAAGCAAACCCTGTGGTTATTACAAGAATTATAACTGATAAGTGAAGATGATAATAATGCTAAGATAAGGTTTGTGGCTACTGTAAGCATTTATACTGTACTTAAATTTCAGCTCATATATTCATTTAAAGCAAGCCAAAATTTTCATCTTGCTTCTCAGATAGGAACATTCCTTTTGCTAAATGATCATTTTCCATTGAGGGGTAATGTTTGAAATCTGCATTTCATGTCAGAGGTGGATGATCTACAGAGGGAGCAGTGAAACCCAGTATAATGAAATATTGGTTTTTTACAAGCCATACCTTTGCACAGTATCAAGATCATTCTGGGTTAAAATACCAATAAAATGAAAAATTCTCATTACAATTGATTCAAACATGTCAAAATGCATTTTACTTTAATCAAACTACCCTGCCCTTCACTTTTCAAACATTTCTGAAACATAAATTATATCTCACATTACAGAAAGAAACAAAACTGGCTGCTTTAAACCATAATCATTGCAAATTGCAGCATTGACACCACTGAATTAAAATCGCAGGAGAATTCACATTTAGGTTGTTTGAACCACTATCTATAGTCATTTGACATATTATAAGATCAGAATAATTTTAAGACAAATATAATATTCTTCCCCATGTATTTCATTAGTGAGGATCATTTGGATAAAAACAGAGCTCTATTTTTGAAGTCCACTGACTTGCCAGAGATAAGTGTTAAGAGTTCAGTGTTTGTGGTATAACAAGCTCTGAATGACAGTGTTCTCTCCTATTTCTCAAGAGTACAGCTTTGTCATCTACCACTGTGATCCCAACAAAGAAAAATCCAGATGTCTGCAAATTAAAGGAGAGTTGGATGACATTCTGCTGTTAATGCTCAGCATACATAAATCATTGTAATAAGAGAAGATTGTTATATTAACCTTTGTCATGCAATTTTCTTTTTCTCTGTAAGAAATAGGAAAAACAACAAATTAAGTGGCACAATAATTCTATTTTGAAGCAGAATGGTGCAGAGAACTTTTATCCCCTTGCCAGTCACATGATTCCCACTTACCTGGAATTTTATATGTGCCCTATAAGAAGTTAATGGTATGCACACATACTTCAATTGGTATACTGATAGAAAGATGGAAAATATCTTACAAATAAATCATAATTTTAAAGAAATAGGTACTGGAAGACAGGAAGCCATGAAATTTAACCTTTGCCCTACCAAAAATCCATCTTATGTTTTAGTTCCCTCTGTCACTTATCATATGTGGGAAATGGGACATTAAAAATCCCAAGCATTAAAAATGAATATACAATATCTGTGTCTATGCACCACCCCAGCTGCTGCAATGTACAAATGTAAGAGTATTTTCACACAAGGGACCTGGTAGGATTGAAACCTCCACCTCAGTGGAATCCCAGGAAAGAGTTAATGAGTTCCATTGAACAGACCCAGTAACGTTTTAGGTCTGTGGTGTATAGAACACATATGCAGGGTGCATAAGAGTAATGCTGAAAACTTATCCTCGTGCCAGAGACCTGCCATTGTTCCAAAATGTTTTGCTTTGAAAAGTTCCAATGACAAATAACCAGTGATCTAACTGACTAAATAGCTAAATAAATAGATGTTCCAATGAGCTGCCTTAACTTAGGGACGTGGAGTCATGGGAAACATCCTGTCATTCCACCCTGGCTCCTGGATGTTTTGCTGCAAGTTTCATCACTATCTCACAAACTCTCTTTATCAAGAACATAATACAAATGTGCTGAGTGAATAGAAAGGTTGAGGATTGAGCTTTCCAAGCTTAAAAAATGACATTCACAAACAAATGGCTTCAAAGGAAGATTCAAATTGGTTTTGACCATTTCTGCAGTAGGCAAGAGGATAATTAGATACTTATGTGAAATAACACAGGAAAATGTAATCATTTGGAACTATTTTCCCACCATTTCAGTACATCCATATTTCACAAAGTACTTAAAAGTGAAAATAAATATTAAGAAAGCCATATAACCTAATCCTTACAGCATAGCACAGATAGACAAAGCTAATGTACTATCAACAATCTAAAAAAACCCAAGGCATTGCTCTACCCTAGTTCATGTTCCCCAGTTTGATTCATCTTAATCCCAACTTTTTTATTATTTGAACTGCATATCTAACTTTCCTTCTTGTCCTTCATACAGTCACTTAATCACTTCGTCACTTCAAAAGCATCCCATACAAAATTAAGATACAAGTAAACTTATTAAAAATATAAGGGGGAAAGGCACCCTGGAAAACTCTTCACCTTATTTTTTGCAACAGAAGCACCTAAGAATCTAAGTACAATTTCAGAAAATTAGACACACAGTTGATGGTTTCAGTATGTTTGGAAATAAGTTGCACATTCCCAAGGGGAAACAGGCTTTAATCAAGGACAATATTGTACGCTACTGGGATGTCACACCAATTCCTCTGTGGAAAGGATGATGAAAGTACAATGAACACATTCCCATGCTCCAAAGGTTGAAGAAGGACTATATACTTTAGGGCTAAATACTGCAGCAGTATTTCTGTTGTCTTGCCCATATCAAAGTCCCCAACTCCTACAGAATGTGACCAACTCCAAACTCAAAAAGCTTCCCTAAATTCAAAGTTCACACTCTTAAAGACAAAGCACTGCCTGAGCTGTTGCTGCACCCAAAGTCTATAAAATTATTGTTTATATAATAATTATAGTCCACTTTGATCCACACTTTAAGACTTTTTTCCTAGACTTTTTTCTCTGACAAAATCAAAGGCACCTATTTCAAGAAAATCAGGAAACATGTTTGAGATCTCACTCAACACCATTAACTATGGATTAAAAAAAAGAAACAAAACCAACAACAGCCCAAATAAGGAGTCGAGATAATATTTCTAAATTTCACCTTGATGGGTACTTTCCATATGGATGGCAAACTGACAGGCAGCTGCAGTACCACAGGAGCCACTGAGAGAGTGGAAGCTCCCAGTTCTGGCCTTCACTTTACGTAAAGATAAATGTAAACACATGGGATACGTCTGCTAAACTACACTGGAATTATTCTTTACTTTCTTTTTACTTCATCTATGTTACAAAACAGTACAGTTTTGTGTATATCTTCAAACTTTCTGACACATTTTCTCCTGAAGTTATCTTTTAAAGTATGAGTTGCAGCAATTTTTTCCACTTTTTCCACAGTCTTGTTTGCAGGAAGCATAATGTACTTTATTTTCTTGAAAAGGGAAGTGTAAAGGGGGGAAAAAATGAAAGAAAACAACAAAAATAATTTTTTTTCACATGATCCTCCAGTACTCCAACTTGTTGCTGCAGTCAGAAAGAGCATCACCAAGCTGGGCTTGCCTCTAAACCGTCCCTCTGGAGCCAGAAGGCGAAACAGCTGGAAAGGAAAGAGAGGAAACAGCAGAAGAAGGAAAGAGCTGTGCAGTAATTCCACACGAGTAGGATTGCTCCACACCATAGAAAAGGTGAGTCTGCCACCATCATTAAAGTCATTCTCATTGTGTTTTGAAACTTCCTAGGCCAGAGTGGTGGCAAGTATCGAGCTCTGGTTTGCTAAAAGCTCTAGATATTTTATCCTTTTCTTTCCATTCCCCAGCTCACATACTTCTTCCCACTTCTACACAAAAAAAAAAAAAAAAAAATTAGCTTTTTTATTCACCCAACTGTAGAATCCTTCAGGAGCATCAGGGATATGCATTCACCATCAGGTTGACTTTGCACACCTTATATTACAGAATGTAAGAAATTTTTAGCTGCTAACTGATCTTTTCTAACCAGAACAAAAGGCAGGCCTTAAATTCTGAGACTGTCACAGTCTCACTGACTCTGAGGTTCCCAACATTTCAGCCCATGTTTTCATCTGCATTCCTGCAATTTGAGGGGTAAAAGGGCACCAATTAAGGACTAACAATGAATCTCAGAAAAAGAGTTTTTGACTAAGAATTAGGTTGCTCTCTTTGTCATTCTGTTTAAAAATATTTGACAAAAATCAGTTTGAAATTTGCATCTGCATGATTTCACAGTTATGATTATTAACTCATGGAAGTTTCTCAGCTCTGTGCTCAGCCCCACACACAAGTTCAGTTCATGTTCTGAACTCAGTTTGCAAAAGACTGGTCCCCTGAAACTGCAAACAGTAATGCTAATGAGACAAAAACAGCCCTTGTAATCTCTCCCATGATTTTTTTTTTTTTTTTGGGGGGGGGGGAGGGGGTAACATTTATATTATTTTCATCACCACAATCTCTTTAAAAAGAAACATTTCCATTCTGAAGGCACCTAGCACTAGCCGGACACATTATTCCTGCAATACTCAATATAGACCAGAAGTACAATTAATTATTTTAAAATTTTGTTTTTCTCAGCTCTCACACTGCAATCTCTATCACTTCTTTGGGATAAAGTTACAAATAATGAAGATGAGTAAGAAAGCAATTTGTACTGCTTAAGAATTGACAAAAAAAATCCAAACAAACAAAAACGAGAGTATGAGAACACAACCAAAACACCAAACTCCATTGCATGGACTGTAGCCACACTCCTTAGTTTACTATGAGGCACAGGCCAGAGGAAGCCAATAGAACTGCAGTAGTTTGAGTTAATTCAAAATATTTATAATTTATATATCTGATCCATTTTAGTCCATCCATTCAAAACTGCGCATTCTGTCAGTTTGCAGTACACACACTTCTGCACAGCTCCCTACAGGATCAGTAAAGGAGAAACACCCTTGAATTGTTTACCATGGCTTTCCCTTTAAAAATAAAACTTCTCCTTTTTTTTTCTGTGCTGCATATTAATTTATAATAGCAAGACAACAGTATCAACTGTCCATTTAAGTTATTTTAGGTTAGTTTACAGCCTAGTCCTTGAAACTCTATCTTTTAAATATCTCAAACATGTATATACTGTGTTCTGAAGAGCTTTCATGGAGAATGTTTATTAGTCACTTTGATCTAATTCATCACAAAAGAAACCGTCTTAAAGTACATAATGTTCTCCTAAGTGACACATGTTGAAGCTGTTATCCTACTTTTAACCCATGCTTTCAAGGATCTGAACCTGTCCTTACGTCGTCTAAAACTTAATTAAAAGAATGCTGTCAATATCAATGTCAAAGTAACTTGTCACCCTATGAATGAGAGCCTCAGCCGATTTTTCAGACTGTGCCAAACTTTCGAAGGGCTCTTTCACTTTATAAATCAACTAGCAGCTTAGAATATCCTGGCAGCACCTTCAAGGAACGAATCAAGATGACAGGAAAAGAGGGGATAACAATCAAAGCTTGACTGAATACAGGTGTTTGAGTTTACAGACGAACCACAAATGCCTGGATCTTTGACAGCTGTTGATGTTATCAGTTATGTGCAGCTATTATTGGCTCCGGTCTTAGGGGCTGTAAGGCCTTTCCCTTAGCAACATCTCTGTGGCTGATAACATTTGGCTGAACTTTCAGATCTTAACCTCCCTTCTGACTTTTTGCAGTCAAACCCGCCTAAACTGATCAGAGGAAGAGACACGCAGTGGGAAGACAAGTAAAATATTATTGACTGGACTGTTTCATGTCTATTAGGAAGAAAGAGCAAGGGAGGGGAGAGCTTTCCAACTTGACAGGCTTCAAGATAATCAGGGAAGGAATCAAGGCAACAGAGTAACCCTTAGAAAAGTAAGAAAGCAATGGCTTATGAGAGGTCATTGTTCTATACAAGGAACAAACATGGGGTGATATTTTATTAGGCTCCAATTTGTGTTCCCCCATTTTAGTACTTGCATTTAGTGCTGCCACTTAATAGACCTAGAGCAATTTTATGGCACACAATACAGTATTATTGCTAAAGTCTTCAGCTTTACTTAAACCATCCACAGTCAAGTAAATCGCTGAGATTCTCATCAGATCAAACTGTGCTCCTGAGCATTTTCAGAAGAGTCACGTTTTTAAGTAGTTTTTTAATTCTGATTTGGCACTTGCTATCAGTGTTTTCCTGGGCAAACTTTCCCCCGTTCCACTAGCAGAAACCACACAAAAGCAAACTTCAGTAAGCAGCATGAGCATATTTGTGAAGTTGTTTCATTGGCAATGGCAATTTTTCTGCCAGTGCCATGCAGAGCTAGAGGGACTATTCAAAATTCTCTGTGTTCCTCCCAAGTAAACACCAGGAAATTCTCTACACATCTATACACACACAAATCATCAATCTGATGACCAGATCAAGCTCATCATTTCAAGATCAATAAATTACTAGGCCAATGAATTAGCAACATAACACGTGGGACTCTCTGATCTCTTTCGGGATATAAAGGCAGCCCCAGAAACTTACACAGCATCACAGAGAAGTCGTGGTTTGGTTCCAATGCTCCAAAAGATCTTGTTCCTCAGTGGTGCAGCACTCGGGTGTTAACATTGCTCATGAGCAGGAACACCTCATTTGTGCTCTTTACAACACCCTTCTCCTTTCTAAATTCTAGGTGGGCGCCACTCACAACACACTGGCTTTGGGTTTTTTCAAGATTTTCACATTAAGGCTTTCTCAACAACTAATCCACCTTTTTAATAGTAAAAGTTTTGATCTTTAATTGTGTAATATGCTTACTTTTTACCAAATACACTGTAAATCCCACAGGAAAACCCTGCTGAACACAGTATGTGTTATTGTCATGCCATATCACACAGCACAGATCATTAAGTGACATCCATATGACAGTATCAATAATAATTAACCAATGGGAGGAAAAGATGTAATTGAAGAAGGTTCAAACAAAACAAAAAGAGACTTGAGAATTATGCTGCATGACTGCTGACATTTTCAAAAATAAAATCCTTTTGATTAGTAGCTTTTGAAAGAAAGTAGTGCTGTTATACACGAGTTTCATCCCCAAATACAAAGTGAGGTGTCAACTGCATCTATAGATCAGGCCCAGCTACCCAGAAATTATCAGAGGTACCATGACCTATATTAGCAGACTGACATTACACTTTTTTATGAATAAAAATCAAGAAATAAGTCCAGTTTACCTTTTTAAAGCCATTTAAGAATTTAAATATTATTATAGTTAAAGTTTATAATTCTATTTTTAAAAATCGTGTGCAGCCATAAAGATGTCACCATTTTAACCATCAAGTAAAGGTCACATCGGCATTCAGGATACAACTTAACTATTCTTTTTCATGCTTTGACTCTGAATCTTTGCATCTGCACTTACTTGAAGGTAACTGCTAGAATCATAATCATATATTTAAATTAGTCACTAGGAGAAAATTAGAATGTTTTGGAAGAAAATTAGAAATGAATGTATGAAGAATTCATAATATTCCTTGGACATTTTTTTATATACATCTTCCTTATAATGCCTCCACTGAGAAAGGATCAACCCCTCAAGGAAGACATTCAGAAGTACACATATCAAAAAATGCTATAAGCCTTCAGTCAGAAAGCAAACTGGGAAGAGTGACAAATCACACAAATTAATTACTGAATTGTGAATATCAAAAAAAATTCACAAAAAAAGCCACACATGTAAATATTCACCATAGAACCTAGAATAATGCTAATTAATGCAAATAGCCCATGCATTTATGAGGAGTTTACTGAAAATTCAAAAGAGAAAAAAAGGATTGCTTTCACATCTCTCTATAGATGTATCTCAGAATATATTCTCGATATTAACCACAATATGCTATAACATTATTAGAAAAAAAATTTAAAAGTCAGTAAAGGCAAGGAATTTATGGCAAACAACACCATAAACTAGCCCTAATTCTACACCTCTCTAGCACAGCAATTAAGACAGAACCTTAAAACCACTTCTGTGTCCTTCCCAGCTCCAGAAATTAGCTGGCACCTGGATTTTCCAATTTACACACAACATGCAACAGCCCTTTACAGGTCATGCACTAGCAGTACAACACAATGTGCTGCTCAGAACACTGCCTGCCCTCAAATCAGAGCTGCATTAGGATCCCACAGCAGCATCTCTTTCAGCCCTTACCAGACCCAAACAGAGAACAAGGACCGGAGCAGCCAATTTTAATGGGGGATGTTTTTGTCAAAAAGTGAAAGCCATATGGTACACAATCAAAACTATTTCATTTTGCCATCACTTTTGGTACCTTTGTGTTAGTGTTTGAAGATTTCAGATTAGACAAACAGCTTCTTTGGCTAAGAAAAGTAGAATTTAGAAAAGGGGCTCTATCTCAGGAAATAGAAATTATAACACTTATCTATGATTCACAAGAAATTACAGTACTATCCCTATTATCATTATGATAAAGTTACATGAAAATTAGAGCTCTTGCCTAGGAAACTGATATCACTATATCTTACAGCATGTCTTTCTTATCAAGAAGCCCTTAAGGAACAACTGCCAATGACAAAATTGAAGTTCTTTTTAGGTTGGAATTGTAATATTATGAGGCACATACTTTTCTTGTAACTTGCAAAAAAAAAATAATCCATATTTGTATAAGGAGAGTGAAATTTATGTTCACTTTCCCAATATACTTTTGTATTACTGACTTTCTGAATGCTGAATTTCTCCTTCACATCTTAAGAAAGGATTTATAACCCATCAGAATGTCTAAAATGCCTAAAGAAAACAAGGTTTTCAAGGTAAAGATGCACATATCTCCCTGGCTTCCCCTATACTGTTTGGTTTTTCCCCCCACATTCTCTAAAAATAACTCTGCCCTTTCTGGATACCTTCAGTCCAAAAACTGCACACTGCTGCCCAAACCACCAGTTTTACAGATGATCAGCCTGTTGGTACCTCAAAATTCATTTGACCCTTTTTAAAATTTCTTTCCTTAAACTACAGTCCAAACATGTCATATTTCAAATACAGACAGTGACCCCAGCCTTAACCACACCAGTTAAGTTTGAATTTTAGAAGAGGATTCTGGTTATAACTTGAACTGCAGAGAGGCCATCCTCTCTTCTTAGTACTTTTATCCTTAAGTCAGCAGCATTTAGGACAGCACTTCTGGTTAGAGTTGTTTGTACAGTGCAACATCGTTATGAAAGCCTTTTATCCTCAATCATTGAGCCAATCCAAAAATGGAAAACCATCCTCAAGAAACAAGCACTAATAAATCACTTTCATTTCCTTTTAATTTTAGGCAGATAAATGTTACACATCCTGAGTTGAAGGCTCTCTGGACATGAAATCACTTAGTAACAATTCAAATAAAATTTAACCCTATTGCAGCTAACTCAGACCTCCTTTTGCATTCAGATGTTGGTTTTAAAAGCTCATGACCAAAAAATTAACATACACAGTATAATTAATGACAAGAGGGGCTTTTAAAATTTAACCGAATTCATTTCATCCTTTTCTACCACACATTGGAACAGTCTGACCTCTGACACAAAATCATCTTCCCAGTCATAATTTGCAAAAACCAATGATAAAGTCTGTAGATATTACATTATTTTGGGAAGAATCGTGAATAATAAAGGAAGAGATGAGATTACCGCCTGAAAAACTAAGATTATAGTGTAATGTCAACAGTAATATCCTTAAGCAATTGGGTCTTTGACCAAGAAAACTTTAGGAGACAGACTAACCAAAGTAAATGTAGCTACTGAAGATGTAATGCACAGTTCAAAGACTGTGTTCAGTCTTTGAAAATGTTCAGTTCTGCTCCAGAAAATATGATCATGGAGCAGCAAGGTTACAGTGGTCCTAGAGTGAAACTATTTCCTTTTCCAATTTCATTCACTTTTCAGTAGGGAGAAGAAAAAAAAAAAAAAAAGACTGTATTTTAAAAAATCCTAATGAAGGAACCAGGGAAACTACTCCCTTTTTATGTTCCATTTTTACTTTAGAAGATGTTGAAAAAGGTTAAAAAATGGAGGACAGCAGCTTTGAAATCTTTCTGTTACTTCTCTATTCAATTTAATTTTTCTAATGAAAAACAGGTGAAAATTATGATTGAATCTGCAACATTCTCACACTTTTAAAACTTAAATATTCCACCATTTCACATAGGTAACAGAAAACTATTTTCCTTACAGAAGGTAAGGTGACAAGCTATTGGTGCTGCCTCTGATGGTATCTGTGATAGTAGACTAATCTCTACCATCAGTTAAAGTGATTGCCAACAAAATCTTTATTAGCAATTAGCATTACTGCTTGAGTTTCAGTTTTGCCTCTACTTACTGAAGAAAGCAGGGAAAGGCAGCAGTCCAGTGAATGCCAGTGGATTTAAATGGAATATCAATTACAGAAAAAAGTAAACATTGCAATGGCCCAACACTGTACATATGAGTAGCAGCAAGTTAATGAATAGGAAATCTGTAACAGAGAAAAAACTGGCCTATTGTATTTTGGGGACAAATTTTCTTCTACAACACCATTATTCATTTGACTTCTACAATAGACATTTTCTCAATTCATTTTTCCCACATCATGAAAGCTACAGCTGAATTTCCAAAACCAGGATCATCAAATATATGCAAAACCTAGCCAAATAAATTCACCTTATTACACATACCTACCAAGTCTTATGGTTTCAAAACCTTTGCAAAGTACAAGTGTGGTCCTTGTGTGCATGAGCAAAAGTGATGGATTTTTCTTATACTAAATACAGAAAAAGTTACATCAGCTCTAAAGGGACAGCCCTCTATTTCTATGGATTAAAAAACTTTATTTCAAGATGTCAGCATGTTATTTAAAGTTAACTTGGGTCAGCTTTAAATTGCACTCCATTGTCAAAAACATACATTTCTTGCACGTTGGCCTTCCTCAAAAGAGAAGTTTCTTCTTTTTTCTATATTCTATCCCTGTGAAAGACACGTACACACCCTTACTAGAACGCAACACGTCGCTACTCCTAGTTTCAGAATTCCAGTTAGTGGTACAACATTGCACACTACGATGGGAGAAATGAACTCTACAATTCCAGGTGATTTTACACAGCAATTCAAGCTACAGAATGTAGTGCTGAAATGAGTCACAGAAAAAGGGCTCTTAGGCTCAATTGCTTTACTCATACATGCACATTGACCTTCCCATGCAAACTTTGACCTCACAAGCGCCCTGAAGGTCTGGACTTCATGGTCTCCAGGTGTGCCACAGCTCAGGTCGGGCAACTGCAACTGTACTTCAAAAGGGAATTTTATATACAACTTTTTAAGTTCAATTAATAACAAGTAAAGCGAGAAGGTATCTTTTCAGCTTTTTACCGGCTAGGCTAGTGGTTTAATGCCTTAGAAAGCCTCGAGCACGGGCAATCTAGCATTTTAGTAGCTCCAAAATCAGTAACTGTATCACCTGCAAAGCAAATACCTCTAGCAGAAGCAGAGGGAGAAATACAACTCTCTGCTCGCTCAATTTCCTGCAGTTAAGAGGCTTTCAAAAGAAACAGACAACAGACGTTCGCAGAAAGAGTAGCAGACCAGAAGAGGGCGGGACCTCCCTTGATCGTCTCTTTTATTCGGAGAAGGGGAAAGGGGAGGACTGGGGGCGGACCCGGGGTGACCGGCCAGTCAGACACTGCTAAAGAGTTTGAGTTACATTTGGTTTTGCCCCCGCTTGGAACAAAGGGGTTCAGAGCCCGTGGCAAAGTGTCTTTGGGAGGGGGAAGGGAAGCTCAGAACAGGCAGCAACAGTAAAGAATTTGGATTTACAAAGGATTAGTTTTTATTCAGAAATGCATGTTACTTATCAAAGCTGCAGTAGAGATCTATTCTGAAATAGTATCCAATTCTGCGCTTTTGTGTCCCCCAAACTTCATGCTTATGTAGATCTTAACATAGTTATGCAATCATCTGGCCAACATCACCCTCTGGATAGTAACGAGGTCCTCTCCAACCCTTTGGCTGCTATCAAGTATGCGCACAGATGAAAAAAGTTTGTCTCAATTTCATATTTCCGCAAAATGGTAATTTTGTACTTAAAATGTACAAGATAGATGTTCAGAAATATAGGCTGAAAGCCTAAATTATACTTGGTCATAATTTATGTAGTACAGTCCCAAAGAGATACAAAAAAGGCAGAGCATAATTTATCTGTTAGAATCAGAGATAGCTTTACTAAAACTCCCATTTATTCTATCCCCCATAGTCTTAACCAGCCTTTGTCCTTAGGGCGCATTCTATTTAAGCTTTCCATATTGCTGTTTGATCACATATCGGAGCCTATAATTTCTCTATCATCTGGAGCAAATTCAGCTCACAAAAATTATGATCTCCATGATAGCAAACACTGCATTTCTAAGATACAAAGTATTTATAGCAATACAAAACTATTTGCATGTAAAATGTCTGTCAGGGGAACACGCACTTTAATTTTGAGCACGATACTATAAGAACAAAGGTACCCAATACTTTGAGAGTGGCTTCACTGTGAAGAACCTAAACTGAGAAAAAAGACGTGATGATTATATCAGGCACAATTTTCTCCATGGAAATCTCCTGTAATCTCACCAAAGTCAATGGGACTAACCATGGCTCATGTCAAACCTGAATTTACGTTCATTTCTTAAAATATAGTATTTAATTTATGACAATAAAGAATTTTAAAAACAAAAATCAAATGGAAGTCTGATTTTGGCACATGTAGGAAAAGCCTGCAATTATCCTGTCTGGCAATAGTTTTTCCAAATACATTTCCATATAGCAAATTAGCTCAAAATTTACATCAGAAACATCCATGTCAATTAAGAAAAAACTCTTTAGCTGTAATACTTCCATCTTGGCTTCCTTACTCTGTCAGATCTGGTCAGGACCTCTTTGCATGGAGGATATGTAAAACATCTTCATGTTGGAGCAACACAATTTTCTCAATATCCAGAGATTGTTTTTACCTTGTTTGCATTGAACCAATATCCCGGAATGTTAAACACAATGCTGTTGCTGCAGCTGACAGTGACAGCCTTGCAGTGAGATAAACTGTGGTTGCACTGACTTGGGCTCATTAAACATTTCCATGGTTCTTTTAATCATTAGTATTGCTATCATAAATATTCAGATTTTGACAATATATTTTTCACAATAAACACTATTCAACTGCAGATTGGCTGAATTCCAATTAGACTGCTTCTATTTTGCCTCCTAAATTTCCCCTGAAGAATATGATACTCCTCTCTCTTTTTTCCTTTATTTAAGAGTCGTTTTATCCACTGTTTTTATACCAGGTTTATGGTTTACTACAGACAGTTTTGCACTTACATGGTCTTATTTGTCACAGATTAATTTAAAACACAAAGCCTCTGAACTCTGGAAAACTTCTACAGAGTCACAAAGCACATGGAATATGAACCAGCAGCTCGCAGGCACCACTGGGTTCAGTTCAGCCACTAAAAAAGACATCTCCACTTAATATTTGCAAGCCACGTTCTTTGCCGGAATCTGATGAAAAGCATTAGGAATGATACACAGGTACTTTATAAATTGTTTTGATTTGCCTAGGGGTGAAGGGGGGTTGGTTTTTGATCAAAAAGGAAGTGTAGTTTAATTTCAACTGAAGTTGTGAAATTGCTTCCATTTGGTATGTTTAAGCAAAAGAATGAAAATAAACTAAGCAATTTCACATTTGTGGTTAAAAATAGCTGCAAAACACTCAAAATATTTTTCTGGGTCTTTATTCAACCAAGAATGGGAAGCCAATTATATTTACTGCTCTATTCATAAGTACGTAACATTATTCTTTATTAAAAAGTTGACAATACCTCCATTTTTACATCATTCCTGGTTAGCTGGGAGTTCCACCCATCCTAAAACAAGATGAGGTGACCTCAGTTCTTCCCATCTTCTGTATTTCTAAAATGAAAAATAGAAGTGTGCCTTGTGTGACACGAGCTCTTCAGTGGCTACAAAACCCCAGATACTGCAGAAAGCTGCAGCGTTTCACCTTGTTGCAGGTATTTGAGGAAAAGATAAAATGGACAAACACACAAAGTGATCCTCTGCTTGGCTTCCCTACCCAGGCTCCAGCTGCCAGTGAAGCTTTGCCTTCACAGGGATATAAAGACTTAAATTTCACAGAATCCATCTAAAACTTAACCTTTACACCAACTAAAACCTTCCATTCCTACACACAAGAAGCTCATTCAGTCTAATGATAACCCCTTGATTAAGCCAGTCATTTTTCCCTAAAACTTCCTGATACTTCAGCTGTACAGAAAATAGGGACAATACACACTGAGCAGCCACTACACTTAAAGATTTTCAATTCTGAATCTCACTAAAACCAAATAACATTTAAAATACCAGTGACCTGCTAGTAGTCTGCTACCAGTAGTTGTCTGATACTTAGTCTTGGTGAAGTTGCTTCTGTCAGCAACCCGGGGCTTTTAGAAAAGGAAAGGAAGGCCAGGCTAAGGCTCTCCATGTAGAATCAGGCTCATAGGAGCATTGGAAAAAATATGACTGCAGCTTTCCTTGTATGTTTAAAAATTACAGGATTGTTTACAGATGGTTTCTGAGCATAAAATCCTATGCTTATGGAAAATTCCAATAAAGTGACAAATGCACAATAAAATTAGAATTCATAGAAACAAAACAGGGATTTCAACAATTGTCACACATACAGGCATATGAAGAACAGCAGTGTCACAAAGTGGTTTGTACAGTAGTTTCTTCTCAGGGCTAAGTATTTTAAATGGGAAAAAAATCACTGCAAAATAATTTAGTTGTAACCAGAATTACAATTTTGAGGACTCTAACAGATAAAATTAGACTGAGAATCATCTCACTTCCCTTACAAACTGCCTAATACACAAAGGCCATCAGTTTCTGTATATTAATATCTGAATAGGAGAGGTAAATGCCACATTGGTCTGATAGTTTTACATTCATAACTGCTGGTGACATATTGAAGTCCCTTCTGTGTGTGTGTCACTAGTATTTTTAACACTACCAAAAATGAACAAATTCAGAATATAAACTATACTGGAGATGTTGTTTTCCTGTTGAAGAAATACGTTTTAGGTTTTAGTCATTTTCTCTTTTTATGGCAAAAATTTGGGGATACAAAAAGGAGCCCAGGTTGTGAGGGTTGTTCTTAGAGTGATCACCCATAACAGAGTTCAGCAGAACAAAAGTACATCTGGAAAGTGTTGATGGATTTTCAAAGAGCTGAAATGTCACCAAACTGATTTAAGAAAAAAATATGTTGACTTCCAAAAATTTAATTCCTTGGCAATGGAGAACTGTTACACACATTAATTGTCTATTTTAGCAATCAGTGAGAAAAGAAATCTGGACTTAGGAAGTAAGCTTCTGAAACCTGAATTCCAGATTTCATGACAGAATCAGAAAAAGATAAATGAAAAAAGACCTAGAAAGCCTTTAATATTAGAATCTGGGTATGTGGTGCCCTCTTAGCTCTGCAGATATTAAAAAAAAAAAAAAAACCTGCAGAAAAAACAGCCACATAGAATCACTTATTTCAGATTATGAAACTGTCCCATTTTGAACAAGTACACAGCTGTAAAATGGACTGGAGTAGGTGAAAGTTCTACCTACTATACGTAGGACAGTGGTACAACCTTCTCAACCTGAATGCAAGAAATTACTCAAGTCAGTTCCCCTTTCTGATTCAGCTCCTTCCCTTTATAAATGGGCATAGCACACATTTCCTTGGAATAATATTTCCTTGCCTTTCACAAACTTGGTGGGGCTGATCAGGGAATGGTACAATTTTCACCACGTTGGGAGAGGAGCCTTTAGTGAAAGAAGCTCTTTGTGCTACAAAAATACAAAAACCTAAGACCCACACAAGGAAGTCACTTCCCAACTCCAAGGCTGAACCTGTCTTTGAAGCGTAAAATCCTACACTCAGCATCATCCTGCTTGTAAGAAATTCAACTGGTCTTTTGTATATTTTTGGTATTAGACACGTAAAGTTTTGAGGGGATATTTTTAAAATAATTTTATTTATTTGGCAACAACTTTTCTTCATTTTAAGCTATCTTTATTTGGGAGTAAATGTTAAATGGAAATGGAAAGGGCTCATCTGGGCAGTGTTATAACTTTGGCTCCTCCACAAACAGTACAACTCTCAAACTTCCCCAATTAACTTTGGCAAACAACCGCATCCATTAGGATGCTTAGGGATGATAATTTCCTGGGGTTGGGGAGGGGGCTTGGGAGAGCTGAATCTAGAAAAACATTTTCCAGGTCCATTAAGCACCTGCATTCTCCATGTCCTTTATTTTTAGAATACAACAAGGGACTAAGAAAAAATAATATCCATATCAGAAATAAATAGCCATGAATAAACATTCAACTATTTCCAATTGTTTCCTTATTCTGTTCCTTTGGAAAAAAATAGCCATTTAAAAAAGGTGTTACAAACCAGCTAACCATATACTTTTTTTATTTTATTCAAAGATGATTATGGTAGGTAAATTACTTAGGAACCCTTCATTTGACTAAGCTATGAAATGGATTTTCACTAGTACCAGCAATATGGGCCCTCTGCCTCAGATTTTCACTTTAGGTGATTTTCCATTTGAAATTCTCTTGCAAAAACTGACCTTCTGCATTAAACATCCCAGCAAGAAACTAGCAGGCAAAGCATTTCAGATTTTTATCTCTGTTATACCAAGAAAAGAAAATGTTGACAAGAAAGATCCCAAAACATGGAAAAGGTACCCATGTCCATCCATCAAAGAGACTCAAAGGCATAAAAGTTGCTATGGGGACTGTTCAAAATACTGGGACAGAAAGGAGAGCAAGGCCTCAAAATGAAAGACAAGGGGAGTCTTGCAAACTATGAATTATCCACCAAGAAACCCGTGTGAAGTGAGTAAAATGAAGAAAACATTATAAATATCCAACTGAACCCAAATCATAACAGGTACAGGGAAAATTCTTTGGAGAAAGGTTCTCTCAGAACGTTTACATGCTTGGCATTGTGTGCCCCTACACAGAATGGCTTAAATACATAAGTAGGGAGGTAGCCAGATTACGTTGTCTAAAGCCTAATTTTATTGACTTAAACACCTTTTTATTTTCATATTTAAAAGCTATTTTCTAAACATCCCATAGAATTAGCTTCTTTTGCCCCAAGAAACAATACAAATAAATCAATGAGTAAGCTATGTCCACCCTTAAGACCTTCTACTGCTCATTCATTTTAATCAAATTTCCCATATTCTTTGACTCTATCTTTCGTTGCCTTGAGCTATGCATTGCAACTACTGATGATACACAAATGTAAATTTTGTTCAAAGTCAAACACAATAGAGAAGAGCCTATTTTAAAGACTACTTTGCAAACATCACACTTAAAAGAACTGAATTAAACGGACTACAGAAAGGAAAAAATAAATTCATTCAAGTGGATCCCTATGTTAACTCTGTCAAATGATTTTCAAGCTCTTCAATTCTAAAACTGATTTCTTTCCTTGAAACTTTAACAGCTGCATATTCTATTAAAACATACATAGAAAGAAATCCTTTAAAAATAAACCAGTCGTGAGGCATCCAAAGAACCAATGATAGCAAACTTCATCCATAGTAATTAAGGGTAATCCCCGTGACAGCAGACACACAGCAGCTGTGCAGCAGTTAATGATGCTTTTTGTTCTTCTTTTGTCATTTTTAATATTTATTTTATTCAGTTTCCCTTCCATGCTTTTTAAAAATAAAAAAAAGTTTAGAGTGTAAATAAAAAGTATAAATGCTATTTTGTTGGAGAAAAGAAGCAGCAAGAAGTACTGCACTTATGTTTTGCCTCAGTTCTAAGATAAACTGTGTTCCACACTGAGTTTGCAATAAAAAGCTCAGGTTTTTACTTCCTCTTAGATATGTGACCACTAATACTTTGCAGTCACTAATCCAAATACAGTATCATTGTGGTCATCATTTAACCAGAGATCTCCTGCTGGGTCTTGGTGCTTATATCAGATTTGCAGCTGCATAAAAACTCTTGGAAATCATATGGCAAGAACTTAAAAGAACATAAACAATTTGGTAACTGTGGGAAGGCTTAGCTTCTAAACAAGGTCTCCTCTACCTCACACCTCAGGAGCATTACATTAATTCATAAAACTAACAAGGTCTAATGCAACCACTTCCATCTGAGATGAAACAAAGTTCCCCCACATCTCATCTCTCAAACTTCTGTAGCTTAATCTGATCAAATAACATTCCATATTAAAAAAAGCTCAAATTCCTTGGATCATTCAGCATCACCTCTATGGAATGCTTCTAACACTCACCACAGGCGAGTCTGTTATTCTGAGAAGCCTCTCGTCACCTCCTATTTTCTACACTGCTAATTTCACTTATTTACGTTATAACTGATTTAATAAACTTCCTCTGTTTCTTTTTCTTCTATACTCTTCTTTAACTTCTTTCTAGATACCTTTGCTTTTTCTGACAATGTGATTCACAGAGAACATACCCTGTTCTTCCAAAACACACATTCAGGCCCCCCAAGTGTGTTTCTAACAATATTAGAAGGGTATTGTCAAAGCAATAAATTTTGTCAAAGTGTGCATTACTTTGATATTTGTGCATTCTTTATGCCTCAAGGCACAAAATCTTCAGCCTTATCTTTTCAAATAGAAAAGCAACAGCTTCCACCAGCGACCACTAGTGAAGTGAATCTATTGTGGTTTACTGTCAATCCACCTTTTCAAGCAGGTAAAATAAAAATCAAGTACCCATATTAATTCATTTCAAACCCACTCTCTAACATTGTCACTGAGCATCAAGGCATTATCAAGAGGAAAAATCTTTCTTGCAAGTCACAAATGTACTGTACATTTATTATAACTACGAATGTGATCATTATAAATTAAGTACCAGTAATCATGACTTTCTTTTTAATTGGTTTTGACTAATTCCAATTTCCAAGGCGTTCTTCATGCTCCTCCAATGGTTGACTGCATTGTTGGATACACAAGAAGAAAAACCAAAACTATGGTTCCAAGGGGGTTAAAAATTACATAATTATTTTGAACTGATCTTGAAACACAGGACCTGTTTCATATGGCTTACACAGTCTATCTTTTAACCCTGAACATGTTAAGTATCAGTTCTTCCTCTGGAGACTTGAAGATCTAGGGTTAACAGCCTTCTGTTTTAAAAATTCATTGAGGTACAAACAAATGGTATTGCTTCCAATGCATATGCATTGCAACAAGCCAAGGGAAAAAAAAACCACGTTACCCCCTACAGGATACTTGGCAATTAACTCCAGCTATGTCAGCAATTTTTTGAAAAATTTCCTAAACATGAGGAAATCTCATCTTCACCGTATGAAAGACAAAGCTACTGCAGTGACTCTTCCATGCATTACAATGTGTGTGTCTTACTTCTTAACCAAGCCGCTAATCACGCAAATTATTGCAACTAATTACATCTGAAGGTCTAATTAATTCTTTCAGTACCACATCATTTAGTACGCATTCACAACACAGCACCTGTTTTGAAAATCCTTGCAGTTAATTTGTTTATAAACAAACACTATTTGCATAAAATGTTTAATGAATGGTTTAACAGTTAGTACAATACTCCAGCTTTGTCTTAGTAGATTTGAGGTCATCGAAGGCCACAATAAATTAATTTTAAACTATACAAATTAATTTAAATAGTATGTGTGAATTTCTCATTAATAAAGAAAACATTTCTAACATGTTAATTAATATCTCTGTAACAGGCCAATTACTGTCTGTACAAGTGCATCTTACAGTCAAACCCGAAAGATTTTATAGGGTTCTACTTTAGTGGAGTAAAATATTCCTACTCACATATACATGGGACACATGTACAAGTCACAATGGTATTCAGAACTTAGTTTTGGAAGTCAGATAACTTTCTTTAATGCAAGAAATTAGCATATTTCAATATTTTTATCGAGTATTTTAAAAACCACTTGGTCACAGTGGTATTCCAAACTTACTTTCAGAAGTCAGATAACTTTTTATATGCAAGAAATTAGTATATTTCATTATTTTTATCAAGTATTTTAAAAAACATAGAAGACTGATAGCTTGTATGACACTTCTCTATGGAAGACAGAAGTAAAATCAACTGATTTAACCACACTTTCTCTTTATTATCACTTTATGCTTGATAATGCTCTTTTCTTGCTTCATAAATAAAAAATATTTTGTCATTACATGTTCCCTAATAATAAACATTCTGATTAGAGGATTAAAGCTTGTGTGCAGTGTTCTGACTCAGAAGTGTTATAATTCTCCATATACAATAATGTGTCAACATGCTCCATGTAGAAACTAAAAGAGAACATTATTTCTTACTATCAAACATATTCTTTGCGTGAACTATCATTGAAATATGTTTATAGTCCCAAAGTTTGTTTCTGATTTGCAAGCATTTTCACATTTGATAAGCACCTACTGTAAATTTACATTCACTCGTGAACTATTCTTATGATAGGAAGCTAAGAATTGTAAAATATATTTATATCCTTACCCTTGTGTAGTGTTGCCCCTTAATGCATGTTTTGATGAATTCACATCATTGTACTACACAGCACTAGGTACAAGAGTATCTGTTTCAATAGGACAAATAAGGAACAAGGGAACTAAAACCAGTGCTCATTTGCTTTTGAATGTGAAATTTACTGTGACTGTAATCATATACCCACCTCAGCCAGACAGTCAACAACAAAATCACTCAGGGAGACCAACAGCCGGTATTTGCTTCCAAAAACACTCTTAAGTATGCATAATCTAATCTTTTTACAGCACAGTTTGCTGTTTCAGAAGTAGGGATTTGCCAACAAGTTTCAAAAGAAAAAACTGGAAGCGTGATCAAGGACATCACACTGTGAGAAACATCTATGGATATGTGACAATCCGAAAACAAAGACTTATACTGGGTTACTGACCTAACATTGGTTACTTAAGAATAATTCAAATTCATTTCAACAAGTAGGGGTTTGTTTGTTTTTCAACAGATAGTTTCACTTTTTTTACTCTTTAAAAACTTTCCTAACCTGCAGCTATCACATGTCGAGTTCTAAAAACATGACCAAGAGACAGGATTTATTCCAATTCCTAAGAAATACAAAATACTCAGTATGCTGACACCAACATCAACTATTAATCATAGACGAAACCATCTTAGCCAGATCAGAATTTTAAGTGATGCAGACCAGTCAAAGGAGCAAGAATTAGTTATAGCAAGGAGAATGTGGCCTATCTGATTAATGTTCTGCTAAGTGCTCCTCAATCCTATCCATTCTCTCCTCACATCTCAGATTTTACAACATATAGCTTGATTCAATTTAGCATGAGTTATTTTTAAGACTTATCAAACACACCAAGTGAAAGAACAGTTTTGATATGTACTTTGCTATTACATGCTTCTTCCCCTTTACAGTACACAAGTTATGATTCACAGAAGCATTTAAAATCTTTTCATGAAAACAGATTATTAATTTTTTAAAGGAAATTCATAAACTTTTTAACATCCTTCCCCCATCTGCAAATTTTTTTTTGCATTTCAGATCTCCCTTCTGTAAAACACAGCCTGTTTTGAGAACACCTGTATAACAATTAATTAAATCTGCATTCTCTATATCCTATTCCCATAGCTCTACATCTGCATGAGACAGAGAAAACCAGCAATACACACACAACTATTTTCAAAATAGTGAAGGGAGATAAGCTTGCTTCTTTAAATGGAGAGCTAAAGGGGGTTATCATTTGCTGATGAAGACAAACACTTGTCTACACATCTTGGTTATGTTCTGTTCTACTGCTGTAAGAGTTAAAGAACCTTGAAGATTTGACACAAACAAGACAAAATTTTAAAGTCAAAGATAAGTTACTCAGGCAGCTGCTGAAGAAAACAAGGCTACAGCTAAACTACAAACAGTGTTAGTGCTGTGTCTAACTTAATAAGTTATTTGAAACATCCCATGCACTGATGTCCAAACTATTCCAAACAAACTTGCCTCCTTTTTCTCTTTTCCCTAAGCAATGGTTACACTGCACTCCTGAGATGGCTCTCCTAACATTAAGAATCACTGGTATTTCACAAATAAAGGAGATTACCATGTGAAAAATTATCTTTTAAAATGGAGTTTAATTTGCATATAAGGAACAGTAGATTTATGATGAGCAACACAGCGCAGCACTGCATCTGCCTAGTATCAGTCGTAATTTAGATTGTTTGTGACCGATCTTAAATTCTAAAGCATGGAGAAGATGAAGTGCTCTGTTGCTGTGTTATTGTCAGGAGTCTAAGACTTACCAGAGATTTATTAGTAATCTTATCACAAACATGTCTCAAGTTTTTGCTTTTAATATGTGCCAAGCTCCTCTGAGGAATTTTCCTCACTGCAATTATATTTCTCAATGCATGCATTCTGAAGCTTAGTTGATTTCCTTCCCAAAATAAAGCGACCTATCATTGCACTACAGTAGCTCTGCTACATTTTTCCTCTGCTACTTAATAATCAATGTATTCATCATTAAAATCTGAGCCCTGAAGCAATGGTTTTTAGCATATTCTAATGACTAGCGACTTGCAAATTACATTGACCTTTCATGTACATTCTGTAAGCACCTTGTTCTAATGTGTACTGTATTTATAGTTTGCCAATACAAACTAGCCAAAGATTGGATAATTACTGTAATCTATTAGCTCGATTGCTTTCCCTGCTCATTTGTAGCATGTGCCATGTAGACCATTTTCAAAAGCTGGCCTATCTTTCATCTCCTGCAAGCCCAGAAAGTAAGAAATGCTTCATCTTCACAATACATACACTTACTAATATATGAAGAGCACCCCATCTCAGCTCAAGGATATTTCAGGAATAAAGAATCTTCTTTACTATTAGTGTCATAATGCTATTTGTGACTGACAAAAAACACAGCTCACTGAGTGTAAACTTTGCTTGAAAAATGTCAGGCCAAGTTCCATTTTCTACCGCTCACCCTGACTTCCAAATAGCATTTAATAGGAGCTGCTTACTTCTTTTCTTAGGAAGAAAAAATGATGCTTTTCCTAAAGTACAGAACTTTTTCTTTTTTTTTAAGCTATAAGAAATGCTTCAAAGAAAGCTTTAAGTGCTTTTTATAAAGGCACACAGTTGCAACTTCAGACACATAAGAGATACTAGGTGGAAGTATTAAGTCTCTTTCCGTTCTTTCTGTTGACAATCTATTGCAAGACAGTTATGGATAGAAAACATTACAGACACTGGTAATTAAAACAACACTAATTTTGTCTCAGTGGCTGCGCTTTGTTGTTTGAAATCATCTATCATGGCCTTCATGCTTCACACAATGAGAAGACATCTGTCTCGTCACATTCTGCGTGGTCAACACTTTTGCTAATATCCCAGCATACCTGGGTGCTGCTGCAGTGTTAAAGAGGGAGTGGGGCTTTTCCCCTCCTCCAAAAAAGACCCTATTAAATAAACTGCTTTGAATGCTTATTTTGAGAAATTCATTATTTTGGGTTACAATTTTTCAAAAATTACATTGATTCCTTTTCTTTAAAATGGTTTTAAAAATTATCACTCTTCCTCGCCTATTAACTGAGACAGCATCAGTTTGGCACACAAACCTCTATGCAGCACAGGAAAAAAGAGAGACATACTGAATTATCAACATATATTCAGGAAAAAAAAGAAATGCTTGAAATGCCTGGCTCCATATACTACTGATTATTTTGTATGCATTCGTTTAATTGATTTATGGACACTAAATTTTTCTTCCAGGTTCTTCTTAATATTCTTGAACATCATTTATTTAAGTATTAAGAGAATTACAGCACACAGATGCTTTATATTTTGACCATTAAAAAAAAGGCAGAGAAAACTCATAACTCATTAGGGAGGATGAAGGAATCAGACATTATTTTCAGATTAAACTTGAACACGGTAACAAAGTAAACCAAAGCAGTTAAGAGAGATTGCAAGGGGTTGTTACGGAAAGACACAAGACAAACAGGCAAGACCGTTTAACACAAAACTAAATTCAGCAAGGCCAAGAAACAAAGAACTGTTGTGTTGCAGAACAGACCTGATGTTACAGAATTGCCAAACGCAAAAAGGAGCCCCATCCTGCAAACCTTTACATGGATTAACCCGGGCACAGCTCTGGGTGCTTCTGCCTCAGCTCTCAATGCAGCCTTGAGTAAAGCTACCATCACTGCCTAACTGCAAAAAAACGCAGCAGAAATTAAATACGCTAAAAGTTAATCATATATATTATAAACTCTATGGTTTTTACCTTTTAAAGGCTTTTCTTTAATTAAGAGGAATTTTACAGTGGCAGAGACAGTTTAAAAGTCGAGGTGAAATCACAGGAGCCTGGCCATTCTAGCTGCTCTCTCCAGGAGGGTGAGACACAAACAGGTAGCCCTCAGCTTTACATAGAAAGGAGCCCTACTCCAATATTGGAAAAACAGCATCAGCAATTAATAAAAATTGTAATTTTATCATACTTCTAGATACATAAAATTTTTAAAAAAGAAAAAGGGCTATAAATTTGCAATTTATAGCCCTTACAATGAAACCTAAACCAGAAAAAGTTTAACAACTCTTCCATCTGCAACACAATTGCAATGTTCACAGCCTAAGACTTTTAAAATTCCGGTCAAAAATTACACTGCATGAAGACAGAAAACACAAGTACTTGAAAGAAAGAACAAAATAGCAAGTAAGAAAGCATTAGTAAAACAAAGATTTTTTTTCTCACAACCTAATGACAATCCCTCAAATTTAACAGAGCTCAAACTATCTTCCAGCAGGGAAAGCGCAGGAACTCCTCAGGATTTAAGTTTCTACAGCTTTACAAAAAGATTTTTCTGGCAACAAGTGGTTTCCCAAGTCACAGAGACAGACCTGTCAGTCTGCAGGTTGATCTGGTGAGAAGTGCAGGTTTCCTTGTGTGCCTGAAGGCAGGAGAAGCCCTGGGCTCTTAGCTTCACAACATGCCATGGTTCAGCTTGGTATAACTTCACTTTTCTGTACACTCGCAATTCTTCAGAAAGATCAGCATTATGTTTTTATTGAATGTTACTGGATTTTAATTGCAGTGTTTTATAGAAAGGCCCTAGAAAGCCAGTGGCATATGAAGTATTATAAACTAGGAAGTGTACAACTAACTCAAGAATGTAAAGTTCCTCATTTATTCTAATTTTCAGATACTAGCAAAGCAACAGGAACAAGCTGTATCAACAATATTTGAAAGACAAGTGAAAAATATTAAATATTTAAAGCAAGCTATATAGACCATGTATTCTTTCTTCATGCCCTTTTATAAAGACTTTACATATTGGTATTCAAAAGATAACTTATCAATGGACAACTTGCATGAGACATGGTAAACACAGGGTCCACAGAAGAAAAATGCCTGTTTCCAATAACTATCCCTGCAATGAATGAAGCAGCACAATTCTTTTCACTTTCCATAACTCATTTGCATGAATTTACTTTTTTGCCTTAAGAGGTTGTTGTAATGTGTGTTAAAACACACAGTGCAATTTTAACTCCATAATATCACGAAAGAAATATAGTGTTAGTATAAAGTGTAAAAATGAGTGCTGTTAAATTCTTTGAACAGAAACAACCACACAGCACTGCTCAAAAGCACCACCCAAAGGCAGAAGGGATGTAAAGACATTTACAGAATTTTCTTTTTTTTTTTAATTTCAGCAAAACCTGAATGTAAAAAATGACAGTGCAGTGAAACTTGACAGAGGCTTTTGATTGAAGTCACTGATTTCCACAGCTGCACCTGTAGGAAATTGATGATAATGCTGTCTAAACCATTCATTATGAATTGGAACTTTACTCAAATGAGCACTGGATTTATAAATTTTCTAGACATGTGTTGTAGATAATATGACAAAGTACTGTTTTCAATTGAAAATTCCTTTGACCTAATTTTATAAAATCATGCAAAACTGGGGAAGAGAATTTATTTCTAAAGCATTCTGAAACAGCTGAAGTTGTATTTTTGGAACAGCATACATGGAAGCGAAATATATTCATAGGATAAACTCAGTGATCAATTGTACACCTTCATTAGAATATAAAGATATAGGATAAGACTTTTTCACATTGCCAACAATCAGTTGCTCCTGCAACAAAAAATACTTATCTTTCTGCTAATCATATCTGCAGTATTTCCAAGGTTGAAATAAGAAATAACATAGCATTTAAAAATATACCATAGGCATAAACTTTAAGTATAAACCATGGGATGCTAATCAAACTGTTAACTGATCATATATTTTAATGGAATAATCATTTTAACAGCTTATTATCCAGATACTTCAAGTGAGGAATTTGATACACTCTTGTTCAAAGTACTGCATTACACTAATATAAAGCAATTTTATAATATTATTTAACTTTTTCAAAAAAAGACTCCAGATATAAGAAATCATAATGCTGCCATAGACTGTCTGGATGTAAGTAGGGTAATTTGCTGAGGGGTGGTTTTGCCCTTTTTACTGACATTCATCACTCACAAAGAAAAGTTGAGAAACTGTGAAACGAGAGATGCACCGAAACACCAACTCACTGGAGCACAGATCAAGCACCAGAAATGTTAGGAAAAGACAGCACTTGGCACGAAATACAGATCTTTCACCTGCAGTCACAGTTACACAAATACCTTCCACACAAACATTTTTCTTACTAAAGTTGCCTTTGTCTTCATAAGTGATTAGAGCCAAAAACATGCAGAATGATTATTTATTAATGCAGGAAGGATGCAGGGTAGAGTTCTCTGCATGCGTCTGTTGCAAGAATACGAAAATGAGCTAATTTACAGAACTCCCTCATCAAAGAAACAAGACTTGTAGTAATTCTGTTCTTGTAAGTATGCCTACACAGTGATTTTACCACCAACTGGAAACTTCTTCCTGTTTTTCATTTCTCTTTGTTGAGGAAGCCAGTGAAATAACTAGTTATTAGGATGAACACAACTGAATAGCAAAATTGGGTTTTCACAAATGTATTGTAACAAAATCACATTTCAGCCTGAAAAACATACTGAGGTTTGTTATATCCACAAAGGATTCTTCAGTATGTTCCCTTTTTCTTTAAGCTGTGATATATTTCTGCAAGGCAAGCTTACAGAGGGTTTTTTAAGAATATTGGCAAAGTGATATATAAGGCCCTGGTACTTAAAATGTTACAGACTGCAAAATGGGAAGAGACTTCCTTTTGTTAAAGGAACTTAGTTTCTTTAAGTGAAAATCCCATGTAAGGGAGAACATCTCCTGCAAGGCTGAGGAAAGCTCAAGGCCCAGGATTGCACCTGTAAGGACACTACAGGCTCAAGCAGGGACCTTCAGACCCTGCAGCAGAGGTCCCTGAGCCTTTCATCTCAATAGGAGCAAATGTCACACTCCAAAAATAACTTTAACTGTATAAAGGGGGAAGAAACTGAGTATACCCCAAGCTCTTCAGGAAAATTCCTGGCAATAGGAGAGACCTCCACGTGCCATGATAAAAATTCTCTCCCATCCATGCACACTCTGCAGGAGGCAGTTACTTGGTTCTCACTTCCTAGAGAAAGCAGCAATGCTTCAATTTTAAATGCCATAGTCCAGTCCCTCCTCCCTAAAACGTCAGCATATTCCACAATAAGATGTCACAATTTTAAATCAAACAAGCTTTACAGACTGTAAGAACATTATTTACAGGAAAGGGTGCAGAAGGGAATACATAGCTCCCCACATTTTCCCTTGATTCAAGATATTCAGCAGTGGGTATTTGGAGACTGTTTCAAAATAATTAGTAATTCTTTAAAAAGCAGTAAACTACAGTTTGAAACGAGCACATATATATGCACACATGATCTAGATGCCACAAGTTTGCCCTCCACATTAGACTGACCTTAGCAGTTTATTGAAGGAGCAGAGATCCTTCTCAGGCAGCCAGCAGATACCTCTCATTGCAAAGCACATGCTCACTTTTCCTCAGCTGTTACCTAATTTGAGCACCAAAATCCCTTTCTTATATGGTATCATTCAGGAAATTCACTGGACAATGATCCTATACAGTATGTACCAATTCCAACCATTAGAAAAACAAAACAGTAATTAAATTACCCACAATTTTCAGCTTTCTCACCCTTTGAATGACAAAATACAGTTACAAAACAAAACAGTTCATATACAAATTTCTGCCAAACCTCAAGCCTGCTTGGAATTGTAACAAGATGGTCAGTCTTTTTTGATAAAGAAGTCAAATTCCCTGTTAGAATTACCCAAGAAGTCACATTCCCCATAGGATTTCAAGCAGACATTCACTTCAGTTCACTTGTTTACAGAGTGTCATTCAGAAAAGCCTGTTTTGCCACTATTAATAGAATTGTTCAATATCCCACTACTTAATAATCTGAGGACCCTCACAACATATTTATTAAAGGTTAGCTTAAATTTTACTGGGTTTGACTCTCAGTGTTCCCAAGCTTGGTTCCTCTTAGCTGCCCTCTTTTTAATTCACAAGCTTTTTATTAGAAGCCGACCCAAACAGGAACCATGCATCCAACTTGATGATGCTGATTCAAACCTACTTTGATTCCAGGCTTCCATAAGAAATGCTTTCAGTACTCCTGCAGGATTTGACTAACAACTTCTGACAAACTCAAAGATTCAGCATCTGGGAGTTCATTATCTCCACCAACACATGAGCAGGAGCTCAATGTAACACCCTTGTCTTTAGCTCTGAACGAACACAAGCATGTCTAGCAGAAATAATTGAGACAGGAGATCATAATACCAGCACATATAAGCAGATGAGTTAAAAAGATCATCTGGGCTCCCTCATGACTCCCTCTGTGATGGACCTTAGACAGTGGGGAGAACATCCTGTTCCTTAGTACAGGACAAGTGTCTCAGATGGCATCTCAGTCTTTGCCTTTTCAAATACATCAGTGTTCTCACTTGACAATAGTACAGGTCTTGTGGTGTTCAACTTGGGGATCAGTGATTATTGCTCAGATCTCCTGTAAGTCACTCATTTGTTCTTAACAAGTTTGTGAAATGAGGATACCCAAGGCAGAACCATCCACACTAATTACAGATATGTATGAAAAGTTAGGAGACTGTGAGAATTACTAAAGGTAATAGAGGCAGCAGATATATTTTAAGTAAGAAAATGACAGGAAAAAAACATTTTCAACTCCTGAAATAATAGAAGATTTAAATCTTTACTAACTAGGACAGCATATTCTTATTTAATAAGACGGTTGAGTAGCAATCTTCAGCCAAAGCTTATTTTCATCATCAATGGTCAACACCTGAATCTCAGGGAACACAGTGCTGGGAAAAAATTATATCAGCAGCCCTCCAACAGATGAGGAAATTGGGATTAAGACTTGTGGCTGTGCATTCATTCATAACTTCCATACACCTGCAAGAAAGCAGGTAGAAAGGAAAACCTAAAGGGGCTTTTAATGTTGAAACTCCACCAAGGGCCTCCACAAGACTCTACTCCAATGGTTCTACCAGCCCTATTAACCTTAGAGTCAAACTGACTTACCCTGAGGATTAATCAAGAAAAAAAAAACACAAAAAAAATGCAAAAGGTAAAGAAACAGGAGGAGAAGAGGGCTCCAAAAAAAAAAAAAAAAACAAAAGCTATTTCAGAGGAAGAGATGCTCCGCCTGTCAATAACCGTGTACCCAGGAAATCAAAAAAATTCCACCCATCTGAGCCCAAAAGAATTCATGAGCCTGAGTTCAGATGCTGAAAAGCAATACCTACAAATTTATCTAGATTTCTCTCACTTTTCATTCAAATGTTTTGTCACAATTTCAAAATTACTCTTTTTAAGAATTAGTTTTGAAAACTAGGGATATTTCAGCTCACAAAGTAAATTTTACAAAATTAAGTTATTATGTATTTTAAATTTTTAAATTCTTAACTCATTTGCACTGATTTTTTTTTTTTCAAAATACAATTAAAGTATGTGTTTGACCAAATGGACATAATGTTTTTCCTTCTTGAGTTCTGTAAACATGACAAAAAATAAATATGAGGCTAAGAATGCCTTCTCTATTAGTAATTAAGTAGTAAACTCCTTTTGCATAAATTAAAAATTGCAAAAACTAAAATCTCATTAAACAGATAAAAATTGCAGAGGCTTTATAAGCCAATAAATAAGATCAGAATGGGGTGATTTTTTTATTATAGACGTCTTCTGATATGTTTCACATGTTCACAATATTTTCCCCAATGTATTGACATGAAATCACTCTGGCAGGGGGAGATGGAAGAGGTGTGAAGATTATTGCTACCATGTGTATGTGAGGGGTAGCAACACACAGACAGTCTCCAGTCATCCAAGAGGACCAACATTTAGCACCATTTCCAAAATTATTATAAATACATATCCTGAAATGGATCACACATCACATACCCACAGTTCCTGTTTTACTACAAAAAACACAGCACACACTACTGCATGAGAAAAACAACACAATTCTTTGAAATCTACCATTAGAGTGTAGAGAAAGGACTCGAGATTTCTGATTTTATTTAAACCTGTAACTTGCAAAATCCATCAGCTCTCCTTGAACTTGCCCTTTTCTCCTCTGTACTTCCAACATAATAGGTATTATTACCCATAACTTTTTATTTAAAAAGAATTGTGCAGCCAGGAAAATGAATGAAATTAATTATCAATGCAGTGTGAAAAAAATCATTAGAGCAAGAGCCTGGAACACTAGTATTAAAAATAAACAAAGGTTATTAAAAACAGCTTTTAAAAGTGTCATTCTTCCTTCAATTCTTAAAATGTAAGTAATACAAACAGAAACAACAGAACTATATGTAAACAACTGTAGTTACTGGCAAAAGATGGCCTAAGAAAATGCTAAATGACTGACTGGATCATTTAACTTTAAATCTATACTTTATGTGGCAATATGGAGAGGTCATTTGATTGCTATGCATAAAAAATTTAGAATTCTAATATGATCTAAAAGTTTCACCTTCATAAGACAAAATTTTCATTATAAAATTGTATTTAGTGGCATTCATACATATCTGCCACCTCAGTTTTATAGTATTATATTTCTATGAGCTGTCAACTGGGCACTATAGAAATTACTCTCTTAAAATAGGGTAGAACTTTTTTCCTTTATACTTTACAAATTCTCTGGTTAGCTTCATTGTTGTAAAATGAAAACGTGTGGGCTCAAACATGAACTGCAGGTTTTGCACAAAATTATTTCACCACCCAGAAATTAGCATTTTCACCCAGATTTTTCCATCAAAAAATTGTTCTCTGCCATAAGCTTCAGGTTCCATTTGCTGCATGTGGACATTTATACTGAGTCATTATTCAGCTTTTGAGAATTTGGAAAGAGGCTTTTGTATTTTCACTTATGACTTCACATAATGAATAACCTAGGCCTAATGTTTTCCTCTCCAGCAGCATACAAAACCTCCTCGATACTCAAGAGAAAAAATTAAACCAATATTTGTGGCCTCTGAAAATCTGTTATCAAAGGAAAAAAGTACATCACAAGTGTACTGTTGCTCCGGATATATGGGAGCAGATTCTACCAAAGTTTTACAAGTGTGCTTCCAGGCATAATTCAGCCTTGCTGATTAAACTGTAATTTACTGAAGTCCTGACTCAGAGATGCTTTTCAAAGTATTTTATTTGCTTCAATATTTGGTTAAAAGCAGCACACTTGTAAAATATTTATCTTCTACTTATTTAATTTTTAAAAATCCAAAAGAATGCTGGTAGATATCACAGCTACACACCCACCTGAACAGGTGTTTATTAATGGGGGTGGGAAAGAATGAAGTAATGCCAGCGGGTGGGAAGTGGCCATGGAAGATTATAAGTGAGAGCAGAGAGCATTGCATAGAACCTACCAAAGATCAGATTTTATCATCTGCTCTTGAAACAAGCATTATTTCAAAGTTGAAATATTTAAGCTGATATTTTAACAAAGCCCCTGTTGATATTGTAAATAAAGACAACTAGAAAATCAAGTAGTTTCCAAAGTTACTTACTGTCTTACTTTCTGAACATAAGTTCATTAGTGGTTACTTCAGATGGAGTTTGTTTTTTTTGTGGTGATGCCCTTTGTAATGAAGTCATACAGCATTCTGTAAT
This sequence comes from Coloeus monedula, assembly GCF_965178545.1. Taxonomy (NCBI): domain Eukaryota; kingdom Metazoa; phylum Chordata; class Aves; order Passeriformes; family Corvidae; genus Coloeus; species Coloeus monedula. The sequence goes on along the minus strand of NC_138793.1, from coordinate 5,258,438 downwards.
GTTTCCCAGCCTTAGGCTTTATTGTGTAAGACATTTCAGACTCTTTAACTTTACTACTGGGAATGTTCCCCTATTGATTTCAAAGGGATTACTTGTGGAAGTAACTACAAGTAGAAGTATTTGCAGAAGTGGAATCTCAGACATGCTTTCCCACCCTTTTCCACTGGAGACATCAGGAGGGAATCTAGAGTTTGAGAGACATCATGCTAGAGGGCTAAGAAGTTACAGAGAACAAGAATTTTAATACAACCACACTGAGTGCCAAGGAGTCTTCCCAAGCGCTGGGCTAGAAATTACAGAGCTTTACCAGGGAAGAATGAGACAGCAAACAGGTAAGAAAGACACAGCTTAGTGGAAAATAAACGTGAACCAGATTTACCCATATTGTTCAGCAGTCAAACTACTGAAGGATTTCATTTAACAGCATTACTGATATTCCTGAAAATCAAAACTTACACCTCTCATGTGTCATATTGCACAGATTTCCTCTGCAGTCAAAGGCAAAAATTTTCCTTCTGAGAGGACAATTATGAGTCTAGAACTTTGTAATAGGGTTACTCCAGACAGATGTCAACAGAGCCTTCCCATCCCCAGACTCTCAAAGAAACACAGGAAACGACTATGTTTGAGCCTATGTTTGAGGAGAAAGAAGTCAGGAATATCCTGCAGAACAACCTCTGCCCTGTCTACTCCTCCCTGCTGTTTCAGAAATATCAAACTTGCCTGTGGCACCTCTCTGGAGGACCTGATGGAGCATTGTGACAGTTCCATGGCCAATTCTATGACCAATGCACAGAGGAACCTGCTCAGTTTATCAGGAATCAAATGGAGATCAGGCTAAACCATGTCTACCACATCATCTCCTACCTTTGTTATTTTCCCACTTAATCATTCAATCAGAGTGGACACAAAATATTCGATTGATTTCAGACTTTGAAGTTTTGAGGATTTATTTTACATAGATTTTGCTTAAAATAAAATTCAGTTCTCTAAAGTGGGTGGGGCCAGGAGTCAGACTGTGTAGATTTTGTTTACATGCCTCTGCAGGCTCACTGGGTGGTCCTCAGCATGGGGCAGCTTTCCAGGAGATGTGTCCTACTCCTTCTCCTAATCAGCAATGCTACAAAGCCATCTTGCAGAGTATTTCAGATCCTTGGATGGAGGACATTTACCAATTTTTTTTCTCCTATTAACTGTGAGAAAATTAGTAGAATAAAGATGGTCCTTTCTCTTGCCCACTTGCAGGAGTGATTACAGGAAAGATGCACTTCATATGCCACAGTTTGAATCAATAGTGGAGCAGCAACAAAGAACCAGCATCAACGAAAATATCTGGGGGGAATATAATTTATTTTTCATTACTTTATACATAATGCCACCAAGTCATACTTCAATCTTCTTATCTGCAAGTAAGTAACCTCTGTGTGAAAGTACAGTTCATATGTGAGCTGAAAAGAAAATGTCTTTCTTCAGTATTCTCACTATTAGGCAAGCAGATGGCTCAATCTAAATGACCATGTGAAAGAAAGAAAGAAAAGACCAGCACAGATCAATATCCTCACCATGATTCCTGCATTCCAATAAATACCAAACCATCAGGAGCAACAGCAGAGAGAAAAAGAGCATCAAAATATCATTTTAGGAAAAACAGTAAATAACCGAAACCAATCTGAAAACAAACAGCCAATAGATTTAAGAACAAGAATGTAAACAAAAACCAAACAAGCTTCATTCTTAACATCAGTGCCTGCAGTTATCTTGAATGTAAGTAACAAAACAATCCACCACACACCTCAGTGTATCACATACATCTGCCACAGGAGAAATATATCAAAAAGAAAGAATAATTATTACTTCTACATGAGTCACTGTATTTCTGTGTTTGGATGGTTGTTTAGATTTTTTTGTAGGATTTTCGTTTTGGTTTTGTTTGGTTGGTTTTGTTGGTTTGGGGTTTTTAATTACAGAAAAAAAAATTAAATTTCTTATTTTTCCAAGGAGCAAAACATACCCTTTTAGGAACACCATGATGACGTCAAAGAAATGCCAGACACCAAACAGATTAGAGCTATCTCAGCAATGGGAAAAACACACCAGACCAAGAGCTTCCAAAAATTCAGCAGCAAACTTCCTTGATGCACACAGACCCCTCCCAGCCCTGGATCATACATCTCCCTCCACAGGTGGCATCAAGGAGCAGATCCATCGATTTGCTAGGATTTGTTGCTCTGAGGCACAGCCATTGCCTGTGTGTGTTCAGTGGATTAAACTCCATGAAACCTCCCATTCTGTCCTCACCTAGGCCTGAACTTACACGAGGGAAGTTCTCTCAATCCAGGCCTAGGTAAGTTCTTACCTGCAGATTGCACCTTCTGCAAGAAGCAAGCTGGTTTCCCTCAACAGGTTCTTCCAGGTTCCCCCAATCTCTGCATGTTCAGCCAATCACTACTCCCCTTGCCAGTGCAGATTGTTAAAACAGAAAACAAAACCAGGGAAGTATCCATCTCAAGTAAACACCAGGAACCTAAGAGAGCTGGAAAACTATTTATTCCTGCACAATAACTACAAGTAGTAATAACTTACAGAATTCACAGTACTTATTTTCTGGGTGCAGGTAAGTGAACCCAGATCATCTCCCCTTCATCAGCCTTTCCTCCTACAAAATAAAGCCATGGAGTTGAACAACCAAATTCTCTTTGGAACTACTGATGAGGAACAGAAACTGAGGACATGCATCTGCTACACAGATTGCGTGTAGTCTAAGATATAGTACAGAAACTTAATTAAGCACATAAGTCATCCTGTACTGAAATTTACTGGTAAACTTCACTGACAAAGCATGCAGTTGTAAAGGAAAGGAAAGATGAAAAGATTAATTTTAAAAGACATTCCAAAGTATTCCACATAGATATTTTGGGCCTGAGCACATCCACTTGTCACTGTCCAGGACTCAGTAAGGAAGTTTCAGTGGTCATGTCTTGTACTCAAAATGTTTTTCTTCCTACAACATTTAAGTGAAATACTGCCAAGGAAAGCTGAATTTCACACTCCTTAAAAGGTTCCAAAGACAATTCCTTAAGACTGCTGAACAAGTTATTAAAGGTTTGATCTGGGCAATCAAGCCATTAGAAAGCATCTTTACTAGCTGTGCAAATTCTCCAAATTCTTGAGCAAAATGTCAGATACCTGGGCTCAAGAGGCACATCCAGAGACCACACAAAAGCTCTGTGCAACCCTGACAGAGCTGTTCTAGGTCATGCATTTGAACCTAGAGCTTGCATACAGGATAACCACCAGAATAAAATTGTCTGTACTTTGACACAGAACACAAGGCAAACTCTTTTGTTTAAAATCAATGGGCTTTGGAATAGATACTTAATGAATCATTTTTGTTTACTCAAATGAAAATGAAAAAAAAAAGCATAACATTCTGTAAGAAATTTAAGTTCTTAAATTGCACTTTCATCCTTGTTTATTTGACCATCTTCTAACCAGAAACTTATATCTCTAGTAACTACACTCCATTGTCATTCAGAGATCTAAGTGAACCAGTAATTCATAGAGTTCAGTCTAATCCAAGAATGATCAAGATACCAAGATGACACTTTTCCTTAGAGATGCCTATGGATAGAAGTGCAAGCTGGCTGATGAGCATATTTGATTTTTCAATTTTCAAAACCAGGACATGCTAACAGCATGAATTACATTATATTAAAAAGAAATAAGTAATTTTAAAAGCAGGTCAAGTATATACTATTCATAAGTTCAGTCATTTAAACAAAGTTATCCTTTAAGACATATTTAGTTTCCTGCTAAAAAAACAAGCCTTCCAGCACATATTTCCATACCTCAAACTCTTATTCTTCTAAAAAAAAAAAAAAAACCAAACCAAAAAACCAACCAAAAGCCTCCATTAATAAAGCTAAGAAACAAAATTCCATCATGATGCCCAAATGTAAAATGATATATACCCATCAGCCCACTGACTGTTCCAACCACAGCTGAATATTTTAATTCTTTCTAGGACACGTCTGGCCATTAAAATTTTGGTATCATATCTAGCCATTTAAAAGAAGGACAGTTTTTAAAACATGAAAAAAACACAACAGAGAGTATTACTAAACAAACACTTTGAAAAGCTCTTAGCATAAAACATCCTGCAAATCCCACGCACCCCAATACAAACATCTGAAAATAGCCCTGGCTCAAGATCCTCTAAATCTATTCTAACCCATGGTTTTATAACCCTGTAAATTTTGCATTTTATTTTAGGACATCAGAAAAATGTGTTGTATTTCTACTGTTACTTGCATAAAAAAAACTGGTCAAAAGAACAAAAAGTATATATTATGCCAAAAGTATAGAATTTACCAAATGTAAATTTTAACACTGCCAAAAAGCAACAGTAAATTTCATTTTATAAACATGAACATGGAACATATAGAGTAAATTAGGGTGGATTAATCTGGTTATTAAAATTGGGACACTGCAGAACTTTGGAGTTCACCAAACCACTCTTATGTGCAGTCTCTTTGGCTGCATTTAATCTGAAATACAGACTTTAAAAGGCCTCAAAAGCTGACTTAAGTAAACTGACTCCTTTAAGCCTGAGAAGAACTTAAAGTTGTACTGCATTTGCTAGACAAAAAACCTCACGTTTCTAATTTTGTGCCAGGAGTTCATACACTATGTATAATATTTAAACATGCTCTAATTCTTATGTGTCAAAACAATCATGTTCATTAATATTTCCGTTGCGCCTGCACTACTTTCAGTGTATAATTTTATAAGAACCATTCCCCAGCTACTTAGTTCTCGTCAAGGAACTCAAAAGAAATGGGAATCAAAATTTGCAACCACCGTATCTGAATTACATATTGATATAAGCAGTGATTAACTCAACCTGTTCAGAGACTTGAGGTAGACAAAAAAAAAGGAGTAGCTAGAAGAAAAAAATCTTCATTTTATATAGACATAGAAATTATTTAAGTGTGTGAAATATTGGTAATATTTTTTCCAGCATGGAGAGAATCCATTTGCTGTAAGACTTCTTTTTTCCTCTCAGATATATAATCCCCACCCCAGTCATGGCCTAATGCAGCTCCTGACTATTTCAAGAGGGGAAAAAAAGGAAGTTTGCAAGCTTTCCACTGACTTTTATGAAATTTTTCTCTTTCTCTGTGTTCTCACCAGTTATATTTAATTACGAATATTCAGGTTGAAAAGCCAACACAGTAACTCAGAAAAAATTAAAAAAAAAAAAAAAAGAGCAGCTAAACATTTTGTAAAGTACTAAACAGCTATGTTCTAAGGAATTCCCCAGACTTACTAACACCTTTTTTAAGTTATTCAATGCTACATATCTCCAAACTCACTGCATTTCACCTGAGAGGTGTTAAGTATCATTCACCTTTACATCTTCATCAACAACAAATACTAAGATTAGGGAATTATGTCAAATTGGAATAAAATTTGTCTTTTTCGCTAGATTTGTGAACAGGCATTAGAACAAACTCAAAGGAAGCAAGTGAAAAGATTTACCTAAATCAGAGACAATTTAAACATGGGCTGTACCTCTTCCATGTCTCAAGGAAAAGAAACTAAGACAATATGCAAAGTACCTTAGCATTCACAGTACAAAATCTCAGGAGCTCTGCACTGCTCTGTGGTGGTTTTGCACTGAGGAAATACATAGACTTACACACTCAGTACCAGCAACAAAACAACAGCACTATATGATGGAGCCTGAAAGGTATAGAGCTACAGAACAGCAGATTTGGGGATTTTTACGGGAGCTTTGTAAATGATTCTGGAACTCTACTGGAAACATCTCTACAGACTAGAAGGAAAGATACACTGTAGAAAATACATGTGGTTTAGATAAACTCCACTGAAATAGTGAATGATTTTAGGATTTGGGTCCCTCTCAGTCCCAGGGCTTCTGGCTGTTGGTTGTCAATATCTCTGGTGTAAAGCACTCGCTACTCTCTCTTTCCTGCCCTTGACATTTAAGCAGACAAGCCAGAAGCCTTCAAGGCTTGTTTTGGCTGGGACAGAGTTAATTCTCTTCATGGCTACTGTGGGGCTGTGTTTTGTATTTGTGCTGAAAACAGTTTTGGTAATACACAGATGTTTTTGTTATTGCTGGGCAGGGCTCACACACTGGCAGTGCCTTTTCTGCTTCTCACAGCACCCAAGCAGAAAGTGGAGTGGGGTGTACCAGGAGTTGGGAGGGGACACAGTTGGGACAGCTGACCCCAACTGTCCCAAGGTGTATTTCACACCATATAAAATCATTTAGGTTGGAAAAGACCTCTAATATTAGTGAGTCCCACATCCATGCTGGAAACATGAGGGAAGGAGGCGATGGAGAGAGGGGACAGGATGGGAAGGATTGTGTTTGCCTTCCCAAGTCACTGCTGTGTGGGATAGGGCCCAGATTTCCTGGAGAAGGCTGAACACCTGCCTGCTGCCCATGGGAACTAGACCATGAATTCCTTGCTTTGCTTGTGTGTATAGCTTTTACTTTACCCATTACACTATCTTTATGCCAACCCATGAGTTCTCTCAATTCTACTGTTCTCTACATCTTTCCCCATCCCACCAGCTGGGCAGGGAGGGAGCAGTTGGGTGGTGCTGAGCTGGGGTTAAACCGTGACAGACAGACCTGCAGATAAATGGTTTGCCACTGCAAAGTGAAACATACAGGAACTTCTCAGTCCTGGCCTGTCAGATTCAAAAAAGAAAAAAAAACCTACCAAAAATGAGACAAGTGACACATTGAGATTTAATTCCCCACCTCTGTACCACACTCTGCAGTGGGCAGTGCTACCAGGCACTCAGAATCAGACTTCTGAGACAGCTTAAGGAAGATTACCAGAGCTTTTTCTGTTCCTAGGAAGTTTTATACTTATTCTCTCTCTCCAGAGGTTTTCAATTGTTCTTTCTTTAATCTAGAAATGAAAATCATCCAGACTGAGAGCATTTTTTTTTTCTGTGGATAGGAAAACACAACAGAGGCACGACCTTCGCTTGGGGGGTTTGCTACACACATTCCAGGCAGCTCTGATCATATTTCACTACCCTGGAAGTGATTGTGATGTCCAGAACACTGAATTATGTCATTAATTAAGGAATCAGGCAGGAGGTAGCTGATTATAAGGGAGAGAGAATCTGTACTTACACAAAACTATTTTCATAATCAGTGATGATAGAAAGGGAAATAAAGAAAAATTACCTTGTGCTTAATACAAGTGTCCTGGTATATTGTTTTAAAAGGTTGCTCTGTGTGTAGAGGATGCTATTTAGCTTCAGTGGTTAGCCAAAAGCAAAGTGAAGATTTTACCTAACCTTGCTTTAGCATGGAAAAAAAAAGTAGGGATACAGCATTTTGCTTTGGACAGCAAGCTTCCTAATTTCTCTCAATGTACCTATGAGAAAAAGATAGGATAAGGGCCATAATCCATTTAAAATTCTGTCTTTTTTTAAATTTTGATTTTACCTGAAACAAATGCAGTATCCAAGAGCAAGAATAACATTTACTAGAGTATCAGAGATTAGTTCATTAATGGGTTCAAGCAACTGGCCATGCATCAGCATAATATCAGAGGCTAACTGATTTTCCTCTGTAAGCCACTTACACAACTGAGCATTTGCAAATCATCTCAAAATGCATGTCAGAGAGAGAGATGACAGTGTTACAGAAATACATTTTTCATTTTATTCTATTACTAATACACACTACTGAATGTTACAGTGCAGACAATGAAAGATTTTTTTAACCAGCTTGGCAAGCCAGAACACACATTACCTGCAAGGTGTTTTTCTGTAAGACATGACTCAAACAAGATTTCCCTGAGCAATAACAGGATTTGGTGAAATGATAGTTTTTCCAAATTCCCTACAGACTTATATTTAGATTTTTAGAAGCCTCTGATTTCTTTCTTAGCTATGTTAAAAAAACAAAACAAAACAAACTCATTGATGTGAACCAAAACAGCCATAAGTGAGCATGTGCTTAAATACTTGACCAAGTCAGAGCCTTAAAATAAGGAAATTATGGAGATTATGCAAAACAATCACTGCTGTGCTTCTCCACACAAAGGCCAGAGCAGTCACTGTGTAATGTACACAGACACTAGGTAGGAGTTGGAAGTTCTCCCAGGTAAAACTCACAAGGTGGCAAAACATTCGTGATTTCTAAAAAGAGAGAAGTAAAGAGGCTACAGACAAGCAGTTTTCTGTCTCTCCCAGTATTTTGGCTTGCAGACACAGGAGAAATACACATGAGATTGCTGCAGCAACCTTTCATTCCCATATGAATGAAAATATCCCTTACCGGCCATCTTTCAGAAAACTGAATTCCAAAGCGACCCTAAAGACAGCACTGACTGGAACTTTATCACTTATTCATAGAAAAAGAAGTTTGTGAGCACAGTCTTCACAAGGTGAAGATCGGCGACAGCAAGACCCCTCAGGAACGAGTGTCTGAAAACTGCAGGTACTCAACTGTTCCTCAGCAGGAGCCAAACTAACAAAACTGGAAACACATTAACTCTCAGATAAAACCAGAGACTACACCACATCCCCTAGTATGTAATGAGACTGTGTAAAGGCTCTGAATGTTAAATTTAAAAAAAAAAAAAAAAAATCAATTTCAGCACTTCTAAAAGCAAAAATTATGTGGTCAATTAGTGCACGTGTAAGCCATAACTAATGGGTAGCTCTCACAATTTTTAAGGAATATACACAAATGTACAACTTCCTACAGGATGCCTAAACAATCAGTGAAATAGAGGGGGTACAAAGGGCAGAGCAGTCCTCTGAAGCAGGAGGTGAGTGTCCTTCACAATTCCTTTTATCTAGAAATAAAAAATTTCATATTTCATAATGGGGTAACTGAAAAGGTCTTCCAATTAATGGGAAGCATGAGTTTATATTTCCAAGGAAACTTGACAAGTAAAAAAAGCTAGAAATCTGCATTTTAAAAATCAGAGTCCAAATTCTCTTTTACAGGCACTTCAGATGCCAACTTGATGCTGAGAAAAGAACATATCACACACCCAGGTTATCAATATTGAACAACTTCTCTGCTGAATTTCAACATTTATCATTTGGGGTCTTTTGCTCTAGTCCACCTCAAAAACCTCTGTTGTACTTTGGATTTTTTTTGTTTTACTTGGAAGCCATGGAGCTCTGGAGAGGGAGACTAACTGAAAAGTCTTTGGTATCTTTGTGTTATCACCTGCAGCATGCATCAGCAGGGAGTGAGAGCACATGGCAGTGTGAGAGCCAGCTTGCAACTCCAAGAATCCACTGCCAAAAATCCGCAGCAAGACAGACGCGGTGATTTGGCTGCGAGCGCGGTTGTTCAAGCATTGCTGTGGCAAAGATGCTGATGCTCCCCAGCCCTCAGGTGGATGAGATCCCAGCTGACAGGCCCCATGCAAGCTCCTCTCATTCACTCTGCACACTGACTCCTGTCATTTTTCTTGTGTCTGTTTTTATATTTAAATTTTTAAGGTTATTCTTTAGCTATATTGCTCTTTCATAAGACAAATCCACATTGAATCATTAAACATTTTCATAGCTTTATTTTCATTTAAACTTGTTTTCTCTTTTCATTCCAAGACCATTTTGCCTCAGGAATATTTCCTTCCATATATGTTTCTCAAGCAACTAAAGCCTATTTCTATAAGGCTAAAAAGTAATATTTATCCATTTTTAAATATTGACTTACTAACTATGGATTTAGGCTGGTTTTATTCTTTCTATCCCTTCCACTACCACAACAATAACCTAAGCAGCTGCAGATGAATTAAAAAATAATTAAATTGTTTTAGATAGAAAGAAGAGAGTAGGACAGTAAAGAGAACCTTCTATTTCTCCCTTCAGTATCACTAGTTGTCAATATATAGCTGCTCCCTCATGTAAAGAAATGAAAAGTTAAACTTAAAAAGTAACTGATGGCAGTTAAAAGCACACCCTGAAGAAATTTAAAACACAAGACATATTTAAAGCATTTTTCCATGTATATCCACAATAAAACATTGGATCATATTCACTAATTTAAGAACAATTGTGCACATTAACAAAAAACTATGATTGCTAAATTGCTGAATCCCACATAGCAACAGAACATGCAGGCATACTTGCAGCAGAGGAATACACCATTTTTCCTCATATTACAGCAAGCTCTTCAAGGACTTCACTGGGAATCATGACACACTTCTTGTAGTATTTATTCTTAATGAGATTACACTAATCAATCTTAAATTAACATTTATTCTACATATACATGCAGGGTTAGTGTGCATGTACACATGCAGGCTGGGGAAAGTCTTACTGGTCCAAGGAATAATGTGCACGTAGTGAAAAGCTCTTACCATTAAGAAAACTGGTATCAAGAACTCTGCAAATATGCCAGGAGATAAAAGTCACCATATTACTGCGGTCTGTTTCAGGGACAAATAAAGTATGCTTTTATCTCATATACTATGGAATACACAGAACTACAAACAGAAGTGTTTCAACTCAATGCAATATGAAAAATTCAAAATAAAATGAAAAGTGTCTGAAAACAAACCAACAAAATTACACAGCAGAGTTTTTAATGATGATTATTTATGATCATTCAGAACTGGCATCATTATTTCAGTTTTCCTTCCAAATTTCTCCACAACACATCACTCCATAGCAACTCAAGGATCTATACAGATGACTTACCAGCAGTTTAGGGCTCTAAAAGGTGTCTGGCCCAAGCCTGTTGTTGCTACTCCTCTAAACAGGAGTGCAATATTTAATCAAAAATTTAAAGCAGGCAATTTATGCTGGGAATCTCTTGTGGAGAGCCATCAGGGCAGTAGAGAGCATTCACAACCCTGGGACACCTCTCCACTGCAAGGAATCCCCAAACTCATGAGTGCAATCCATTCAGCCCATTTCTACCTGCTACACTGAATATTTCATCAGGAATGACAAGATTTTTTTTCCTTCTCCCTCCCTCCCAACCCCGCTTTCATATTTGCTCGCTTGACAACTTGTCACTGCCACATCACTGCCACGCTGGCTGTCCTTGAAACCTGACCTCTGTAGCTTTTTGCGCCCAGTGGTCGTTCCGTCCCTGTCTCACTCCAACCATTTCTGACAGGAGACATGCTGATCTCAACAGCAAGTCCTGGCACCTGAGACACACTGGGATTACACAGGTAAATCAGGGTATTCCGTGTTGTCTCCCAGCTAACAACAGAGGGAAAAACATGACATCTTGAACAACAGATCTTACATTCGCATATTCAAAAGATTCATCATGCTTTTACAAGCAGATGGGCAAGATTGTTTCCCCTTGCTCTGAGAGGGCAAATCACACATATAAAATAAAAGAAAACAAAGCAGGAAAAAAATTTTAAAAGGGAGACATTATCTTAGTTTTAATTTAAACAGAATTAAAGGGTAGGTTACTGGGGAAGATGCTAGATAAAATAATGAATTAAAAATCAAGAAGGTGAACAAAAAGTCTTGTTCACCAATTTAAAACAGTTTTCAATTACAACTTTTATTAGAAGCATCTCAGCTTATTTACCTTCCATGGGAATCATATGTACCTAATAAGGTCTGTGGTTTCATTCCACAACGGCACAATCTACTTAAAAGAAGGTATATCTGCAAAGAAAGGTAAGGTTTCCCTTTAAAATGGCATGTTTTTAACTTTTCTTGAAATGTCTGTGTAGAGAAGAACATGAAGTATTTTGACTGAAATAAATGGTTTCATGGAAAACAGTGAGCCCTGGAGATTATGCCGATTCTTGAAGAACTTCATACTGTTTTAAGCAGGTGACAGTAATGTCATCGCCTGAGCTTTTTGCCTTCCACACTTGCACAACAACAAAAAAACCCAACCAAAAAAAAAAAAAAAAAGCAGCGCAAATATAAGTTTTACACTGGCCAGAAAAGCTCAGAGCTACCCATGCAGACAGCATCTGAGCAGAAGGTACAATTAACTTACACCAAGGTCCACTACTGTTACCTTCTAGTACTGTCTTTTACTGAGAAAAAACCCCAGTGAACACCACGCCTAAAATGAGAAACAGTCTACATTTAATATATTTCCCTTGCAAGGGCTGCAAACATCTTGCACTACCTACATCACAGCCATGCAGGACCAGGTAATTTGGTTATTCCCAGTACATTAGGGCTGTTAATTATCCCACAGGATATCATACATTGCATATAATACCATAAGAACAAATCTCAGAGAAAGAAGATGCCCATGAGGATTGTATTTGAACACATTTTCTGCACATTTACAGTTTTCCATCTCTCAGTTTTCTTTTGTCATCAGTAAATAGCTATGGAAAGCCCCTGGATTCCTTCTTAAAACTATTCCTGCCCTAAGTAATATAACATTATGCCTGGCAATGCTTCAAAGGTTAGGAGTAATTATCTGACCACACTTTAGTTTCAAAATTGTTCAAAAAATTGATTCCAAAACATACTAACAAATGTTCTTTTTCTTCCAATTCTCTACTATGTGACAAATCAATGTCAAAATTATGTGCTATACATTTGAAAAGGAATTGTACAGGCTACACTAACATTAGTATTTAACCATAAATTTGAGAGCCTAGTCAAAGTATCCTACATTATCTCCTTTGGAAGTTGTACACATTCAAGAGACACTACACCCTTAAGGTACTGTTCACTGAAGAAACAAAGGGGGAATGATCACAAGAAGCATCTAATCTGGTGGTTTTACCTGTGTATGCTTCAGGCAAAGGAAAGGGAAATAATTCCCATTTTCACTTGTCACAGCTTAACTGCCTGAACACATAACATTCCCTGGGTGTCACTTGGTTTAGGTGGGCATTTATCTACAGTTCCCATCAAACCAACTCTAAAAATGCAGTAAACACTCCTAGTCAGATGAAGAAAATATTTTTCAGTTTGAAAAGTTAATGCACTCCTCAGTCTGAATAGGAAGATCCATCACATCAAGCACAAGTTGACAGGCTCAGAGGTGAACAAACAGCCAGACAGTTCAAGATGGGAACCCTACTTTAAACACGACCAGAGTGAGTACACACACGTGCAGCTGCATAATCCCAAACCTTCATTCGGAAGTGGTAGCCAGCAGAAGCCTTGAGTAAGTTCAGCCAGCCTGGGTAACCTTCCACCTGATCTTTCCTGAAGGAAAATTCATTTTAGGACAGCTCCATTGTTTTCTCCCCTCTTACATTGCAGGAGGCAGCTCTTGGTCAGGTGGTTTATGAGCTCAAGAGAAATTCAATTGTTAACATTTGAGGTTATGAAATGGAAGATAACACAAGGGAGGTGTTTCTTTGTTGTTTTATTTTTCTTTTGAACAAGGTCTCCTCTAATAAAGGAGGGGATTCTAACAAAGGAAAGCCAGAGCAAATACAATTGGGTAGGCAAGCTACTATTAGCATATTTTACAATGCTCTCTAGGAACCCTGTCAGGACAGAAGTGATCAACTTCCTGAGCTAGAGAAGTTCATAGCAAGTGAGAACAACCTAAGAAAAGGCTTGTTTATACTTGTGCTCAGAAAAACCTTTTGAAAATAGACAACACTCACAGCAATCTGCTCCAATTGAAAACTGAAAAAAAACCAAACAGACCAAACAAACCATGACAACCTGTATTCTTTCAGAGTGTAATTATCTGTCCAGTGAGCAGGGTCACTTGAACAATCTTGCTTTGACTGCATTAGCTGAGCATGAATCCGTAGGAAAACTCAGAGTAACAGAATTCTTGTAGAATTTAACCCTTTCTTGAAAGCCCCAAGGTGCAACTGAATTATCAGTGCGATGTAACTTAGCAACACTTAAGACAGTCATGCTTGAAAACATATGTAAGCAAGTAGCAGAAATGATAGCACTTTTCTTTAAGAGAAATTTATGACATTTGTCACTTCTGTTCTCTAAGCCCATCTGTCTATCAGTGTGCTCTCTGAGCAAATGCAGCTGAATGCTGTCTTCACAGCGGATCGTGTTGTGCAGATTTAAGAAAACATACGTGCACTTTTAGAGTTCCTGTGCTTTACCAGGCTTCTACTCGAGCAGAATTTGGAGCCACTCAGTTCATGTGCTGCACTATTACATGAATGAGAGCACAGCTTCTAAGCTTTGTCCAGCAAAAAACGTTTATTACCATTTGCATCTGCAAATTACATGAATAATGTTGTGTAAAAAAAAGCTGAGGCTAAAGGCTCTGAAAAAAAAAAAATTCAGTCCTCCAAACCCAAGAACACTTTTTTTTTTAATGTTAAGATTCCAAAAGTCACAGACAAAACCCCCCAAGTATATCTTATGCCTCAAAATACAATAACAAAAAGGATATGGCTAAAAAGCAAAGTCCTCAAAAGAGCACAGCCTCTACCAAAGCAGCTGTGGTGAATTTTACTTGGCCATAAAAAAAAAACCACCCCAATACATACATACAAAAAAAAAAATAAAAGAAACCCAAAAAAAAAAAACAAACACACAAACCCAAAAACCAACCAAACAAAAAAAACACAAACAAACAAACACAGGGGGTCGGGGGAGAAACAACTAACACCCACACCTTTAAGAAAAAAAAACAAAACAAAACATATCAAGCTAACCTACACCATATCAGCCTTGAAAGAAGTCTTGTTCATTAAAGCTAAAAATCCAAAGCAGTTCCATTAGGCTTTATCGTTTCAAATCCTTCCTGTGCTTCAGGAATACATGTCAACATCAAACTTAAAGGTAAAGAGAGTCTGGACTCTCCAAACAGAACTCAAAATACAGAAATTGAAAACACCAGAGAACATTTAGGAAATGTATTTTGGAAGGTGATTATAAGATTCTCAAAGCAGGATTCCTGAATATCTCAGGGACCTGGGTTCCAGCAGACTCTGTTCTGTGTTTCTCTTTGTTTCAATAACAAACTTACATTTCGTAAGCTTTAATTAATGTTTGACATATTGAGTGCTGATCTCAGATCATACCTTTTCAAATGTTCGTGTCTTTTGCAGCAGATCATAAAGTTCAAGGGCATAAGTAGACGTACTGTAATTCAGCCATATGATTCACATGAATTCTGCTTTGCTTAACATACTCAGGAGGCCCTCCCTCCCCCAAGAGAAAAAGAGTTCAATTCATAAAATACTAATAGGTTCATTATGCTCTGAGGCTGAGTTACACCAAGGAGTTGAGAATGGCAGAACTGAATCTGGATAAAAACAGTCACATGTTTGAAAGCCCAGCTTCAGAACTACAGGGACATCAGGTATTACTTCCATTTGAAAAATACAGGATACCTGTATAGTTGTCTCATTTCTCAATGACCGTGTAACACAGGTGCACTACCACATGAGCCTGCATGCACAAAGTCTTTAAAAAATAATTTTAACAGCTTTGAACTTAATTTTGAAGCCTTCTGCCCAGAGGTCCCATAGTAGAAGCTGCACAGGCAAGCCTTAATAGCCACGTTATGCAGAAGTAACTGCAGAAAGTCTGAGCTCCTGACCTTAGTTTGGTGGTCTCAAGTTCAGCCACAGAACCTAGATGCGTTTGCAGCAAACAGACAAGCTAAACAATTTAGGTAGTACTGGTTAGCCAGACCTTACAATTCTACAACTACCTTTTACACCTCTCCCTGCCGAAATTGCACACTGGTTTATATATTACAGTTCCACATGTCAAAATCTATGCATGCCTGCATTTGTGTAAAGATTACTCCCTCCCCAAAATGCTGGCCCTCAGCTGACAGAACGGGTAATTCCAGTCTGCAGTCGCTAATTTTTGATGCAGTGGTTAAGAGGCAGTGCAGGTACCAAACCTCCATTGCTCTGCTTGGCAATGACATCTCATGGTACTCCTTCCTGGCCTCTGCTTCCCTTCTCAAGTTTCTCCCCTGTTCCCTGAGAGAAAAAGGAAAGCATTTGCTGCTCAAGCCCCTTTTTTTGATGTTATACTTCATTATTCTCACAGTGGCCATCGGTACAAGATGGCCTAGAGGTAGCAGTTTGAGACCTCAGTACCAGACAAGTCAGACATCAACAGGACACAACCTCAGATGCCTTGCCTGCCCTCACACAGGGAAATAAAGGTGTGGAAAGTCAGAGGGACCTGCCATGGACAATTATTCACACACTGTATCCATGTCTTAGGAGATGGGTATGAACATTTTGGGAAGAGAAGAAGATTCTCTACAGCACTGCTGGCTTAAGCTAGAACCAGACTTCTCATGAAAAAAAGAATATATTCTTGGACACAATCCGAACTACACCTAAGTCAAGGCAAAGGCTGTACATAAACAGAAACCAATCATATTTCAGGAAAGTCTATTTGCAAAAAGATGGAAAATTATTCTGCAAAGCAGAATTTGCACTTACAGACCAACTTCTTTCATCAGTTCCAAGCATACTGATGAGAGGAGAATATTGTTTAGCACCAGGAATTACAGAAGCACTCCCACTAACATTACAAAAGTGTATTTTAGCTGATTTATGCTCCTGTAGTACAAGTTCATTCCATATGTTTAGAAACTGAGACGAAACAAACTTAATTTTAGATTATCTCTATATAAAACTTTTACAATGCATAAAATACAAAGAAACTCACAAAAATGTATGCAGCAATTTATTTCTTGCACTCTTTGCCTTTAAGTAGCTTATTTTTTTAATAGATGAACAATCATGCCAGATTTTTAAGAATACTAAATTTAATTTGTCTATTTTAAATCAACCCATTATTGCAACCTATTTAAAAAATCCATGCCAAAGTCTGCACATAAATGACTGCATAAAAAGCATACATACAACTCCAAATATTCAAATTCCTAACTAAGATGTGTACATATGCCTATATGCTTATTTTCACCACTCCACAACAAATGTAAAATTAACTGGAAGATACATCTGCGCTGACTTCAATCTATTTCACGTTGACTAAGAATATTTCACTATAGAGATTTATCACATTAATTAGCTCTGAAATTACTCACAGTAATTAAGTATATTGTTCTTAAACTCTTTAGAGACTGTTGAAATACTTTTGCTGCTACTTAAAGAAAACAAGTATCAAGGGAAAGCATTTTCCAGAAAAAAAACTTGTCTCTTAATGATCTTTTAATTCATTTAAGCTCTCCCATCCTTCCATTTGCCCTGCCCTGGATAGACTACTTCTACCTAGACTTTCTTCAGAAGCATAAAGAATTTTTAAAACCCTTCACAGATTTTGAACTGTGACTCACAGCATGTCATGTTATCACTGTGATCTTTGAACAATCCTTGTTTATGCTTGCAGCAATCCCAAACGCAGAGCAAAGCACTTCTGGAAATCAGATGCCCATGTCACAACCACTCCAAGTCTACAGGATTTCTGCAAAGGTTTGCCAAGGATTCTGGAGGAACCCAAGACTGTGTCACAAGCTAAAACATACAAAAGCAGAGACTTGGATTTACATGGTTTATTATCAAACGCAAGAGGGAAGCCTGACAGAACCAAGAAAACCTTTAGAAAGTGTAAAATCCAACAGTACTGGATATCAGCATGGAGTGTGCCCCCCTTGCTGCTCTGTGTTTTTTTTAAACAACAGCATGGCTTAAATTTCTCAGGCTTGACATCCCATTGGGCTGGTGCGTCGTGTCCTTTTTTGTCAGCCTGTCACGTCACACAGTGTAATGTGGCATTTCTGTGTAACGGACTGAGACACGTCATGCCAATGACATGTCAGGCTTGTGAATTTCAAAAAGACACAGTTCAATGAAAAACATGGTTATCTAACTGCCCTGGAGGTTTTAAACCTTAAGAAAAATAAAAAAAAGGCTTTTCTTCTCCAGTGATTTTGCCACTGAAAAGCACATGTTTTTTGGTGTTACCCATGTGTAGAAGCAGGTAGCTGAATATTTGGACATCTTTACTATTGAATCTTAAATTGCTGATTCAGTTTGATAATTAGGAAAGGTCCATAGCACAAATGCATTCACTGAGTAGATACTATTGTTTATTCCCACCAGACTACACATGCAGTGATAAACTTTTGCATTTAAGATAAGTGTGAGCACTCAATTCCCATAACTCACAACTCCGTGATTCATTCCCAATATCTTTAAAGGATACACGTGGTCCTGGGTGACTGTAATGGCACATTTTGGGTCTGCTTAAACACCACACAACAGGTGGGACACAGGGTAGTAAGCCTTGCCTATTCTTTATGCTGGTTTTAGATTAACAAGACAAAAGCAGAATATGTCTGCAACACAAAGCACCTTATAACATTTTTCAAAGAAAGTTTTGTCAACATCAATTTCACATAGTGCAAGCTGGAAAAGCAATCAACTAAGGATAACACCTTCCTCCAATCACTAATGCTAGTCCTTACTCTCTACACTTCCTAAATTCTCAAGGAAAACAGTGACTTCATGCTATGCCCTAAAATGCCTTTATTTTGTCAACAATTTTTTTCGAGTTTTAGGAAGGAGCAAATTAAGACTTTAATATAGAAATTATTATGCCAATACCTCAATAGATCAAACAAGTGGATGGCAGCATTTTTAAACACTGTTTTTGTTGATTTCAAAGCAGTGATGATCTCAGATGGACTGCTCTCAAATCACACCAACATCACACAGGAACAGCACCAAAAAGTGAATTAGGAACTGGGAAGCCACTAATGCTGCTTACAGAAAACCAGTGAAACATGCTCCTTGGCAAGTACCTATCCCTGAGCAAATAGATTTGGTGGGCACTGAAGTCAGATCATGAAGAAGTCAATATCCTTTTTCGGTAGAAGAGCACAGAAGAGAATTGATCAAACCTAAATATGCAAGAAGAGAAGCATCATCTATAATCACCACTGGTACTGCAGGTCACCTGCCCAGCCAGCACAATTCCTGCTGCTTGCACATATGCAAATGGCTGGAAATAAGAACAGACAAATTAAGACACCTCGTTTTCCTCAATACAACCTTCTCCACAGTCTCTAAATGGAAAATGTATCTGATTACATGATATAATTAATTACATTGCCTACAACAAAAACCAGGTCCTTAGGGAAATACATGCGTCCTTAAAGTAAACCAAAACCCAAAAAAAAGGTGCAGCTTCTGTGGTATCATCCTGTCTTGATCTTCCACTCTAGTTTTAACCAGATAGCAAGACATGAATCAGTGATCAAGATTCATTCAAATATGCCAAATATTTAAATGTATCACTCTCGCAAACTGGGATGTGCCTCAGTGTCATGGTATCATCCCTGTCTGGGTGGATATTCCCACAACCTGCCAGGTGTTTCATAAACAGAGTGAGTGTTTGTGAAATCCCTAAGTATAACAATGAAGGGACAGCTCGGATGGTGCTCAGCAGTCAGAAGTTTGCTGCCATCAGCACTGAACCCCTTCTTACCCAGCAGGTGTTCAAAGATCCTACACATACATCTGAAGAAGCAAATCTCTGCTTACACATGTACTGAAGATTTCAGTGGGCAGATCTTTGCTTGCACTTCCAGAAGACTCAAGCTGGCAAATATCTACACACATCTGTATATCAGTCAGTTGTATTGCCTGCATACTAGGGCTGGTTTAAAAATAATAAAAAGTTAAATATACGTTTTCCCAGAAAAGAAAAACAACATTATTACCTTTATGATAAAAACAATCATCAGGCAGCATCTTTGGGTGGCTGTTTAGTTACAAACTCTTTGGCAAATTTAGTTTTATTCTATACTGTAAAACTTATTCAAGAGTTAGCAGAACTTACCCAAAAATTACTTTTGATGTACTACTTCCATAACCTTGCAAATTTTTCAGCTCTTACCACAACTATCCTAACAGAAAAGTAAGATACAATGATATCATCCTTTGGAACAGATCTTTCACTAAATATCCTTTTTTAAAATAATGAGGTTAATTGAAAACACAGGGACAGATAGTAAAAAAAAATATTCTTCATTCTAAAACAGCTTTAAGTGAACAAATATTTTCTTGTCAATAACAAAAAAATAATTGGAAGTTTATAATTTTATTCCATCAAAATTCCATGCCAGTATTGAAAGTTGGCAAGCTATGGTGAATTAAGAGCTGTGTTCCATTTTAACCTTCATAATTCCATCTGAGAAAGGAGATACCATTCTGCACCTTAAATTTAGTTCTGGTAGGTACAACATGAAATTACAATCCTTTCAGTGTTAATCACATTCTGGAAAACACAAAACATTTCAAATGGAATTTTTCAGTGCAAGAAATATAGTAATTTTAAACATATATTTTTTAAAATACACAGTAAAACTCATAGTCTAAATGTATAATACACTGCTTCAGCACACACCTGCTCACAAAGCCATAACCCACACTAGCAGCAAGTGTTCCATTAAATTCCATGGTTTATAAATAACTGAAATTTAAAGAAAATAAAGGTAAAACGAAATTTACATTAGCATCTATCACTACACAACTACATCCGCTTTAAACCACCTGTCCTGAACTGGTCTCCCACATATTACCCCTCTTCTCCAGTCAAAGCATTCCCTCAGATCTGCAGACAGCCCAGCATGGGTAGCCAAGGAGGCAGAGTTGGCCATGGATCAGGAATGAGAGATGAAGTTTTATTCTTCTCCTTTCTCTAATGCAAGACCCATACACAGGTCTGCATTTATACATGATATAGCACCAAACAGATCTCCTAAAATATCCGGCTTCTACACATCTGCAGAGAAATGTATCCTCACTGCAGCACAGTACATTGAAATGGGTGAGATGCCAGAAGCTGTCAGGAGAAACAAGGAATATCGCCAATGTCTCTTAGAGATGAGAATGAGATTAAAACACATTCTTTTTTCTTGGGTGTTGATACTTTTGGATCTAGTGGGAGGGGTTCTATTATTAACTATTGAAAAAAAAATTTTAACATTTATGTGACTATCTTGAAGACTTTCATTCTGTCATTACGAGAAAAGAGTAAAAAAATTATTGCTACTAAACATCAAAAGGATCAACTGTCTCCATGGGATAACTGTGGGTATTTAAACAGGTCTGCTTGAGGGACATTGTTTTAGACAACCCACCACATTGTCTCTCTAAAATACAAAACAGCTTCGAAACTTTACATCCTCAAAATTTATCATGCTTCTTTTTCTCTTTGGAGAGAGAGAGATGCATACTTAACAGCTGCCAATTCTCATATTTCCATCTACAACTGAGAGCAACATCTCTGACAGCTGACCTCGGCTGAAAACAAAAACCAGGACCATTGATCATAAATAATTCCAATACATACAGAACAATTAATTCTGTTTGAAAAGAATTGAAATCAACTATTTGGTTTTTTTAGTTTAGTTCTTTTGTTTCTTACATGATAAGAAAATACACATGCATCTGTGGTGAGCCTATACTATAAATTCAATTATACTCCAGAATCCGATGCAAATCTTGCATAAAAATACAAGACCTTATTTCCAAATTCTAGTTCCACCTATTAAATTCTAATGCTTATGAGGCAATATTTAAAGACTTACAGAATGAGATTTGACCATCAGGTAAGCCAAAGTAAACATATGATAACACCACCATTTCTTTGGCATTATTTTAAATTTATTATTAGTTTTAACAGCATAATTCCAGTGAGGCATCATTACCATTTCCAAGAAAAAGAAAGCTTTAAAGCTGATCATCTCTGTTTCTTTGCAGCTCAGAAGTGTAGTTCTAGAAACAAATCAGAAGGAGCTGAGTAGCATTTCGCCTGGGATGCTCTCAATGTGTAGACCCCCTTTTCCAAGGAGTCCTGAGCAATTCCTGACCCCTCTTTCCCTCCTCTCATCAGCCAACCCTTACATGCCAAGTCACAGAGGTTTCCTTGCTGGAGCTCCCATTTCCACCAGGACAGTCCTCATTTTGTTCCAGCTCGGAACCAGCTCATTCTCCTTCCCTCCCATGAGCTTTTAGCGAGCCACTGCTATATATTTACTTTTCTATTCTCAGTTCCAGAGATGCTATTTAGGGCCTGATAAGTACCTTACACTCCTTTGAAAATTGCCTTTATAATATTAGTACCAGTTTTGTTGCAGCTTCTGGATGGCACAAGGCAAAACAGCACATCTGTGGAGGAGGGGGAGGCCTTGATTCATGGCTCCCCCAGTTTCCTAAATAACTACTCTCAAAGAGATTTTGACCCCTGATCAAATGTCATGGGATTTTCAAAGCCATGGACCTGCCTTTACAAGCCTCAGCCCAATTCAATTCTTACACTGTGCTTAATAAGATCTGCAGCCCTTCTTTGGTCATAAAGTACTTGATAGTGGCCTTTTTTCTTGGCGTTGAGATGGATGAAGCGGTTTTTAGTATGATAGAAGCACAAATACAAATCTAAAAGAGAAAACCCTCAATCTTGTTCTTATATTTGAGTAACCATTAACCTTTCCTCCTCTTCTCCCCAAAATGCCAATTTGTATATAAAAACAAGCTCCAGGACTTAGACCTTGGGTGGCAGTTTTAAGTCTAAAATCAATTTTTGAGTTATAAACCCTCTGAAAATAGGGGTTTATAATGGAACCACTGACAGACCCTTAACTACAGCGGCGCTAGCGGGCACCACTATAATATAAGAATAAAACTAAATTACATCACTTGTCATCATTAAGAAAAATTTTCATCTCAGTTCTTCATTTGAAAAGCACTATAGTTAATGAATGATTACTGAGCCATGACACCTAAATGACTAAAATACAGGAATTATACTGAGGTCAACTCAAGTATTTTTTAAACCATGAAATTAAGGGATCTATTCACTGTGCTATAGGATACCAGTCCTCGCTGTTATGCTCCCTTGCAACACTGACTTTGAGCATAAGGGAATGGTATGTATTTCTATATTGGAGATTAAGGCCCCATGCAAATTTAAGA
The DNA here is from genome assembly GCF_965178545.1 of Coloeus monedula. Taxonomy (NCBI): domain Eukaryota; kingdom Metazoa; phylum Chordata; class Aves; order Passeriformes; family Corvidae; genus Coloeus; species Coloeus monedula. Next base: position 5,235,555 of record NC_138793.1, on the reverse strand, counting down.
GGTGAACACATGACTGCCCAAGAGCAACCTAAAGTATGGATTCTTCTCTGTGTTCATACGTGTTTCCTTCAACACCTGTTTTCTTTATGCTCTTCTGAAGGTAACTAACTTGAAATGAAGACTATTTTATGGCAAGAGAAGGCAGAAACTTCTGCTTTGAAAAATGATATTTAATTATTCAGCAGAAAGTCCAGTAACTTAAATTTAGTACACATTTAAATACATCAGGTCCTTTTACCAGGACACTTAAAAAGAAAGGCATTTTAAGGAGAGCTGACAGTACTGTACTATCATGCAATGCTCTGACCGTGCTTAACCACATCCCTTATATATTGTGCAATCTTGAATTAAGAACAAAAAAAACCTTACTATCCTTTAGCTTGGACATTTTAAAGGTAAATGCAAAGAAACAAATGCGAAAAATTGAGGGAAACTTAAACATTGCTTTTATGTGCATGTTTTCCTTGATTTGAAGCTATTTTTTACAACCTTCTAACTAGGAAAATGGAGATGCTCATGAGAACCAGAATTATTTCAGTTGCTCATAGCATACAAAGAAATGAAAGGGAGCAGGTAAAAATATGAAACAATGGGAAAGGAGGCAATTTTCATCACTGCCATCCAAAGATTCTAACTCTGTGATACCTCCCCAGTGCACCTACTTGGCTCATGTTCTCACAGCACAGAGCCTGAGCCCTGCTGATCATGAAGATTTGTCTAACACTTGAAAAAATGCCAAAACTATGAAGAAAGTATGCAGTACCTATGAGAGTCTAGCTCTGGGGATATGTTGTCAGTCCTGCTCCTTAGTCCCAGAACCCATGTTTGCCTAATGTTTCACTGAGCTTCAGGTAAATGAGAATGACTGAGTAATTTCAGATTCTCAAATGCTTCAAGCACAAGCAGTAGTAGCAGTATTTATTATTTTAACCTCAATTCTTTCACCTTTTGGGGGTGAAAGAGCATGGGCACACAGAGGACTGGAGGGGGCAGAGGGAGGGCAGACACAAGCAGAAAAAAGCTATGCAGGGAACAGTGACTGAACAACTGCATTTATTCATTTTTTTCCATATCAAATTTTAAATACACACATTTCCCAGTAAAGGATTTCCAAATGCTACTTTAAGAATATTTTTTCCCCCCCAACGAGGAAAACTCTTACTCTGTCTTGGAGCTGATGAAAGTCTAAGTAGAAGTGAAGGTTACTAAATTGAAAACGATGAATGTAGACTGCATGTTAATTGTCACCGAGATAGTTTGCTCACGTTGGTCACATGGCTAGTGACAATCAGATGTTGATGGAATCTGACCTGTTCTAAAAAGCTGGCATTTTCAAAAAAATGAGATAGCTTCTATCTCTGCAGTCTGTGGAAAAAGAAAAGGGGAGAAAGGGGCTCCTGACAGCTCAAGCAAAGGAGGAAAATTAGAAAGGAAAGCCAGTACCACTACCATATGGGCTCATAGCTCATCAGGACAGCTGGCAAGAAACATTGCTCTTCTCTTCTTTACTTCCATGGCTGTGATACATTTCTTTATATGGCTATCAATAATGCTGAATGATTAATGCTAATGATTTATGTTAATTTCATTATAAGCTTTATTTGTTGCCCAGTGTTGAATTAAGCCTGTCAAATCATCCTTTTCCACATTGCTAAAGATTCTTAAAATGTAGAGCTAAATATAACATCTGATCATTAATATGTTAATACACCTGTTTCATATATAGACCAGGAAAACAAGAAAGTGGCTATTTTAAGATTATTCTGAGAGCAGGAATCTTACATCTACTTACTGCCAATTACTTACTGGAGAAAGTGACATTTAACATTTTCTTGCTAAGACTCTTAAAAAAAACAGGACAAATATTATCCTCTGATAGCAGATTGCAAAACACCATGCCACCATTCTTTAAACAGCAAATACTACATGTGTACCTTCCAGTGAGCAATCCAGCCCCTGCTGAGACACCCATTTTCCACTACTCTATATTAAGTTACCTCTGGTTGTTCAAGTAGGAAGAAGACAATATACACAGGAAAGTATTTAACTACGTTAAATCTATCCTATATCTACCCAGAAACACCTCTTCCAGTTCAGACTGTCTTTCTTTTGTGTTCTTCTACATTTTATGGAGGAAAACTGTGAGCCCCTAACTCTCCCCGTTTTGTTCTCAGGCCAACATTCCAGAAATTCTAATCCCACTCCTCTTCCTTGAAGTCCATTTCAGTTAACACCAGCTTATTTTACTCTACCAGAGAATGGGTCCCAACACCTGAGTATCCACAAGGTAAATCACCACTGGGCAATTCCCTCTTCACTCTTCTAGGGGGACCAACCTAAACCAGTTATGGACAAAGGAGGAAATCTTCCAAATTCCAACAGGGACAGCAACACTCACAAGAGCCTAAGGAGCTCCTGGCACAGGAGAACCTGTCACACATGGCAAGGAGTGGAGGATCAAGGTTTAGATGCCCTTCACCATGTGCCCAGCAAACTGTCTACACTGTACCCCCAAGAAACCTCTAGGGATCAGGGACATTTAAGCCAACACCATCTATTCCCTCATGGCATGAAGCCAGAGTCACAAAATGGGGGAAGAGAAGAGAAACATTTTTTTCCTGTTCTAAGGCTCTAAAATATTTTTCAAAGTTGAAGCATGTCAGGTATAATTTTTCACTGTATTTTTCCTGCCATATCTATTACAGTACTACCTTTCACCTGTACAAGGTCTCCCTGTGATGCCATGAAGATTTTTTGCCTTTTCTTTTATACCCCTGTTATACCTTTTTACAACTTCTGTATTCTGAGTGCTTTTTGCCTACATTCTTGGACTTGTTTCTTCAGCTAGGAGACTCAACATTTGAGAAGCTTCATAGCTAGGGATCAGTGTGCCCCAGACCCCAAGGTCCTCTCCAGAACACATTCTGTAAACTAAGATTGAACCATCCAGGAGAAGGTTCCTTGGGGAGGAGGGCTCATTCAAGCCTCTCATTGGGGAATTTTTGATAGATATGCTAATTAGTAAAACCTATAATGTTATGCCAGATCTTTTGGGGTGGGCATTTTGTGGGGTGCATTTCGGTGCATTTGACCCAGACGTAGTGCACCTAAGGATCCTTAAAATAAATACCAAGGTAAATCCCTTTTCCCCTTCTAACCGTGTTTGACTCTTGATTTTAAGACCAGGAAAAGGCACCACCTGTACAAGGACTGCAAATCACTTCTAAAATAATTTTTTCTAGTCTCTAAATTTGGCTGGGCTTTTTACTTAAAAGTTTACCTACAATTTTTAAATTATTTTACTTAGACATTTATTAATAGATTTCTCTCATAAACAGCTTGAAATTAAGACAGTAACTATAAGAATTTCTTTTAACTTTACAGAACATGCTGCTGTATGATTTTCACAAATAGATTTGTTTGGTCCTCTGCGGCTGAACGAAAGAGAAAAGTTGGATAACTACAACCACTTAAATGGAAAATGTCCTTTGTTTAAGTGGATATAAATTACAGGACTTTGCACTTGAGCAAATTTTATATGGAATTTGAGAGGGGAAAAAAAGTTTTTCAAAAACTAACACAATTTCAATCTAAGTACTAGGAACTGAAATCTGAGCTCTTGTAAAGTTCTAGAGGTTTGCCTGGAGTGTCAATGACTTCTGAGCCTGCTTTTGATGTTCTTATCTCTACATATCTTTTATTAAATTTCCCAGATTTTTGAAGGAGGGCAATTTTGGGGTGAACACAGAAAAGATTTCTCTCTGAGGATTCTGTTTGATCCACTATACAGAGAACTGATATAAAATGGCTAGACTACAGTTTTACAAGACCTGAATCCTTTTCAACCCCAAAGCCATAAAGTACAGTTTATATAAATTGTATTCATAGACCATAATTACAAAACTTAAGAAAAATACATGTGAATTTTTAACAGATTGAGTTTTTTGATTTTTTTTTCTCTTGAAATCCATTATTTGCAGCCTTATAACTACAATATATCAGTTTTGTACAAAAAGGGAGATACTGTATTTGTTGCTCCTCCTTTTTATGATGAAACTACAGTTCTACCACTTGGTCTGGGCTATACAGCTAACAAATGTCAAAACATATGGACCAAACCATTTATCAAATAATCTACTCTGAATAGATAGGCACTATCAGCAATCTGGTATTGATCTTTACAGGCTACACTATTGTTCATCTGAGCATCCACAGTGCCAGCAAGAATTAATGAAAGAAGCAAAACAATGCATACCAAGCACACAACTTTTTTTTTTTTTTGCTTTAAGTTTGGTAAAATTTATGTAGTTATCAAAAATACATTACTATAAACAAGTACGCAGGCAGAATAGGATGTGTGATGGAAATATCACCTCCCAGGCATTAACTTCTGCAGACTTCCAGTACATTTATCCTAGATTAGTATAGCCTATTTACAGTTAGGATCTAGCATGATAAATTCCTTGCGCTGTGTTACACTGGCATTCACTAGAGCTGAGACTGAGATGGCACTTTCATTAAAAGCTGCATTTCAGGGCATGTTTAATGTCTTGGACATTTCAAATTGCATCTGGCTGAATCTTGGCATACAGCTTGTCAGTCCAGATGCACAGTTTTTGTTTGTTTTTCTTACAGAAAATCGTATAAATTGGTTGTGACATTCATGAGTTCCATTGTGACTCAAAATATTAAACATTAGTATTTGGTGAACAGGTTTTTTAAAAGGAAAACCCAAGCACTTACTCCTTTTCCAAATTTACCTACACTCTTGCTCCCACACTGCCTTCCACGAGCTCTGCAAAAACCCACAGGTCCAGCACATAATTCTCCTCCAAATTCCTCTTTAAAATGCTCTGCTAAGGAGATGGTATTTCATATACTGTGTTTTGATTTAGATGGCTAAGACTTGAGATTATCAACCCACAGCACAAAATTTTAGATATTGATGTTACTGCTGTTTTCTATTCACTGGCTCCTGTATGAGCACAATAGGGGAGATGGGATAGAGAGCAAAGAAACTGTGACCAGACCTACAGTCAACAATTACATTCAGCAAATCTCCTTCCAAACCAGTACAGCAAAACACAGCCACCACCTAAACAGCACAAAGCAACCATAACCTGCAAAAAATCAAATCTTTTTTGCAGGGCTCAGAAACTTGGGTCTGTTTCCCAAACCTCTGCCCCATGTAATCAAAACTCATCTTCCATCTCCTAATTTCTATATTCCTCATTGATTCCCTCCCACCTCACTTTTCAAAGGTATTTATTAGTTGGTCATAGCAGTGACTTTACCATGGGGAAATGTGAGGTAGAAATACGAAGAAGAAAGAGGAAGTTGCACAGCAAACATGCCTGGAACTGAAAATCACTGTTCTGGACATTGTCAATACAATTTGTAGACTGGATGGTGTTCTTTCCTGAGGTCCTACTCAAACAAACAAGATTGTAATAGCACTAATCTTGTTGACACTTTTATATTAAAGAATCCATCATGTTGTTATTGCATATGAACGTTCCTCACTACGAGCTTCCAAGTTTGACAAGCTCAATTCCACAAAGCACATATATGTTTGGGAAATAGCCAGGTGCTCTGAAGTACTCTCCTATGAACTGGAGAATAATGGCAAGTCTGAGGAATGAAACAAAATATGATACTACAATTGACAGGGCCACTGCTAACACAGTGTTTTCTGAGGATCATGCATTTCTGAAATGTTTCCTGTTAATTAACTACAGGATACTTATGAGTTGCAGGTTTTGCCCAAGTTCTGTTTAAGATCTTACTAATTTTCAGTGATTAGCATTAAGTTTAAGTATGTCAGCATTTCCATTATAAACCACATTCTCAGGGGTTTATTAAATTATTGGAAAAAAATTATTCTGAGGTAAAACTCAATACTTAGGGGTAAATTTTCAAAGTGCAGCATGCAGTTTTAGCTCCTGATCTCTGAACAAAGTCAATAAGAAGCTGCAGAGCTGCACCCCTACTCAATGCTTTGAAATTTTACTTCAAAGTCTCACCCCAGGAACAAATTCTGTCACACACACACAAAAATCAATTTGACCTCTTTAAATCTGAAGAATGCCTACTGTTCATGTACTGTAGCTGCTAATCATAAAAATTTTCACTGTTTCCTAAATCTGCCCAGCCAATCATAAGCAACAGATTTTGGGGAAGGGGAAAAGGCATAGTAAGGGTATAAGGGCAAATTATTGTTGCTTTAACCAGAAGCATAACCAGAGTAATTGCCACATTTCCAGCCAGCTCTACACACAAAAAAGAATAAAGGAAAAAAGTAGCAGTGCATTTGTTTAGACATCAACATGACTATACTCAACTGAGCTTATTAAATGCAACATCAATAACCAAGAAAGATGATCCTTTTCTACTGCCAAGAAAATGACCAGGAAAATGACTCTAACCCAGTAAAATGGTAGACATCTTACACTGAAAGATTTGAAGGGGAATATGTTGAATATAAAGATGACTAGTGTTGTGGCATTGAAGAAAAAACATAATTCTTCATTGATGTAAGGCAGCAGAGCTGGAAAGAACACAAATACAACAGTAGATCCATTAACCACCTGACAAGAAATAGTGTTCACATCGACTTACTAAACTGTTTTTGATTCTTTAGTACCAACACGCAGAACAATCCTTACATTATGTTGCCAAGGAAAACCTAGAATGCATTTATTTCGTAATGCAGCCTTCTTCCATTATCATAATAGAGCCATCATAGTTGTTGCAAACACTGTATGGCCTCAAACACCTAAATACAGCCGTTAAATTGGACATTTTTTAAGAGGAGGACATTTTAAGCCTCCCTAGAGAATTGTGTTGCCTGGCAAACTCTCAGCAGGAACCATCTATTACTGCAGAACCTTGCTTACATGTGAGAGAGGAGGAAATGATCTCAGCTAACAAAGGGGACGTACTTGGAACCATGACCAGAGAAGGAAGGTTACTCCAAGGCCATTAAAGTTAACACCATACACTGACTCAGTGCCTCAGGTGGGTTTTAAGCTGAGCTGTTGAGTTTAGGAAGCTTGTATTCATCCTTGGCAAGTGATTTCTCTCTTCTATGATGGCAAATTACAGCTTAACCTCTATTCTTATCTTGAAGCCCCATTTCAGCTGCTCCCAACACTTTAACTTTGTGCACAGAGGACAACGGTTGCATTGCAGAACAAATATGCAACACAGTAGAGCACCTAAGACACTCAACTCTGTAAATACTTTGCAAAGTATTCCCCTCTCTAAGTACAAAGAGTGCAAAAAGCAGATTTTTTTAATCACTGCTGTGCTTATTGATCACAGTAGTAAGTCAGAGACAGACACTATCTGATTAGTTTTAGACTGAAAATCAGGAATAACTCCTTTATGTTCTATGTTGTATTTTCCATGCATAGTAAGTCTTTAGTGTGAGGTTTCGTTAATAGTATCAATATAGTGGTTACATGACTAAAATAGCACATGGTGCTACCCTGCCAGTTACTTGCTAATCTATTAGAAAGAGCTCAGAAGGACAAACCAGGAGTTAAAGCTGCTTCATATCCATGTAATTTAAAGTATTATTTGTTTAATGATGATTTGTTTACATATGTAATGAAACTGAGAAGCACAGAGACACCTTTCTTTTGCCCAGCTCTTTATATCAAAAAAGCTTTGAGACAATTGAATAAAATTAGTAGTGGTGGATTAAAATATAGTGTTTGCATTGATCAGAGTTCCAGCTTTTCAGTGAGTGTTCTTCTGTTCTCATCTTGGCTACATTTTAGGATTCATAAAACCTGACAATCAATTCCCCTCTGAATGAGCAATAAAAATCTTTTAATTTCACTTAAACAGCATTTGCACAAATATTCTGCTTGCACTGAATCTGCATAACCAATATTACAATATTTCTTACTGCAATTTGCACAAATAAATGTGAAAAGTGTTCCATGGTAAACTACATTATCACATGCAGTTCACAATTAACTCTATTAATGCTGACCCACCAGAAGTGCAGAATCTCACCATTTGCTAGAAGTGGTAAATTAGTTACCAGAACAATTAATTATGGTCTCTTGAAAAAAAAAAAAAAAAAAACAATTATCTAACAATGAGAACTATGTTTTATTTCGTTAAGAGTTTAATATTATTTTAGAATTTCTTAGAAGTTATTTTCCTTACTGTCAACATTATCTTCATCCCAAGGGACAGCAGCTTGCTATACAGCTCTGCAACATCAGAGCCTAATTAAATAAGAGCACCTTTTCATTTGAGACTGAATGGGTTTTATGCCACATCTCACCAGTCACTCCCAGCTAACACAGCTGTATATTCTGGATCAGCACCTTCACCACCAGCTCAGGAGTAGCAGGAACAGAGACACCCTCACAGACCTCTGAGCTACAAAGCACTGTACCAGATTAAAAGAGCATTATCTTATTTGCCCTTAACATAAACACGCCCAAAAGCAATGCATAAAAATTATACACACACACACATTCCCTCTGTGTCCATACACAGGACCTATGTGGGAAAACACCAACATCATTGCTTCAAAAACAGTACCAGTATCACAGGATACATGTTTAAAACTCAGCATATATATTTTTAGATTAATAAGACTTGTTATGACAATACCTGAAGCACAACTCTCATTTGTAAAACTACCTAGCACCACTATAAATATATATATATGTAGGCACAATATTAATTTGACAGCTGGGGTAAGGACAGAGATGGTGTGGCTAAGTGCCTACTAAAGCAGGCTTGGCAGTTTGTTGTAGAAAATATTATACATTCAGTCCTTAGGAATAGAATTCAAACATCAATCCTAAAGTACAGCTGAAAGAGGGAGCAGGTGCTCTCGACAGCCCTTAGCTGGGAAAAGCACACACTCCTAGCTCAGATTGCTTATCCACGTGCTTGCATTGTACCAACAGCACCAACGTGGGATCAAGCATAGTGTGGTGGGTAATTTACATTTTAAAAAGTACAGGGTACAGAACCGTGACCAAAAAAATGAAAAAAACCACCAATGTAAGACAGGATTTTATGGTTTAGTATTGTATTCAACAAAAGAGACAAAGCAAAAACCTCTTACAGAAGTGCTGAATTTAACAAGTGCATTGGATGAAGCTTGTGTGCAAGTTTATCCAGTCTACTGAGAGCTGCACCAGCACTTGTCTTTTCCAGGCTCCTGGAAAATATCAGAGCTGCTTCACATCTTTCCATTATACTTTGCCATTCATGGGAAAACTTAGTTTTCGTCATAATTCCCTCCCAGCCACACCAATTCTTAGTGTTTTGATACCTCAACCAGCTCTGTTTTCTGGAGCCAATCACTACTTCTGTGGCTTTCTGCTAGAAATCAGATGAGACTGAATAAAGAAAGGCTTTGGAGACACTAAACCATCTACTTGTGAAGTTTTAAAAAACAAAGTCACACATGTAATATATGAAGCAGAAATATTCCTTTACTGGTGTTTTATGTAGTGTGCTGTAGTCTTCTATACAGGACAAAAAGAACACAGTCACCTCCAAATAGAAATTTCTACTCCTTGACAACTCCTTCATCTGCAGAAATGGAAGAGAATCACATACAGGGAAGGGGAGCAGGGGCAAAGAAAGAAAGATCGAAACAAGACTACTTAAATAAAAAAAGACTACTTAAATAATACGACCATTGACTCTCAAAGAGACATCAGACATATCCTGTAGAAGACAAAAAAAGCTTCATTGAGGTTTTCCAAATAATTGACCAGAAGGTTTTCATTTCTTCATCATCTAACTTCTCAGACTGAGTGGAGAAAATAGCAGGGTTTGTACTCAGTCTTTTTCAGCTATGGCCCAAGAATAGGTCAGGAGATAACATCAGACAAAAACAGTACTATCTTCTGTAACTGGGATTTCACAAAATACCACCTGGCTTAAATGTATGGAAGGACTTAATATTGAAAAAAACTATGAAGTCTATTTGGCTGACCACACACTTCTAACCAAACCTCTACCATGCAATATTTACAATCCAATCCCATCCCATGCTTAGAAACTTCCTCTGCACATCTTTGTACTTTCAGATATCACTGATCATTGCATCCCTCCCAAAAGTTAACCTGTTTATGGACAAGACGAGTGTTAATTTCATTATCATTTTGGCAACATTTTCAGTCATTATTTTAATTATCTTCAATCTGGTAGTGAACCATTTCTGAAACTAAGTAAATTTACAACAAGCATTATGGGAAATATTTTTTAAATGTTCTAAAGATCTGTTTTGGAAGAGGTGGTGATCAACATATGAACATCAGCAAATAACATCCTCAATTTTCTCATGGTGAAAGATGAAAAACACACTATCACTCTGGAAAAGCATTTTTAAGTTAAATAACCAGAAGGCTGAAGGATCAAGCACCAAACTTTCTTGTATGAAAAATTAACCAAGTATTTTACTTTTGCAGGCTCTGGGGTTGACCCAGCTGTCAGGAGAGGGCAGTATATTCTGAGTTTTCACTCAGCGTTATTCATTTCCCCTTTACACGGATCTCACACAAAGCCAAACGTGCATGATGGAAATAAAAACATAGTTTATAAATGTAGAAAATACATGGACACACGTTGGAAAGGTCTGTGGGGGTTGTGAACATTCTATACTTCTCAGGACCCGGTACAATCATAAATGGAATCCCTTTCCTTGCATTCTTCATGTCACCAACCACCCTTTACTGTCATTAGGCATTTAATGATGTCGTGCATATACAATTTAGTTAAATGTGGTCTCAGCACTGATATAAATATCACACTGTTAACAACCCTTTACGGTTTGATTGAACAAATCCTGTTCCACCAATTAGAAGTTGTAACACATAGGTTTGTCTTAGATTTGTTTCACTAAATCCAGGCTATAACAGCTTCTTTTACTCTGCTTCAATTCACAGTGCTTGATACTGCCTCATCACCCTCTTAAAGGTTCTCCTCCTTCTAATCAAACCCCTAGAGGCACTTCAGCAGCTAACCTGGGTGATTACAGGCATTGCTGTTGTAATTTTCTAAATTGTAAATGCTTTTTCTTAGTCATCAGTTTCAATTGTGTAGAGTTGCCCAACTGTAATGGAAGTTGCATGCAGAAATATTGTTGAAAATTTAATTTGCATGCAAATCTGCCCACTTGCCATCCTTTATTGTGAAGTGTTAATGTAGTCACACAGTGCTGCACTCATGGATTACCAGGATTTTCAAACAGGCACTGTGACTACGACCACTTGAATGTACCATCCTGCATTGCCCCACAAACATTCCTGTTTAGGTTCACCACCCACAGGCATGTGCTTACACACCTGTATTTTCAAAAGTAGACTGTTGACTGTATGCTCCAACATTTAGTCCAGCTCGCAGCAACTACAAAATTACTTTAAACCATTGCAGTTGTATATGTTCCAAAACTAAACCACATATTTTAAATATTAACATTTTCACTTCATTGGCCTCCTTTCTCTTTATCTCTCTCAGCCAAAAATGAGCAAAAAAACCAACCCTACAATCTCTGGCTAAACTTTCCTGGGAGATTCATCCTGACCCTTGATACCTGTCTGCTGTTAGGGGTCTTTCCTCTGCCTCCCTTACTTCTTACTCCTCCTTCCTTCACTCAGTCCCTGAAAGAAAGGCAGCTGCACGTGGTACACCCTTATTACCTCAGGCTCCATCAGCAGGTGCCTGTCATTATCACCTACCAGCTTTCCACTGTGATTTATTGTATTAAGCAGTTGTAGATGTAGGTAATTAAGGAGTACCACTCTGATGCTCTGATGTGACTAATAATCACCACACAACCCATGTTACACTAGAAAAGTGTAAGTCTGTTGCCTTCTCACTTCTTAAGCTTTACTCAGCATAAACAGCTGACTTGCTGCTTCTTTTTACTCTGTGTTCTACACTTGCAACACTCTGGATCCAAACTAGCTTCAGTCATTTTTAATGTAGCACCTGTAGACAGTGCAGCTACATTCTAAGAAAAAAAAATAGATTAATAAATAAAATTTTAGAAAAAATAAAACCAGTACTTATTCCCAAGTAAAAATAACTCTCAGCTTGAGACAACTTCATTTTTGTTTTTGAAAGTATTGGTCTTCCATTTTTACTAATACAAATGCCCAGAAGTGCATTCTAAACTTAGGCATTTGGTACTGTAGGAAGTACAAACTTATCACCTGTACGTGGACATTCACTGCAGTAACTTCTTCCAAAACTTTCCAAAAACTGAAAAAAAGCACAAGTGGAAAAGAATCACATGCATAGCACTTGTCACTGTGGGTTTTCAACCTAATGGGGAAGTGCTCCAATCTGCTCTAACTTCCCTCTGCAGAACCTGGGCACATGCTCTTTACAGACAACAAATAATCCTGTTTTCTTTATAGGGCCAATATCCCCACCCTAGTGAACAAGAGCTGCATGGCAAAATGAAAGATAATCCAGACATTGCAGAAAAAAGGCACTTAGACCTAGGATCTATTAACTTCAGGGCAAGGAAAAGACTCGTTCTAATGAACCAATAAGCATAAACATTTCGTACCTGTTTTGAAAGCTGAAACAGGAGGGTCATTGCTAACAAATACGTGCACCAATTCTTCAGTAGAAAAGTATTTATATGGTTCATTAGCTATTGTTCCAAAAAGAAGGCATTTCTAGTAATTCAGCAACATACAAGAGAAAGACCTTTTCAGAAACCATTTGTATATTCCAGATTTTCTTGGAATTAAAAAGATGTAACAACACACAACTGTGTTTTGGGTTGTTGGGATTTTTTTTTTTTAATGTTTACCAAGAAAATTCACAGGTTCATTCATTAAATCACAGGATACAAGACACTGGAAATGGAATAGGTCACTAAGGGTCAAGTATTATTTTTATACATAACTCAAGCATTGTCCCTGGAGTAAGTCTGAATGATAGTGAAACAGTCCAGTAATGAGTGTTATCACTTAATTTGGCATTCTTATTTGAAATTCCCTTCAAAGCCTCTCTGTGTGTTGAAATAGCTCAAAATGTCTTTGAAACATTCTATTACTACTACAGTAAGCAATTTCATAACAAAAGAAAATTGTACTTTTCTTTCTGATAAGTTTGCATTAATTGAGATACTGAAATAAATTTTGGAGCACCAGAAAAGATAAAAATCAGCTTCCACAGAGAGATGCAAGGCAAGACAGTTCAATTTTATAGCTCAGACCAACACCTAACAGGATTTGTGAGTTTAAAGAAACATACTGCAAGTCTAGATTTTTAGAGTGTTTATTTACTTGAATACACACACTGAGAAAAATCTTAATAAATTAAAAATTTCGCTGCACTTCTGCTTCTCATTTCATGGCAAAATTCCACTGATAGAAGGAAAATTATATTTACTGTTCTGACATACCTGGCCTTCAGCTATATTTAGAACTGAGCTGGGGCTGCAGAAATAGAACTGATCAAAGACTAACCCAATGGTGTCTCAGGATCTTGCAATATTATTCATTTCATTTTTAAAGTCCTTATTCAAAACAACATCTATCCCCAGTGCATCATTATGTCATGCATTAAACTTCACTTACTCAGAGGAGTTATTCCACCTCTTCCCTGCTTTCAGGCAGAGGTCACTCCTAGCAAAGAAGGCAAGAGAGTACAGTTTACAAATCTTCAGTGCATTAAGGCACAAAGAAAAGAATATGAATGCGTAGATTTACGTCAGCTCCTTTGAAGGCAGGAAGAAGAATAGCTTAAAGTTCGCTTAAAGCTATTGATAAACTATTAGGAGAGAGATGAAAAATTGTCTTTCACAGCACTTTTCCAGTCACCTTAATTTTTAGATTCTTTGCACTTCCTGTCACAGAGTGTCCAGTCTGGCCCCAAGCCCATGGCTATCCTAACTCCAGCAAAACAAATTTCACAAACAGGTTGCCAGGAGCCATTCCTACTTCCCATCAGGTGAGCTGGTCAAAAGATCTTAATTATTTACGGTTAAAACTTTCTCAGCCAGTCCGAGTCCAGGTACAGGCTAAAGTGTGATCTGTGTGTGGTTTGAACAAGAATTTTATTAACACCTACTTTAAAAGACTTTAAAAACTTTTTTTTTGGTGGATTACAGTTTAAGATTTATCATACTTAAACACTTTCCCATGTCACACTAACCCATATACATGCCCCCATATACAACAGAATACACATTAAGATACAGTTCCAGCATACCTTAGAATTTGCTGTTAGAAGGAACTCTACATAAAATAAATATAGCTCCTCAGTCCTTCCCTTCCACTAGAATAAAATCCCCATGATGTCTTTCCAGAGCAGAGCTCTCAAGGTGTATCTGCTGTTCTAACACAGCAGTAATTGCCATGTACCTCCAATCTAAGGTTCAAGCAAAATGATTCTGAGCAGCTCCACATCCCTTCTCAGGGTGTTAGCATTGGGCAGCCTCTTCCATTGCCTTCCTGTGCATTTTATCTCTGCCTTTATCTTTTCCTCCCTTTATTTTGCTTTATCTATTTTCGACAATAGTGACTAGCCCAGTATAACAGCATTATATAAGCTTTTTACAGTGCCATGTTTTGCTTTACAGAGTGAGCATAAATGAGGAAACACTAAGTTAAACTCTGACAGCCAATGCTGGATGTATCAGCTTGGCCTATAAATAAGCACTGATCACCTCCATTTTATTGAACTCATTTTCCAGGCAAGCAAAGACCACGAGATTCCTCTGCAAATTTTCCCTTTACACTCTCCAGCAGTGCTGCTAGTGTCAGCTCCGACAGATTTATAGCCTATTCATTCACGGGAACAAAAACCCTGCCAGGGCTGGTCATGGAACACGCAGTAGCAGTTAGTTCAGAAGATAACAGCTGCAATACCTCACTTCCTTATTCAGCACTCTATAGCATACACTACTTGGGAGATAATAAATGCTTCTTGTTTGTATTTCTTGAGTAATATCAGAGGAAAGGGCCTGCATTACAACAGTATGAAGTGGCACTGCAACACAGGGGGATTAATCAGTGCTTTCAGTGTATTTATTCCTTCTCTGCCTTTATGGTTTTATAACTGACATTAAAAAAGTTGCTCTGCATTGTTTTAATATACTGTCACTTCCAGAGATAGTCAAGTATTTAAATTTTTTAATTAGTGCTCACTTAATTTAAAAGGTTGCTTTAAATTATTTTGAATTCTGAAGCCTTAGAACATGTAGTTCTTCAATACCAAGAGACATTCATTGGCAGAATTAACCAGAAATTCCCTTACACTCAAAGCCAAAAAATTGCTTAAACCAGAGATTATTAAATCTGCCAGATTCCTTGCACTATTTTGAAAAAGCAAACTTAAATGTGTAATAGATTTTCAAATACTCTCTAGTTGCAGTAAGATGTTGTATCAGAGAGAAGATGTCAGACCAAGATCAACACAGCTCTTTTTGAAGGGGCTGCTTACAGCCATCAGTGTTGGGAGAGGTGCTCTCATGTTTGGGTTAAAACCTGAATGTTTAAGCAATGCACAGTTGCCTTGTTGCAGAGAACCAAAACCTTCAACCTTTTCTCAGATGCGTCTGCTGCAACTTCACTTCCCCTTCCTCTGCAGCAACCTCTCTGTCCCTCTGAAAAAAAGCACGATGGAATTACACCAGCTCTAATCAAAGCAACATGGACTGAGATCAAGACCCACTTATGTGCAACTAATGCATATTTTCATGGTCCCTTTGAAGGGGATGCTTCAGTGACATGAAAACCAAAATGAACTTTTATCAGTTTGCGATTTTCTTTTTACCACTCTCTATTGCAAAAAAAATGCCCAAATAAAGCCCTGAAATGAACTCTTAATTACATTAAAAATCAGGTTTTACTAAGTACTTTTTAGCCTTGAGCATAACACTCAGCTCTTACAGCTGGCTCAGGAAATTAGAACTTCTAATCTCAGAGAGAATTTTCAACTTCAGTCTTCTTCAGAACCACAGTGCCCAAAACTAAGTATATGGGGGTGGGTTTGTGCTTCACCCGAAAAAAAATGCATAGCAATTTCTAAAATAGTGGTGCAGACCAAAAGCATTTACCACCTTGAACTTCTTACAAGCTTTTACTGAAGTCATGATCCACTGTCCCAGTTTAGTTTGATCAAATGTTCCTACATACCATGGCAAAGAGAGGAGCAGATTTACTGTAAATACAGGAAATACGGGAAAGATCAAAAAGCATACTATAAAATAAACCACTAGTTGGCCTAATTAGAAAATTCATCTCTCTACCAAATATCATCTGCCTCAGCAGAGCAAGATATACAATGATTTTACTACATCAGACCAAAGGCCTGGGCTGGAATCTGCAGCTCCTCAGACTCCAGTTGCAGATACAAATGCTCAGGAACAAAAACAGCAACACAGCCCGTGAAACACATCCCTGTGCAACCTCCTCAAAGGCAAGCACATGCCCCAGTGGGC
Organism: Coloeus monedula; assembly: GCF_965178545.1. Lineage (NCBI taxonomy): Eukaryota > Metazoa > Chordata > Aves > Passeriformes > Corvidae > Coloeus > Coloeus monedula. Next base: position 5,219,102 of record NC_138793.1, on the reverse strand, counting down.
TCAGCCATCCAGATTCAGCTCTGAATCTCCTTGTTTCAGTCACTCTCAGTCCATGGAATGCACAGAAAATATGGCATCCTTACTGTAACTACAGTCCTTGCTAATCAATCACATTTTATGGTGTGGCCTCTGGCTCAGCTCATAATACCGGAGAGAAGCAAGAGCAGCAGTTTAAAGTTTTGCAATTTGAATACTCCTTCCTAATTTTAAGTGGCACAGGGAGGAGGGGAAAAAAAAGGAAAAAACCCTAACAACAAACCCAAACTCCACCTGTATTGAGGTTTACAGCATCTGTGCTGTTCCCATTGGGTGTGGAAGAAAAGGGGGGAGAAAATTGTTTCTGCATTGGAAGTGGGGAAAGAATGTAAGAAACTAACCACTCACACAATTCATCCTTGCATTGTCCTACCCTGGCCAATAAAAAATATAAATCTAAATATACATACATATTTAATTGTACAATATTTATAAAGATGATTTTATGAAGCAGGCGTATTATACCTGCTGAAAATTAGCCACCCCCTGCTGTAAAAACTGGATTTCTTTTCCCCACTCAACACAGAAATACATCCATTCTTATAATTGTTCTTTCCTTTCAAATCACTTAATATAACAAATGCTAGAAGACATTATAGTACATCTGCTAAGCAGTCTCCTTACGAGTTGAGGCTTCAATGCTTTAATGTGGAAATTGCCTGATTTAAGTAAATCATGTCACCTCCACCCAAGTAATCATATTTGTTGCAGACTTCTGCTGACCTCATCTCTCTAGCAAAAACAAAAGCACATTTACATTTTCAGCTTGAGATATTTGGTTCAAATGGTTTACAAATCGGTTGTAATGAAAACTAATTTTAGCCTACTCCAAAGATACTATTTAAGTTCTCTCTTGATAGTGTTTACAGATATTCAATTATTGGTTACTGTCATTTAAACAGAAATAGCATGGTTTTGCATAAAACAAGCAACTTATGAGATCATTTCTTTATAGGTTACTACATTTTCAAAGTGTTTTTTGCAGGAGAAGTAATTGAACATCTAAAAAACTAAACAAAAGCTAAATGCATGTATTTTCTACAATGAGAAGTTCCAGGGGGGCTTTGCATATATTGTTTTCCACTCAGCTTCATGCAGGAAATCCTTTTGGAAGCAACTTCCCACAGCATTATCTGCATCATAACTTTTCCATATGAAATGTTCCAAAAAAACTAGTTAACGAGTCTTGCAAAATTTCAGGCAAGTTTTAAACAACAAAAAAGAAAACCAATTATTTTCACCCTAGTTACTTTTCCCATATAGTGGCAAAAGCCTACTCCTGCCATCACAAGGGCTGAGGTTAGATTTTTCCAGGAACACAGTACAGAGACAACACATCAAGGCACAGTGCCCTCAAGACTATCATTCTCACACATGGCCTTTTCAGCTTAAATGAATTTATTCATCATTCTTACTTTTCACTTGGTCATGGACTTTCCAGCATGCAAACAAAACTTCTAACCTGCAGCTAACCTATATTCTTCTATCTCAGATTCTGATGCAAAAAAAAAGAGAAATAGGGCAGGGGGTTGGAGATGGAGGGAGAAATCTATGGGACTTACTAGAAATTACAGCTTTCTAGTATGGCTGTAACTTGTGTGCAATTCTAGAGACATGAGACCACAGGAACTATTCAATAACCTAACCCGATGGGATGCAACATAGATGAAAAAGCTTCTCTCAGCTACTTCCATAATAAGAGTAAACCCTCAGTACTGTGAAGAGCTACAGAGATTTACTGAAACTTGTGTAGGTCTGGAGAACTTTACTGTTCTTTACACATCTTAATTTCAATTTTAAAAATAAAGAATCTTAAATCTATTCCCTTGTAGTAAACAGAGTACGATTTTAAGTTCTTATAGGCTGAAATGGTTTGCCTTGGATTTGTACTCCCAATATTTAATTTTAAATTTGAGGTACAAAGGTGAGATTTGTTTCACTCAACACATGCCAAATGAGACTCAGAGACCCAGCAGCTTTTTTTCCATTATATTGGGAAAAATATATTTGGATCATAATCCAATCTTTTCTTCCTTTTGAAACCTATTTTCTAGGTTTCAAAACAAACACTCATTTGTTTTTTGCTATTTCACAGAGACATTGGCACACAATTTTTTATAAGACAAAAAACCTAAATCTCTGCTATAAGAAACTCATAAGGCAAAATTTACACATTGCAGCCTGTAAATTTAAAGTGAAAGGATGATGTATAACCTCCCATTTACTCATATTGACGTTTAAAATGACCTAAATAAGTAGCAGAGGGTCCTTCAGAAAGGCTTCCTTTATTTAATTCCTTCTTCAGCTAAAAGGATGAACTCTCATGCGTAGTTCTAGGGGATACTATTTCTTCTCACTAAGAATATTCATTAGAAGAAAAAAGGAAACTAAAAAAAAGGCAACTAAGCAAAACTCAACATTTTGCTTTAGCTTCATATCCTTTGTGCAGGGCTCTCTCCATTACAATTCCCTTTCAAGCACTTACAAAAAGATTGGCTTGTCCTGAGTTGTTACAGAAAAATCAAAAGAAGGGAGAGTGTGAAAAAGCTTCCACAGGCAGTAAATATAAAGGTGATAAAAGAAGCAATATAAAGGTGATAATTGACCTCAGTGGTCAATTTAGCCTAATATTCTTTCTCTGGTACTTGCCTTTACAAATCATTTCATGTTTATAAAATTTCTTAATATGTCAATGTAATATACTAGAAAAAAACCTTCTCCTAAGTATTTCATTATCTTATGATAAATGGTATCACATTTCTGGGAAATTTAGAGTAACAACTCTAGATCTTCCTGTTACCCACCTGCATGTCTAAAACATCTACTGAAACAATAGTCCCACATGACTTCTGGCAAAGGGCTCCTGTAATGCTAAACATCAGAAAAGTTTTTATCCCATATTCTCTTGTTCTATACTCTTGCCCAAATTCATTGCATATCCTTTGTTTCAGAACTCACATGACCAGTATCTCATTACATCAGGTACTTTGAACAAACGTAAGCTAAATGACTTTTCAATATGTTGTTTTGTTCTGTTTTTTCCCCAAATTCATGCAACTTTGTGTGAAATTGCCTTTCCCAGGGCTCTGAGCCCCTAAAAATACAGGCACAACATGGTTTTCAAAGAAGCCTGCCAAGTTTTGAACACAATGTACAACTTCTAAAATGCACTGTCCAATTGACTAAATTTGCCTGCTATCATTATCTTCTCCTTAAATATCCTTTCTCCTATGGATGACAGATTTTGCCACATTTTCATAGGTACTATATAGCCCTGTCCTTCAAAAAACATTTTAGTTACTTCACTTTGAGCAAAGAGCCTGGGTTAGCAGCTTCATAAAAAAGCAACCCCTGTAAGTAACTCAGCATGTCTATACAGGAGGGTCGTTTTAGTATTTTTCAGTAAAAAACAACTTCAAAAGTCAAGCATGAGATTGAAGAATGTTACTACTACTAATAATAAGGCTTGGGTTGGAAGGGACCTTAAAGATAATCACACTCCACCCTCTGCCATGGGGAGCAATTGGTTTTAAATTTTGCACTGTCAAAAGGAAACAGATATATTGTTTTTGATATTATTTTTGTGCCTTCTGACTAGAAGGCTCTTAATGTTATTGCTATTATTTCAGTTATGTGAAGTCATCTGAAGTTCTTTTGCCCTCTATTCCAGCAGTTTTTCCTGCCTCCCTCCTCTCTCTCTCCTTTGTGGAGCTGTCTATAGCTCCCCTTTCACAATACATTCATGTAAAGATGACTCTGAAACTCTCCTGCTCACACAGGATGTTGTTACTGACAATTACAATTAGTGTGTTATCAGGAGCACTGAAGGAAAAAACATGCTACAGTCCCACCATGGGTTGTTGCCTCTTCAATTGCTTATACTGTTGTTCTTGAGATCTTGTTAAAATTATACTTAATGACTGCTGTTTAGATTCGTTTATCATGAAACCTTATACACAGGTTATTCACCCATTTAGTTTGCCAACTCACTTCTATTACCCTTCTTTTCCATTAACTTCCTGTTAACAGGAGTTTTGCCTGCACAAATAATTCATTCCTCACACTGGCATATCTTTATTACAGAAATATATATTTATCACATCTGGCTTTTTTTTTTTTCTAATTTATGCCAGAAGAGTACAGTTTGTGTTTTCCCCATTGCTTTTCTTCTCAATGTTTTCAGGATATTGGCTGATCAATTGTCTTCTGATCAATACAGAGATTAAATGGAAACACACATTTCACCAATATATGTTTATTCGTGCTGAATAAGACAATTATTCCCTTTGAAATATTTTCAGTTTTGCTGGTTAGAATTAGAGGGAATGCTCACAGCTTATTTTATATTCATTTTTCTAACAATTATGCACATAATTTAAAGAGAACTGTGACTATTGCTTACAAGTTGGCCTATCCATAGTCATTCTACTACCCAAGTGATCTCTCACACACAAGCTCCACTCAAGCTGGTTTTACTGAGTGACTAAGCAAAGCAGAGGGGAGTGCAGAATTCAGGGATAATACTCACCCATGTACATAGAATTTCACTGATGCTCACTGTGTCCTTGGCCAGGTCAAAGGTCTCTGGAAAACTGCGGTTTCACAGTGCCAAACCTCGAAGAAACAACCCACTAAATGAAAAATACTTCCCCTTGGCATCTTCTAAAGTATCAAATTTTGTTTGCTATCCCTTCTCTTCAGCTTTTGTACATACAAAAAGCAAACAAAATGAAAGTCGCCCTAGCCAAACACACTGGCCTGTTCCCTTGTAATATTTTTTTATCTGATTCAGTAAATCCTCCAAAGCTTTTTTCACCTACAAGCATATGTGATTGCCTAGTTTATTGAAAAATTATGTCTCATTTTCTTCACATTGTATATCAAAGATACTGAACACTCCTCAGCTACAGCCAAGAACAAATCTCTGGGCATAACAACTTCCAGGCATACACCTCTTTTCACCCATACATGCACTAGACCAGCACACACCAAACTGCTGTTTTGAACAGATGGCACCATAGTCACTCAAGGAGCTTTGCCATTGTCAGGCTGCATGCTGATATTATTGCAGGCTCTCTTACAGCAAGCACTCACTCGAGAACTTAAATTTACTAAGGTAATATTATCATAAAAGGACTGCATGCATCCAGGCAAAGAGCGTGTATGCAGCTCAGTGTAATCATAAACCTCTCTCTAGAGATATACACAAATATATAGAAATAGACACAGAGGCTGGAATGTTCTAGCTCTGAGCAGACAATAATACAGGACTCACCCTCACAGGCTGTGGGCAGAGAGACCCTGCTTGGTGTATTCTGTCATGTGGCAGATGCTGCCTCTGGCCTTCACAGGTACAGAGCCATTTTGCCTTTACTACTCCCATATCCAAACAAACCATCTTTCAGAATGTAACCCACAGTAAATGCTGTTTCTGAAGAAAACTGTATCACAACAGAGGGAAATTGCCTAAAAACCTTCTCTTCCTGATGCTGCCATAGCGAATACCCTAAAAGCTGCAGCCTTCACATGATTTGTTTGCAATGCCACCGAAAGCTCGTGGGACAGGCAGGGCAAGGGACAAACTGTGACTCCTTGCATGGCAAGATGAGGAAAATCGATTTCAATGCCCAAGGGAAGAAGTTACTGCTAGAGAAGGTTGCCCACCACTTAAAGTTGTTCCACTATCATGTAGTCTTGGAAGGAATCCTAAAAAAATTAGGTAAGTGTGGAATATGAGCTGGTAAGCTATAAATAACCTAGGGCAATGTAAAAGGTTTAGAAAGAAGCTAAACTTTAAACCAGGTAAGATTTGCCTAGGTATATTTGTTCTGATAAAGAGTTAAGGTAAGATACTGCTTGATAGTAAAGGACAATTTGCACACTGCACAAACAGCAAAACTGATACAATGCAAAGATGATTCATGCCAAATTGGGATTGCTGCCAGTGGAGGGTGGAGCAACTCACTGAGGAAATTGGTCCAATAACCATTTATACTCCAAGAATATGCCTTTTTTCAGAAATCAGTGTGTTGAGTCAAAAGCAGCCCAATTTCCTATATAGTTTTTAGGAGGCCAACACGAACCTCAGCTGAAAAAAAGGCACAGTCTATCCCAGACTCCATCATGTGCCAATGGCCTTGCAAAGCAGAGGAGAAACTGGAACACAAGAACAGCCATTCACATCACAGAACACTGATGGTTGCATTCATGCTGTATTTAACAGGCACACGCTCAGACGAACTAAGGAAAGCACACTGCAAGGTGACATTGTCTCTACTCTCAAAGAGAAGCTAAATATTCAAAATAAATACCAACAGAAAAGTGCCAGGAGTCATCTGACTATCCCTAACGGGAATTTATAGAAACTAATTCCTTACAAAAATCAGAATCAAATGTGGAAAGCAAAACAGCAAAGCAAGCCTATAATTAGCTTGTAACGTGTTAGCCCAACCATATACAATGAAACACCCAGTATTGACAAATGTTACAAATATATTATTAACTTCCCAGTATTTCATGCCTTTTTTTTCCTCCCTTAAAGCCCCACTTTCTGAATAATACAATGCTAGGGAAAAAAATAAAAAGTCATAACTTGCTCATTTTCATAGTGTCAATTTAAAATCAGCTGCAGAGAAATCGAGATTCCAAATGCACCTTAACGGACACCAAAACAGAAAAGAAATTAGTTTTGAGGCCTATTCATGGCATATGAATGCTTGGTGAAACGGAATATGCTAAATTAAGATTATAACTTTAAGTGAAACAAAAATTAATAGTCTGTACAACAGGAAGAGGAAATAAGGATAACAAAAACACAAAGAAAGAAAAACCTTTGATGTAAATATTAAAATGAAACAAACAAATACCCAAGACACAGCATCTACTTTAGCAACATTATAACTGTTAAACTACTGGTATGGTACCTGTAATTCTTGCACAGGTCCCAGTGCTTTGAAGATTTCTTATTAGTATTTTCTCACTTTTCCTGACATCCCAGGCTAAAGCACACAGAAACTGAATCATGTCATGCTCAAAGATGACAAGAGAGCAGAAGTAAAAAGGACATCAGGTACTCTCTCAATCCTTACTTAGGAGCAGGGAACAAATTGACAGGGGATATTGGACAAGGTCTTCGAAGCTGCAGGAAAAACACAGGGAAGCCACTTGGAAATAAGGCTGTATTAGGAGATTGAACAGTCTTATTAGTAGGCAAAATACACCTTTGATTAAAACTTGTACTTTGTTTAGCTGTTTTGTGTAATTTAATTATTGCAGCACTCTCTGCATGATAAATGCTTTGAGAACTGTAACGAAGGACCAACTCTGCTGCACAAAACCTGCAGACTGACAAGTCGACAGAGTGGAGTAGCCCCAGAGCTTGTATGTTATAGTTGGCAAGAATCACAGGTTAGAGACAAATCGATTGCAAACAAACCCCACCCTCTCTCCTTTACAACACCTGATAGCATTTAATCATTTTTTAAAAGAGATGCTGAAACAAAATCCCCTTTGTAAGGGGGAAAGGCAAACCACAGATGTCAGCAATATCTTAAACAAACCACAAATGAGAAAGTAACCTATAAAAATAACTCAACAACCAGTAAACGCAATTTCAGAACACCTTATCATCACACCACTGAGTCTTGAATTTAAAAGAACTACAGAAAAGTATTTTGGTGCAGATTTCCAGGAGCATCAGTATGACTTTTAAGACTGTATGAACATCACTGAGCATGTGGTGTTTTCACATACATAGATATCTGTATCCTCATGCAAACACAAATACAGCTTTTGCTTCCATACATGGTATGAGATGGTAAACATTGAAACTCGGTCCACTTTCACCATAATTGATACTCAAACAGGTCTGAAAACAAAATGAGGCTATCCTAAGGGTAAGATAAAGCACAGATCTATATAAACTATTTGATAGAGAGCGTTAAAAATCATACTACCTATGTTAAACGTCTTTTAGAGGAAAATATAAGTTACTAGGTGAGAGGGATCTCTACATTCTTCTGGTTATTGTGTTATACAAAACAAAGCCACGTTGACTCAAGACTGTGACAAAATGGGTAGCACAGTGCCTGTGGATTCCACGATATTCTACTTTCCTATTAAATATTTTAGTCACTGACCATGTATAGTTTGCCTTCTCTTGGGAAATTAACTATTTTTTCCATAGTTGCTACCTCCAAATGGTGTGCACAAGACACATCAGAGAAGAATTTATGCAACCAACATCTCTGCAGCTCTACAATTTTTTTGCACTATAAATTACATTAAACCAGTGTCCCTGTAGTTCAGTGACAACAGAAAAACACAATCCCTGACGCTAATAGAAGTTTTTGCCAATGGCTGTTCATAACCAGTTATGATTTTTGTATTCCACTCCAGATTGAAACTGAAGCAAGCCTAAGAGTTTTCCTTGCTTCTGCATTATATTCTTGAAACAGTACAGTAATATTATCTCTTTCTGATGTTAAGAGGAAAAAAAAGCAAAAAACAATAAAAGTTCAAGAGCCTACTCAAAGACACATGACATTTTTGATTATTCAGATTTTTTTTATTAAGGTCAACTGAACTGAACCCAAGATTGAGCCAATGCAAAAAAAAAATCCACTCAAGAAAGACACACTAACAGTAACAAAATTATTAATATGTTTTGAAGGTATATGGCTTTTGTTATTGAGGCATATGATTTTTAGCATGCTTAGTTAAAATATGAACCCATGTCTATTTCAACTTTTCCTATTTTAAATGCTAAATAATATAAGTCATTTATTTTGAAGGAATAGCAATTTGATATCTATAGAAGTTCCAAAATAGTGCATTTTTCAGATTTTCATAAAATACAAATTGATCTGCTTTTTAAATTATGTTAGTTACTACATTACTATATTAGCCATATATATTAAAATTTCAAATGAAAGAATCAGAATAAAAAGTAACTGATTTCTTTTTTGAACATCACTGAGGCTTTAGGGCATAAAAATATAAAAGAAGATGACACAAAATTCAGGATTTGTTCTGAATGACTTTCAGACACTAACAGGTTAAACCCAATCATCTATACTATTCCCTCACAGGTTAATTCATGCATAGAGGACAGAATAATCTACTCATTTGCTCTCATGCAGCAAATTAATAGACCAAGCAGCAAGAGGCATTTGCATCTCTCCAGAACTAGAAGGCTATTTGGCCAAAAGTATATATTCCTCTTGAGAAATCAACCAGATCAAAGGCTCCTGATGAGAAATCCTGTGTGGTCTTACCAGGACATAGTGTATCTCCCTGCTTCCAGGTCAGCAAGCCCATAATAGAATACCTCTTTTCTGGTTTTGTTTCCAGTTAAGCTCCTGTAACTTCACCTCAGAGCACTCCCCAGGAGCAAGGGAAGCTTAAGTTTTGTAAATCACTGGCTTTGAACTCCCTGACCATTTCACATCCTTCCTCTGCTATGTGACCACCCAACCCCACAGAACACTTGAGCTCAGGGCAGAGAGGGGTCTTAAATATTTAAAACCATCTAAAGCAAATTTAGCAACATCAATCTGCATGTCTTGTGTGCTACAAAAAAATGTGTAATTTGGGCATTGAATGTCTCTCTCCATGCCCAGGCAGGGAACAGGGCTTTACACTCTTTACAACGCACTGCCAGTATCCTCCCAGTGCTCAGTCCTCCCACATGAACCACCTCATACACTCGAAATAATCACAGAATTCCTTGCTGCTCAAGTAATAGCCAACCCATGTGTCATATCCCAACTGGAATTTTGTAGCTTCTCCCAAACAAGGCCATGCCCAGCTTCTGTCTCCTCAGTCTGGCACAATACCATTATTTTACCACTCACCTAGGAACCCCTCTACTTCATGTCAGAACTTATTTTTATACACATCACTGATCCAAGGTATCTCAAGAGTCCCATCTACTTGGCCTTCTGAAGATCAGCCCACTCTAAAGAACATAGGGCTCAAGAGATAACATTTTCCTAATTGCTTTGTAATTTTTCCATGTGCTTCAGGTTTCCCCATCACTGCCTTACCAGATGCACAAGGCTACAGAACCATTAAAAGAAAATTTACATTCAGAAGCCATGAAACTAAGTTGAGAACAAACTACTGAATATTTGTCCTCATTTACAGACATTCAATCCTGGCTTTCAACTAAAGCATTAAAAACCTTGCTGAACTCTGTATGTTCACTTCAAATGAGGCAAGGTAATCACATCCTAGTGCCACCAATTATTATTTAGGACACTAAATACAGCATTTGCAGGGGAAACTTTAAAGTTACTTTTCAAATTTGGGGGTGATTATGCACATTTAAATACACACCTTGTCTGGCAGTCATCCTAAGGCTAGACAGGTTTGATGAATTTACTTTTAATGCAATCCAAATTGTGTCCTCAACTTTTATATCCTTTTTGTCTGTGCTTCTTGTACATTGGTCACCTGCACTGATGCAGTTTCTCACCCTCGGTTTACCCCTCAGAGAAGCTGTGGCTGCCCCATCCCTGGAAGCGTCCAAGGCCAGGCTGGATGGGGCTCCTAAAAACCTGGTCTAAGGGGAGAGGTCTCTCTGTTCGTGGCCTAGGTGATCTCTAAGGTCCCTTTCAACCTTTAGCACTCTAATTCTATAATTCTGCTTTCCCCCCCACCCCCCGTTTAATCCTATGCTTATTTCATTGCACATCAGCTGACACAGTGACCCCTTGTAGTCTGCAAGTAACAAACAGCAACAGCAACGTGCCTGTTGTATCACTGCAAAAGCAGATAAACCATCCACTTAAAGCTCTTGTCTTTTAATGCTCCTTTAATGTAGTCAAGCACAATTCAAGTAATCTCAGATCCATAAAAGCCTCTGGAGACTGATGACATTCCTCAGGAAGATCTCCTGGCTGACAGAGGCAGAGCCAAAATCTATACTTACACCTCTGATAGAAATAAACAGTTTATATTTGCTTCTGTGGGCACTGAAGCTTTTCAGCCTAACTGACAAACACAAACCCAAAGCTATTATCTGAAAAACATCAGTGCTGCTCTCATGTATGAACAGCAGTGCTTAAATACTATTTTTGATACAAAATACAAAGCATCAGTACTTCCTCCCAACCTTGGGATATCACCATGATTACTTCCTTTTAAACAAATTCTTGCAACGCAATAATTTGGTGAAGTTAAGATTTTTTCTTTTTTTTATATTTAGCTCCATGACAGTAAAAAATATCAGTGATATCCTTATCAGAATAGTAGCAAGTATGAACTTTCAATTAAAAAAAAGATGAAATTTGAAAAGCTGGCTACAAAGCAATCATTTGAACAGCCTAGCTTTTAATTCACATATATGTTGAAATAGGAAATAGAACATGGAAAAGTTCTAAGTGGGGAGATGGAGGGATGATGCATTTGCTAAAGTACAAACTAAGCACATATCAAAGTGGATGCAGAGAACCAGCTCTAGAGAAATTTCAGCTAAGATCTGGTCAGGTACATTCTAGGGAGCACAGCCCACCCTGTGTAAGTAGTTACTACCCAGAACAGGGAAGTTACACCACACCTACACTTTTAATCTACTTGAGCCTTACTGTGCTGTCAGACTGCTCAGTTTTTGAGCAAAGACTAATCATAGCTTAGATATATTTGGTTCCACTGGGTCACTCCAGCTCTGTACTCAGAACTATGCTTACCACTAGTGATATTAAAGAGAGAGTTTCGTCTTTAATTTTAATTATCAGAGGTTGTGTCTTAATGTAACGGTGCGCTGCCTCAAACCAGCAGCACAGACAGGGGAAGAAGCAGGAGTCCTGACTTACAATGGCCACAGAAGAGTATTCCCAAGCAGGGCTTACAGAACAGCTCAGAGTGCAGTGGATATGTACTTTTGGACATTGGAAAATTAAATCTCTATGCAAACACTGTGAAACCCATCGCTAGAACATCCAACCATGCCTGTAAAAACAGGCCACATGTTCTCTTTTCAAAGTTAAAACTGTGCTGATTTTTTTTCCCCCAATGTATTCATGTGAACAAGATATTTCTTCTCACAGATTTTACTTCAGCTCAGTCTATGCACATTTTAAATAAATTAAGATGAAATAAATCCATTTTATTGTATTACTTTGTGCCACCTCCATGAAATAACGCTCATCTTTGTATTTTGTAAGGGATGTTGACATGCCTGAAAATGGTGCATGAAGTATAATCTTTGAGGATTGCACTGCTAGAAAAATAAATCTGAGCCTACGTTTCAAGCTCAGAATGGCACTGCTTTTGATTGAAATGCCTCTGAAACATTCACTCCAATACAGCTATGCTGTAAAATTCATACAATTGATTACTAGGGTAGCTCTAACAAAACTAGTGACTAGTAGCTTTGCTTTCTAAACATCTGTTCATCTCTTGCAAGCATAAAACATCCCCATGAAATAAATCACATTCAATCCTTTGGTTTCAGAATGGAGAACTGCAAGCTTACAATAGGAAAAATCAGGTTACAAAGAAGGGCTGCTCACACAGGCCATGAATAAAACCAAAATTAGGTGCAATGCTTAATAGTAGTGAAAAACTCTTCTTCTAGAGGAATTTTATTCATTGCAGGTCTCAGCCAAATAAGTTTGAGGCACGGTCATACTTGACAAAACTGGTATTTCTTCTCTTGTTTCTCACTTGCATTCCTAGATGCAGGGAAGCTCCCAGGCTGAGAGAGCCTTTACAGGACAATGAAAAACATTGAATAAAACTGCTTCTTGCAATATCAAAGGCAAACTTTTAATGAAAAAAGTAAGTGTGATCATTCAAGAAAGAAAAATCAACTTTAAAGTCTTATTATCTAAACCCAAAGTTAAAAAGATAAATAAAGAGCATATTGGTTAGGATCAACGCAACAAAGCTTTGCACAAATCCTCAACATTTGTGGCAGAACAAGTAAGAAATATCTGTTCTGATGAATAAATTAAATCGTATTTTGGAATAAGAATTTATAATAGTCCTCAGCTTCAACCCTAGCAGCACATTGGTTACTCCAGAAATCATCAGAGCACAGAGAGATAATAATAACACTTAGTGAAAAGGACAAGAGTATATTTAACTGTCAGCTTCCCAATAGCTGAACCAAGAAACTCCCTTGGCATTTTCTGGCACTAGTTCCATTTCCACTTTGAGTTCTTCTTATCTCTAACAAAGAAAAATAGCTTTATGAATCAAGAATCAGCAGCTTTCCCCACAGACAGCATTCTACAACTGCCATTCAGAGACACCAGGAGGAGTCACATTTTCAGCTGTGATCAATGCCATTTATATTTGCTTTTATAATGACACCACATACATTCAAAGCAGGGGGAAAACTGGGCATGACCACCATACTAATCAAATTCCAGCTATAGTAGAGTTATTTGCTAGACCCACATGATGAGCAGGCATAGAGAAAACCTTGTGCTATAAAAGGGAAAAGTTACATTTAACCCAACATCTGCTTCTATTATGTCACTAGAACAAAACAGGAACACAATTAGAGCAACCAAATCAAACTCTTTGTCATAATTTACAGGCTTAAAATAGGACAATAAGAACCAAAAGTTTTTTAGAGCATTCTCATTCAAGATGAAGCAAAGAAGATGAATATATCACCATTCTGATGAGAGCAACAAGCAACATGCCATCAAAAACCTAAACAAAATGCTACTTAATCCTTCTTTCTAACCACACAATTTATGGGAGACAGTTTATAAATCCAAACTTCCCATATTAGTCTCAATTTCAGTTCACTTTTTACGTTAAAAATATAGTTAATCTTCATTTCTGATCAGTTCTGCATGAGGTCACACAATGCATGCAGTTCTTAGACATGAAAAAAGTGTGAATGTTCAAAAAGTACCTGGACATGTTTTTTTCAAATTCATTCCACTACTCAACATCAAGGCTTCTGATGAATGTATTAAAATTACAAGAAAAATATTCATGTCTGGCTCTACCCCTCTCAGTAAAATCAGTTCCCCAAATCTCCCATCCCACTTCACTCCAGGTCTACGATATTTCAGACTTGAGGAAGACTTATGTGTACCCAATATTATGAACCATTTGTTCAGAATGCAGGTACACCAGATCACAAGGGCAGTGGCAGAGTCACCAAGAGCATGCTACCCTCAGTTATGAGGATTCTACCACTTCAAACACAGCAGCCTGTGGTGTTTTTCTCCGCCCAATATACATAAAAGTCAGGTAAATTTAGCCGATGCTTCTCAGGTTTTCAAAGAACACGTGGCTAATTAAGTGAGAGGTAGAAGCAACCAGCACTCAATTACTCAGAGAACCCCAAAGGCCACACCGCCTTTAAATGTCTGGTTCTTTGTCAGGAACTTGTGTTTACTCAGCAGCTCAATGATTCTGAAGGACTCTGACATTTTTACTACTCATGAAAAAAAAGTGGACATCTTCGCCTCATCAGAGAACAGCTCTCCTCTGCTTTTACTGAATATGGTCCAAAATTTGATGAAAGAGTATCCTTTGCCATACAAGCATTTCCATGCAGTGGGTCCAAGAATTACATCCAGACAGCAAGAAAGAGTTAGTTAAAAGTAAATGCCCACTTTTATGTCTTTAATCTACACTCACAGGTCTATAGAATTGGCATGTATTACAACTGAACCATCTCTGGAATTGGAGTAAGTGGCAGGCTACTCAGTGCCATGCAGAAAAAAAAAAAGGAACTTTATGAATACTAAAACAGAAGGGGAAAAAATATAATAATGATACCTAGGCAAATGGGTCTGCCTAAAGCTAGCATAATCAAAGTACTTCAAGCACTTTTTCCTCTAATAAATTTCCTCAAGCTAACACTCAAAGGCCGAAAGTCTTTGAATCCAAAACCTTTCTTTCTTTCTCTTAAGGATCCAGTACTCAGCCTGCACTTCCTCAGAATTAGGAAACAAAACTGCCCGTATGCCCTACACATTTTTGGTGCCATAGAGGATCAAGGACTGGAAGTCATTCCAAGCTCTAATTTCTTTACTGCAGACACTGTGGCCAATTCCTGACAGCTTACACCTGCTACTTTGGGGGTTGCTTTCTTTTCTAAGTACATTTAATTATTGATTTTACTGTATTTTTAATTATTGATTTTACCAACAGCTCCAATTTAAATTGCAGTTCAAGTTGGCCCTATATTACATCCTGACCCAAGGCAGGAGATGTCATTAAGTTCAACAAGGCCATAATTTCAACCTTTTGCCCTCTGCATTTACCACACAGAGAACTATCAGATAGCCACAATAGTAAAAAGGAGGGCTTTTCTTTTCAGTACCACCTGGCTGGCCAACAATTTTGATAGCTAAATGTTGACAGTCCATGGCACATATACCTCGATCAGTCTAAATTTAAGTTCCATCACAAGTCTCCCAAAAAACAGTTTTAAAAGCCACTAAAACTTCAAAAGCCAGTTGGACACTTTTCAAAACTTTAACCATGAACCTTTTGCTTATTGTCTATAATGTGTACTGGGAACAAAATGTGTATCATCAGCAGTGATTTTATTTACTCCTTTACATTTATATAGCAAATTTGAACTCTTTTATTATACTGCAGCCTTGCAAAGCGTATTACCATATTTCATTATCTAACACATAGGCAAATGTGTCTTATGAACAATACTCTATTATTTTAATGAATTCTGAATATCTAGCATAAAATTGTCAACATTATAAAATAATGTAAAAGTAACTGCAAATGTCTACTACAAAGGAATGGATTTTAACGCACACATTTTCATTCTAAAGTTTGTCAATGAGAACTTAATATGTTTCAAGAAAAGTGTACTTCTATTATGTCATTAGATTTTATTACCCAAATAGTCAAAAAAATTGAGGAGTAGCAATCCAGTGATGTAGCTATGGTCCAATTAACTTTTATATTTGAATAATGGATCCCAATATTTCTGATTTCAAAAGCTCCAGAATGACTATATTTCAGATACTTTATTTCTCAGAAGTACGTACTAAATGTTTGTGTTCTTTCAAGTTCTTTTCAGATTTTAAAAGCTACACACAAGAAAACAGCAAAAAAATTCTATAGTTGTATTGACCTAATGTTGGTCTGCAATTTACTTTAAAATCTTCAGCTGCAAGACAGAAATGCAGACTAACAACCTCCTATTATAAAAGCAATTCAAAAGGTTATGGAAATCAGATACAAAACAAAAATTTACCAAAGAGAAAGACCTTCCTACACAGGTTTTTAGTGTAACATTGCAATGGAGTTTAGAGGTTACCATCCCTACTGCCTTTGGGAGATCAAATCAAATTGATTGATTCTGGTCTGACTCACAGAACTCCTGAACATCCTAATCCAAGTAGTTGTGACTTGTCTCCCCTCAATATCTTTTCCTCATTTACTTCAGCAAGAACCAGACTAGACCTTTTCATTTTGTGTCCCCCCCACCAGCCAGAGTTCTCACCATTTACAACACTAACAGCATTTTCCATGTCTCTACTTACAGAATTCAAAAGCAGTAATCAATTATCATGGTCCTCATATTTATGAAAAATAAAAGAAATAAATGAAGAAATAAATCTGTAGAAAACAGACTGATATTACATATTCCTAAAATCAAGAGTGCTCAACCTCTCTATGAGCTTGAATGACATTTTTTATTTAGGCCACAGTTTCAGAGTTAGAGTCATGTGTAAAATAAGAAAAGGATAAGTACAATGTGAACAGAACTAATAGAAGAGAGGTAAAATTATTGAAGTGAGATGGACAAAAACATCCACAGGAAATATCTGTACTGAATGAATTGTGAAATAATATTTCAAATCTACATTTTTAGCAAAAAAAAGTATTTATTCTAGGATAATGAATTTCTTGAGAGAGACTATTTTATTAATAATGGATGTTCAGATGGAATCAGATACAGTAGGTGGAAATAACACAGAATCATGTCTTGTCAAATGTGTGATTAATTTTGCACTACAAGTATTAATTTGACAGAACACCTCTTTTTTTTTTTACCTGTTCATAGCCATTTAAGCGTAATGGACTTCTTTATTATCCAAATGTTATTCCTTTGTTTAAGCTTTTCATTTGAAAGCACTTTGATGCATTTATAACTAGTTACCAATTCTCTGGATCTTTATATGTGCATTATGTTCTAAGTTTACTCCTCCTCTTTTCAAGTCTATTAGCGTCAATTAGGCTTGCAAAGACATGCTAGCCTGACAGGCAAACTTTGATAAAATGCTTGGGCTGATCATCCAAACAAAGACAACACCACAGCATTTGTTTCCAATAAATGATTGCATTTAATAAACATTTCCTTGAATTTTACTCTTTTTATTTTACCATATTGGTGCATATAATTACTTTTATTAACATCATAAAACTACCATCCATTGTGATGTACACATCACTTAAGTATCATTAATAGTTTGCATACACTGGTGAGTTAAAGAAATGGTTGGATTCAGGAATAAACTGTACCTTTTAGAGCACAGACAATCGAGCCACATTTCAATATACAGCAGAACAGCACAGTGCTGTTCCTGCATAAGCACCTGTGCTAGCAGAAGAAAATGGTTTGGCAGTGTTTTGTGCTCACACTATACCATGCAGTCATTTCAGAGAAACAGAGTTTTCACCTCTCAGCTTCCACCTTTCTTCCCAAATTAAAATTTTAAACATCTGAGGCAGTTTCTCCTACTTTTACTAAGGCTACAATAGTATCTTACTTCACAAATAAACCCATTAAATTCCTCAGTAAGAGCATGCTGGAACATATCTAATGCTTCATTTGGATCTACCTACTTACAGTTATCATCCCTCAGGTGCACAGTTTCCTTCCACCTTTCAGAAAAGGCAAACAAAGCAAAGAAGAAATATTTGTGAAAGTGTCATAATCAGATTCTGAATTTATGGAGCTCTGGGGGTAATTGGTAACCAGGAAAATACTAACCAGTAACTGCAGCTGCCATGCATGTGAAAATACAGCCAGGTAGATGGGAATGCCAGCTGTAAAAGAACCTTTGAAAGAAACACAAACACTCCAAAATAATATTTATGTCTTAGTAGAAAATTAAATAATCCTTTTTGTGAAAATTTGCTAAATTATTTGTTTTAAAATCACAAAAAAATAACTGGCTCTTAAAGATATTTTAATACCTGATTTCTACAGTTCACACTTTTTTCATTCCACCTCTATAATGATGGAGGAAAAGAAACAAAATTCAGATGCACCACTGTAAATATCTGGCATTCCTACAGCTCCAGATTTCAAATATCAAAGCAGCATTACCTACAGGAAGTTGTTGCCTTGGTACGTTCTCTGCTCTTTCAAAAATAATTTTGTAGTAGAGCATTAATTCCTGATATAACTGAACAACAACTCTCCTCCTGCAATCACAATTTGAAAACCTAAGAGACAATAAATTTTAAATATTCATTGGGCAGTTTTTAGCAGCATGTCAGTCACAGGGTGACATTTCTTTACTAATTTACAAGACTCTACAGTATTTTGATTTTCTAAACTGGAATAGATCTCCTTCTCCATTTTTAATAAATACAATTGAGAGATATAAGCAGAAGGTATATGGCAAGCCTTAAAAATCAAATGCAACAACAAAACATTTTTGGAGTTCCACAACATAGATATTTTTAGTATCAATCAGGTGAGAGGACCCACTGCAGTAAACCAGAAATTTAGATGAATACAGATATGGGATTATAAATACCATATATAGCACATCCAGCTGTTCTTTACTGGTATTAACAAAGAAGGATGCCAAAGAATTGTTTGAGGTGACAAACAATTGACCAGATTAGATTTGATCCCTACCACAATTTAGACTATAGCTTTTCTTTTCAATTCCTTTCAAATTTTAGTCCTACTTCAGCGTTAAATAAAAATGTCAGTAGCAGCATGTTCACATTAATAGGCTACCATATTTTTCAAGGACTGAAATTTTTTCTGAAATTCTATAATTAATTGTAAAACAGTTAAATATAGAGTGAGATTACATAGAGAGAGCAGAGTTTACCACTTTATTAAAATTGTGATTGTTCACATAAAGACTCAACCAGGTCACATATTAATAATTATCACTGACAATCTTTAACATCAGACTAAACCCACAAGTGAAGCAATATTACATCTCTCTCTCTCATTTATCTTTACTGCTTATGGCCCCTCTGTGGTCAGCATGCTGTGAGCTTCGTGGACATTTAATTATGAACACATCATAAATGTGGCTGACAAGGCAGAAGCTGGGTTCAGATGCTCCTGGGATGAAGGAAGCATCATTGAAACCACTTAGACTTGCAGTACTTTCATTCTGTTACAATAAACAGTGTTCTGACTTACCATATACATGCTGAATGTAAAGCTCCCTTCCCTTTCTCATTACACATTTTCATTTCATCAAATGGTAGAGTGAAAATATGAGAAGGCACTGTTCATAACCCTCTAAAAATACACTATTTACCTTTCACTAGTCAATTTACAGTGGTGTAATGCCTGTGTAACAATGGCCAAACACTGAATTTTGCTACCAGCATCACACAGATTCCTGGGAAAAGGGACAGAAATGCAACACCTGGGTAATATCTCTGTGAAGCATTTTGGCTGTGCCAGGAAACAGGACAGATGTCTTAGAGAGCTCAGGCAAAAGAAAGGAAGAGCCCAGCCCAGTACCAATAATTATTCTTTCTCCTTATAAATTCCTGGGTATCAGCAGACACAGACTAGTCTAGCCTAATGTTTTAGATTACTGACAAAATTCTGATACATCATTTACCCTAGTAAAGAAGAAACAAACAAACAAAAATAACACACACCACACAACCCCAGGAATTTCCCAACAATCAAGCACAGCAGCTCCCAGATGCTATAGATTTGAAATTAATTGTGGCAACAGAATTACATGAACATTTTGTTTTGGGAACACACACAATATGCCAGACCAAGGCAGGCAGATT
The DNA here is from genome assembly GCF_965178545.1 of Coloeus monedula. Taxonomy (NCBI): domain Eukaryota; kingdom Metazoa; phylum Chordata; class Aves; order Passeriformes; family Corvidae; genus Coloeus; species Coloeus monedula. Next base: position 5,199,104 of record NC_138793.1, on the reverse strand, counting down.
TGGTATAAATAAAATAGGAAGTTCTGGATAAATTAGATAATCTACTGTACTGCCAAACTGGCATAAAATAAGCTCAAGATCAGAATTAGGACAATCTTCTTTCAGAAAAAGTTACATTCTGAACTCAAATTAGCGTCACATCCCCACCAAAGCTGCTTTCTGCTACCCTCTCCACACCAGCTTTGGTTTTGAATTTTGTCCTTTGTGGCAATGAAAACACACAGCAGATAGCAGAGAGAACACCTCAATAGTACTGAGATTCCTGAAACACCATGTTATAAATCGCTCTGAATCCTCATCACTTATAAGCTTTACTAACAAGAATGCTATTTTAATAAAGCAGCCAATATTGACCACGAAACTGGTAAAAAACAGCACAAAGATATTATCTTTAAGGTGATTTTTTTGTGTGTGTGTGTGGAATGACGTTCATAATGCTAAGAATTAACATGTGAACAAAGAAAATCTTGCAAGCTACCCCGATGGTTAAACACCTACGCAAGAAAAAACATGCATGCAAAAAACTAACCAGTGCCATGTTTCAAAGCAACTGTCCTCTGTAGTGCTGAGGTACATATTTCTATACCTCCCCAACAGACTAGAAATAGAAAAGACAAAGCATATAATAAAGCCAAGCACAATGAAAGAGCTCTGAAGAGAGAGCTGAAAAGTAGCTATCATGTTGGCAGATAAATTCTACACACAATTATTCATTCCTAGCCTCTTGACATGTAGATTAATGAGTTTGATAACCCAGGCTTCTAAGAAGTAGATTCAACTCTGTTTCACTAGCTTTCTTCTCCTCTTCTAACTACAAACAACACTTTGGTCTATTGAGGGGGAGAGAAAAAACACAAATCGATACATTTGCACTGGTCATCAACATTTTTGCAATTGAAGTGCTACGTCAAAAATATGATATCTGCTGTGGGACAAGGCTGTTTACTGGCCCTGTCAGGAATTCACAGGGGCTCATGTGATCACTGGAGGGAGGAGTTCTTGCTTCAGCAGCCTGTGCCAAGTTCAAAGTCATACAGTAGTCAAGGCAAAAACAAAAAAAAAAATAGGAAAACCACAACAGCTATTCTCATAGTTATAATGACCCTGTACTCACTGCAATGTGTTCTGTACATAAAATTTTCCATTTCCTCCCTGAGGCCAAATGACCTTTTGTCGACACTTTGGTTAATGTTCACTGATCAAAGTGGATTTTAAAGCAAGTGCTGTATCAGATTCCAGCCCCAATGAGTGTACGACAGGTTGTGTTTGCCTTAAACCACTGCACAGCGATGCACACTTGGGGGGGACACAACGTGGTTAATGATTTACAGATTTATTCTCTGTCAAGGCAACTCTTGCAGAGTGGAAATGTTTCATTCTTGATTGGTGAACAGCTTTGAGTCCTTTTTTTTAATCTCAAATGTTATGAGTTCAAATTCTCTTGAGTAATAACAGTCATATAGAGCTGCTTAGGATTTAGCAGGAGGCTTAAGGGATGGGGACAGGAGGTGCATTTGCTGGAGGTTACCCCCTTTTCCTGGTTAATCACAAGGTGAAAAGTAGACTTTGGCTCTTAAAAAAAAAGAAGAATTCCTGTGCTGCAAGATTATTACTTAGATAATCACAATTTCAGAAACCTGCCCAGTGTAATTATAACATTTTTCTTATTATCAGCAACTAGAAAGGAAATCAAGATTACAGCAGGCAGTCAATGCCTGCTAATGGGCTCATCCAGAGGGAGGGAAGAAGTTGCAACAATCCCAGAACTGGACACAGGCTGCACCAGAGTAGTGACACCAAAACAATGAATGACACGCCATAGCATTCAAGTTTACCTGTTCAGGCATGGAATGATATCTTTCACAACCTGCAACAGATATTCCTGCTGAAAACAGCATAACAGTTACTATTCTTTTTTTCCTCTCTTTACATGGTTCTCTAATGATCTGAGCAAGTAATCAAGGTGTTTGAGCAATTTTGTGCTAATGGCAACATAACATTTTTTTCATCTACACCTGAAAGTAGGTTGGATTATTGGATTTTATTTATTATTATCTTTACCTTATTCAGAAAGAACTAAGCTGCAGTCGCAAAATTTTAAGAAGAACTTTTTTTTTAAATATTAGTTCAACCTCATTGTTTAAATTTAAATGTATTTGCTCTGGATTTTTTTGGCTGACTTATGGTTGTAATTTTGGTGGGGACTCTTTTTCCTTATAAAAAAACCAAAGCAAACCAAAACAAACAAAAAAAAACTTTTTTAAATGCTTCACTGTAGGATGAGATACCAGGCACTCACAGAGGTGAAAGGCGTGCTCCAGTAATATCTTGCATTTTTTCTACAAGCTTTATGATCCTGCAGCATGAAGCACATCCCCTCACACATGCCAACTGTAAATCTACTGCATGAGAGCTTATTTAGAGATACAAATTACTGTTATGCACAATCGCCTTTGTAATCAAATATATCTTCAGTTTAGCATTCACTTTAGAGAGGTCTCATTCCTTTGATGCTCTTAAAGCCAACCTACTGAAACAAGTTCTGGAAGGAGAGCGTTCTTCTTCAAAGTAAATCATAAGCAGGAGAGGCTTTTTTTGAAAGATCTTACAAATAGCTCATGCTAATGCTTTCAAATATTAATTCTCAGAAATATTGACACTAAGTGAGCCCTATATGTATCTAATATATTGAGCAATTGTCATGCAGACCTATCCTTCCCACTACAGCAGCTCAGAATCTGCACGCAGTCAGAGTATCTAATCTCCAAGCATCTAATCTTCAAGGACAGACATTTCTGTAGATTGAGGGGAGAGGAACCAACAGGGATAAAATATGAGGCTATTTATTAAGATGACTGTACACAGAAATTCGGTTTTTCTGCACCTCCCAAACCCCTGAATCTGAGCATTTAGATTCAGCCCAATAATTTCAGTTATGGATTTGTGAGAAGGGCAGGGGCTTTAAGCAGAAGACAGGTTTTCAAGATCAGCCCAGTGCCTTCATTTGCCACTCCCATTGAGCTACACGTTTCTCTCATGCCATGATGTGCATTATGAGTCCATATTCCACGATCACATAGGCACATTCTCCTCAGACACTGCTCCAAATACCTCCAGAAGTCTACTGCCAGTGCTGATACACAGCAGCAGAACCCCTGTTCTGTAGACCTGTTATTCAGCACAGCAACAAGAGGGAAATAGCTCCATCTACTACAGTCACAGGCATTCCAGACAAAGATATACAAAACACCAACTTCACTATCACTGGAATGTCAGCAGCACTGAAATCCCCAAAACCAACACAAACAGCCTGTGCACAATGGTGACTCACCATTGTGTTTGTGTCTAGAGTCTTCAGACAGAGCATCAACAAGTATGCACAGTCTACAAGATAAATCTTGCTTTAGATCTGGAAGTCATTAGAAATCATTAGAGCATTTCAGTGGAGATTACAGAGGAAACAACAGCATTAGTGAAGATATACACGAGATTGTTAACTGGGAATTTAATTGTATTGTAGAACAGCTTTGTGGTTTTTTTGAGATTAACAGCAACCAAGACTGATTTCTGCTCAAATATGTCAGGCATCTTCTTTCCTGCTGTTGTGAAAGAAAGTAGAAGGAAATTCTCATTTTACCAGAGCAGTGTGGGGTATGACTGGTCCCATATTGATGGAGATAAAAAAAAAAAATGCTCAGTGACTGCAGAAGCAAAGGAATCTTCTAACTTATGCTGACTTTAGCACAAGCTAACTCAAGAATCACTTTGAATTTGCAAATCAGTGGTCAGTTTGTTATGTGCATATCTTTTAATCCAGTCAGAGGGAGTGTATCACCTTAAGAGCTTCATTCCTTGTGTATAGAGATTTCTGCTCTTATTTGAACAACATCTGGGGCTCAGGATGCATAAGTCCTCTTGGTGTAGTGGCAGTTACATTGATAGACACTGAGAACTGAACAAATTATTTTTGCAGCCAAATTGATATGCAGGTGCACATCTGAGCACATTTATCTCTAATTATCTGTTCTCAGGCACAAAACAAGCAGTTAGAGCAGAAAATACACAGGTATTTATTTCATGTTGCTCTTACTTGGAAATTTGTATGCAAAAATGAAGATCTAGTTGTCAGAAAGACAACCAAGTCTCAAGCCCACTAAGAATATGCCCCAAAGTGACTTGCCCATGTGAATTTTAAAACCAGCATTTTAGGAAAGACAGAAAGGGAGAAGTGCCTGCTCACAGGACTATCAGCAGCACTGAGATTGGCTGCCAAAGAGCATAAATGTAACTTCAGACTCCTTCACCACAGCCACTCAACTTTTTTGGCAGACATGCATTTTCTACACCCCTTCTGGGGATAAAATGCAGTATCTCAGATACATGCATGTGGCAACAGATGGCACATGCCAATTGGTTTAGTGGCAAATATTGTATACAGCTTCAAAATCCTGAGGTATTGTGAAATGGAAGTTAGAGCTCCTGGACAGAGAAATTTAAAATCAACACTTTGAGGAAGATAATGTAAGCTGCATGCAGCTCAGGATGCACATCTCTCATATAATTCTGCATTGTTATTACACAGGAATTTTTTATAATAAGATTTGCTCCATAGCTTTCACTAAAAAAATTTCACCTTTGGCTACCTTGGAGTATGTTGAGCACCAGGGACTGCCAGTATAGGAATCTTTCCACTGTATTAATTTCAATGCTGTGCATGTTATGTCTAAATCACTTATTGCCATACAGCAGAGATCCTCAGGTTAGCTTTAACAAAGGGCACAGAGTCTATCAGAGCTCCTACAGGGCTCTGCTGTACCTAGCTAGAGCTCTTTTGGAATCTCAAAAGAAATCTCTCTATTGCTCTGCCAAATGCAGCATAGACACATAAGAGTATAGAGGGCCAGTAGCAGAAGCAAAATCCTGATTCCATTACCTCTTCCAACAACTAATCACTGACACACTGCTGAAAGACAGACTAGTGTAAAACTTCTCTTTTCCCTTATTTAAAAAAGGGAACTCTTACCTAGACACAAATAAGTGCTGCTGCTTCTTCCACAAAGCACACAGGGCATGTTGTGAGAGAGCTCAACTACTGAGCAACAGATTGAACAAATGCCTGAGTATTTCTAACCTGAGATGGATTTGTGCAATGTATTTATGTACCATAGCAGAGATCCGAGCAATCTGCTCATGCAACAGCCACCCAACAAACAAGGACATCATAAATTAATGCAAATTAAGCCTAACAAATTCTAAATTAAAAAAATACTCCCAAATTTGAACAACCAGTCTTCACTGCTGCAGTCCACCCAATCTCAATGAAATGTTCCAAGTATAGATTTGAAAAACTGCACTAGTACAGAAGAAATAACATTTTACTTAAAGTACCAAGCCTGATGATTAAGGAGTGAGCATTCCCCTCTTCCCCCTCTCCCCAGCCCTCCACTCACACCCCCCCACCACCACCAGATTCACAGGATTAATATGAGACTGGCTTGAGGGTTTTAGCAGTAACTGCTGCAAAACAAGTTCTGATTGGTTGATTCAGAAATTGGGATTCTGGGCAGTGTTTTATAAAAGGATAATGTATCTTTAAGCCTAGGTGCCCTTCAGGGAAATGTATTGGATAAATGTCTTCTGAAAAGCCTGTAAATATTCCATCGCCTCACTGTCATTACTACCATGAAATGATAATGAAGCATGAAAGAAATATAATTCCATATTCAGATGACAGCATTAGCCTTCATAAGCAAACTGAAATATTTATTAGTAAAATGTTCGGTATCTACGCCTGTAATCTAAAAAAAAGGACAAAAATGTTTTATAATAAAAAAGAGATTGAATGCAGAGGTAAAATCTGGTTGGCTGATTTTATTGCTTATTATTAAATCCAGGCAAAACAATTATTTTTTTCTTTTCATTAGTAAGGCACCCAAATTAAAACTATGCCCTCAGGCTGTGAGGTTTACAGTAGTGATTAAAAACAAGAAATTGTGATGCATGGGGTTTTTGACAATGGCATAATCAAATTCATTCATATTGTTCAATCTTTCACTGACAAATATTTTTACAGTGAAATATACCAAACAAAGAAGCACATACAAGTACTATCAATACAGAGAAATTAGGAAGACTTGTTGTTATTGCAGCAGAGAACAGATACAATGTTTCTACAATCTTGAATACAAACATTATAGTGTAGTTAATTAGGGTAATTATTGCCTAAATTGTGCTTAATTGTTTTATACTGAAAAGGATTTCTGAAAGAAGCCTTTTGGATTTCTACAAGGCACAGAAGTGAGCACACTGCAGCCTAAGTATTTAGATGTAATTTCCTAAGTTTGATTGCATTTCCTATAAGTCAGAAAATACATCCTGAAGCAGGCTGGGACAGAGATAAACATGAGCCACACGCCTTGACCTCTGTTTCACCTTATTGAAAAAGAGGCATAAAATAGTCATTTAGTACACTAGCATCAGAGAGCATTCACACACTCTAAGCACATTCTTTTTAAAAAAAGGTCTTTGAAGTGAATGAAAAATTAGAAATTCAAGTGACCACGATCAATTCTGAAACACTGCACAAAATTAATTACAGTTTTGCATCAGAAGCAAGAATGTAGATTTCAGACAGTCTGTGTCATTTATCTCATGCTATACAATATACAAGGCGATTAAAAAGCCAAATCTGCTCCCACCCCCCAAGTCTAAGGCCTATCAGAGGCTGTGAAGTACAAATGATTAACTCCAAATTATTCAAGGGATTGTACAGACGCTTCAACTTGAATGAAATTTGCAGCAAGTCACGGGAGCTACGGAGGGACAGATTTGCTGCTCTTTATCAAAATCTAGTCTGACTATCGCTGACAGAATCCAGATAAATTGCACAGTAATCTGGCAGTGGCTGTGGAAAGCTTGCTCTGCAAAATCCAAATCTCTAATTTCTATCTGGTTTTAATTGCTTGATTTAAATTTGCATTTTTATACAATTGGCTTAAAGGATTTATTCTGTTCTTTAGGCTACTCTAATAACATAGGGTCCCATTTTGCACGGTATCTCCGAAACCTACTTACATTAAATAAGCATGCTGTAGTACAAAAATATTTACTGTAGCAGAAAAAGATTCCTTTTTATGTCGTGTTCAGAATTAGGTAAATAATACATGTGTCAGAAAGCTCATTTTAAACGCCCCTATGAAAACACACCTGAGAATTAACAGGACAGCCTAACAAAGAAAAGTGGGAGGAAAAGTATTGATTCAACACAGGATAAAACTGGGGGAAGAAACAACCAACCAACCCACCCCATGTGGACCCTGAGTACGTACACATTTAAATACAAGTCAGAAGACACTGATAACGCCATGTGCTGTAGTCAAGCATCCAGGAGACAGCCATCCATGCAGCTCTGCAGCACCTGAGTGCTGGGCATCACAGCAAGAACTTCCATTCTTGTAATTCCCAAACTCCAGTGTCATTGGTGTCACCCTCCTAGAGCAGAGGGTACCTTACCCCAAACAAACCTTACAGAACACCAACACCTGAGCAGCACTGGGCTGGGTGATACCCCTCAGCCACCCTTTAACCAAGTATCCAAAAATCAAATTCCAGTGTGACATCTGAATACTGGCATTCCAGCAGGATAACCAAGGCAAAACTACCAAGGGTCTCTAAAATATTACACTTCTAATCACTTTTCATCTGAATTTAGCCGTTCTAGAACTGTCAAATGCAATAGATGAGGACTATTTCAAACACACATTTTAACTTTCTACTCAAGCTTTGCCAAAAACATTTGCTTTATTTTATGTGTGGTTTTTAATGTGTATCTATGGCCCATGTATTTTTATATGTGTATATATGACCAAAGGCCATTTTTTTTCTTTGACTTAATTTGAATACCAATAGTCAAAAATATATATACATTTCAGTGCAGTTTAACATAGCTCAATAGAAACAAGACCTTACATCCTTTACAGATTAAGTTCAAATATATAAAGAAAAACAAAAACACACAGCCAACCAAAACTAATAAGAAAAGCGACTTGTTTTTACCTACCAGTTCCAACAAGGATGTATAGATTCCTTCTCCTTCCAAGTGAATGTGAATAAAACAGCACCAAACAGCCCCTGTACCACAACAGCAAACACGATCTGACCCAAGCCATAAACAGGATTTGGCCCTATATGTATTCCCATGAACACCAGCACTGCTGGAACTTACTTATATTCCAGTCTGGAGGGCAGCAGCTCCATTACTTTTACAGAGCATAACATGTCCAGGATCCACACCTAGAGAGAAAATCCATGAATGACCCCAATGAACTGGGAAGAAAAGTCAGCTATTGAAGAGGACACACCCATATCAGATTCCAGAGGTAACGAGATCCCACAGGTGGCAATTCTAACCCTGGCTCTTGTGTAGATAAATCTATAAAGATGTGAGGAAATGCTATTCATACACTGATATTCCCCCTCTTCAAATCAGTGATGATCCTCTGGGATGAACAGGCAAAAGAAGGCCCTTCAGCAGCAGGGGATCAAACCCTCTTCACTAAAGAGCCATTCTACCCAGATCACCAGAAAAAGGGGTAGAAAGGTGAAATGATGGCACTTCTGAGGCTCAGTATCCTCAGCAGGCCCCAAGTGAGAAACCAGTCAGAAATCTGTCTAACTGCTTAATGAAACACCACAAACAATAGAAGGGCAATCAATTGTTCTACTGCAAGATTCAGAGGAACTTTGTTTTGTTGCTCTTGCTAATGTCCTCTGCCAAGCTGCATAGGGGGAGCATTATTATTTCTTACTAGAAAACCAAACTAAATGCTGGAAACCACTGCTGAAACATCAAATTTAAGAGAGGGTGACAAAACTGTGCCAACCTGATGTGAAATCCAAAGTCAGTAAAGCACAGAACATCCAGTTAGATCTTGTAGGAGCAGAACAGAAAACAACTGTCCACAACCTGCTGCAACCCAACTATGTCACACCTGTCTTTTATCAGAAACCTTCCCACTCATTCTCACAAGTTACTGTTAGGAAGCTCACTTCTTCTGAATAAATCAGGTATGAGAACAAATACCTCAAGTTATAAAAGAAAAAAAAGGCTGAAAAACTTTCAGGAGCTCTAAACTGCTTTTATTACATTTGCATCAAATAGAGACCAGTGGATTCCTTCCTCCTTGAGCATTCCCTCCAGCACCAGAAATTACACAATACATGCAGCCATGCATGCTTGAATTTTTTAAAACACACGTAGAATAATCAAAACTCAGAATGCATCTGACATACTATTCAAGCTTCCTCATGTCTTCTGACAATTCTGCTATTACTTTTTGGTACTCTTTCCCTCTATTACCATGTTTTTATAAGGTAATTTATATAAATCTTCCATAAGATTACAGATAAAAAAAATCCATTTAACTGTTGAGTGCATCTTATATGAGTTCCACAATGATACATAATTTTCTAGCAACAAATTTCATATTCACCTTTAGATGTTAGAATGAAGGAAGACCTCCAAAGTTTTAGCACAATTCTTCATAAAAAACACATTTGTATTTTTTCCTTCTTTCAGAGGTTTTGAATTTTATGCTTCTCTAGGAATTAATATCTGATTTCATTTCCAGCTGAAGGTAGTTATTCTAAAGTATCCCTCCCTTTTCGTATTTATCATCTTTGATTCCTCTCAATGGCTATACTGTCAAACATTAGAAGTGAAGAGATCTGTTTGGTGAAGCAGAATTCCCTAAAGCTGATTCCTGCCAATGTGAGTCAGTGTCCACTGTACTCAATACATTTTTGTCAACTAAACAGCATTGCTATAAACTGTGGTTTTTTATAGGATTTAATTCCACTGCCATGTCAAACTAACATTCATATCTCACAGTGAGTTCATTTTAAATAAACAAATAATATTGCCATTCTGCAGCTGCTTCTCTCCAATGAATACATTCCATGCACCCACACAGTCTTCCAAGACTGCTCTAAAGGATGATCTGATGCTACTTTACATCTTTAGGTGCAGCAAAAATTGCTCTAGAAAGTATTAAACCACTGTAGGTCCAAATCTGCAACAACACAACCTCCAGCCCCCAGAGCCCCACCTCTGCATCAGTTCTGTGCTTTGCCCCTCCTGAGTCATTAAAACACAAAAAAGAAGGAAATAGCTCAAACCTCGATCACCTCACACTGTACCCACACTGATTTCACCAGCATAATTTAAAATATATACATGTCTTATTTTAAAAATTTGAATTAATTCAGTGTACTAATTAGAAAACCTTAATTAAAAGTCTGTAAGACCTTACATATTTTAAAAGTAAGGCAATTGTCTGCTTAGAGCTGTGGAAATCTATTCACTGAACAAACATAAATGCATGATTGAGGTAGAACCTTCTAGTAACAGAAGATACAAACATTCTAGGGTGCTAATATACAAACTCATTTTATAGCAAAAAAACACAAATGTTGAAAGGAGAGGGGACTCACAGCTTTAAGCAACTCATCATCAAAAAATATGATTGTCTGCTCCATTTTACCATTGCAAAAACAGTTAATCCAGGTAGTAATTCAAGCAAAGGCAAAGTCCTAAAGTCAACTTCAGTCTCTTATTTGTTCCTTTTCAGGACTTTTTCTGTTACTCCTAAAAACCAAGCTTCTAATCAGAAAAGGTTTGGTGCATTTACCAGCATTTTTAGCAACTTTGTCCCAGATATGCCAAACCAGATATTCCAAATTTCTAACATAAGCTGACAGACAGTCAATTTGACCAAATTTGTTTGTTGCACTCAACAGCTTATTCAAACTCATCAGTACAGCAACACTTAGGAACATGAGCTATTTCAGACTGCAGAAACCTCTCAGATATTTAGGTTTATACAAGTGTACCAAAAACAGTATCTGCACCCACTGCTATTAAAGAAAAAAATAAATCAAACTTTTCCCATAATAAACCCAAAAGACTAAATGCCACAAGTATGATCCACCAAAGGAGGAGGAGTAGAGCAAGTCTTTGACAAAAACAGTGACTTCTTGAAGCCCCAAAGGACGTGTAAATACTTAACACAGCCATCATGCTCTCCTGAGGAATAAATGCTTTGTGTGATCCAACACTGCATGGCACTCCCTGAACACAGGGAGTATATCCTTCTCTAAGTGTGATTTATTCTTTTCCTTCCTGGAGTGCTTAGCTAAAGTTCCAGCAGGCTCGTTTCTTTAGAAGCACACTGATGACAGAGTTACTCTGCTACAGTTCTGTTTATCTACAAGGAACACAGAAGTCTTTATTGTTAGTTCCCATCTCCTGCCTAACTGTTGCATAGCTCAGAACTGCTTTTTCAGCATCTCTCAAATTCTACTCCATCCATCGGCTTTCGTGTCTCTGTAGTTGTGGTGCTTCCTTGGATGTTGGCCACTCCCCCCACATTCACAGAGCAGCTACACCCAGTGTCACCCTCAAATCCCTGAGTTCCCAGAGGAAACAAATCCCCTTCTGTTTGGGATGAGCGTTGCTCTTATCTCAGACACCTGGTTTAGAAAGAAATGTGCAGGGTTTTTTACAATAAATTAAAGTATCAGTGTAACATTCAGTATCAGTAACATTCTAGAAATCAAACAAACTATAAAACAGCACCTTTAAACATTATTTCTATGCCAAACTTGTGGAGAGGTAACAGAAATATATCTGAAGCCTTCAACAATACTTTAAGGGGTCCCAAAGTTTTTGCATAAACTTTAACCAGTATGCAAGGCTATACAGAGCACTGGGAGTTAAAGAAAGAGTCCAAATTTCCAATTACAGCAAGAAAACTGGTCTTGTGCTGTAATTAAAAGTTTGAAGTAAGCTTTTTTTAAAGTGGTAGAGACAATAAAAAGTGCATTAAATACATGTCATGATAAAGAATAGACAGCCTCATTTAATATTTTAGCACCCTTTCTCATAAAACTACTATTTTATTATTTATAGCATGGATTTATTTTCAAGACATGTTTCATAACCCTGTACTTGGAGTTCCACTTTATAACTCAACCTATAAATAAGTAGTTTAATCCCAAGAAATTACATAAATAGTTTGGGATAGAAAAAACCACATGGATATGATGCTGAGGCTACCTGAATGAATTTATCCTTGAGAATTTACCAGACACAGTAGAGACACTAAATTAAGAAGTAAATGTAAACAAGCAAATACAAGAAAACTAAACAATAGCGGGGAAAAAAGAAAGAAAATAGTGAAGAGCAGAGTTTGTGGGAGGAAAGAACAGAAAAAAAATCATAAACCTGAAAACAAAATACAGAACACAGAGTTTGCCTCAAAAACATTTTTCTTAGTTTGGTTTTTTGAGGGTTTTTTTGTTAGTTTGATCTAGCATCTCACTTTTCTCAGACAAAACACTTCAAGAAGTTTTAGACATATTTTTGTCCACTCCAAATGCAGCCCCTCCCAGCTCTTGTATTTGTGACTGAGATTTGTGAGCAGGTCACTGTTTAGCACAAAAAGTTCAAACAAGTTGCTCTCCAAACAGCGACCTAAAATCACATCTTGGGCCTGAACATTTAAGCAACAGTAAGGGAGGAAAAGGGGTGGTGCCTTCCCATAGGATAAGGGGGCAGAAGTGCTGCATAGCCATAATGTAAAGTAATGTACAATTCAAAAGCTTTTTTCCTTGACTATGTGAAATACCGTACTTGTTGAACGTGACTTGGCCATCCCCACAAGATGTTTCACATTCTGTATTCTGAACTGCCTCCCCAGTGACCTCCAAGAGAGGAGATTTCACAGCAGCAATCTAATTCACCAATTCACCACTGATGAAAGCCTGAACAGGACAGTGAAGGCAACGAGCAGAAGTTATAGCTCTATCTCTGAGAAGACAAACACTGCTTGTCAATGCCTCCTAAGAGCTCAATATCACACATGGAACCTGCAGAAGCCCTGGATTGCAAACTGATTTGTGTCACCAAGTGCATGTCTGCACAGCACAGGGCAGCTTGGGAGGGCTCCTAAGCCAGGAGACCCAATACAGGTACAGAAACACTGCAGCTGTCTTATACAAAAGACCACCTGGACCAACTGAGACAAAGTAAACCTCAGGAACATCAGTTGGTGAGTAACCTAAAATAGCTCCTGATACTCAGGGTGACTTATTCAACAGCAGCATGGGCATCTCCACAGGGCACTGCACTCATATAAAATTATCACTTAATAAAGAAAGGTACAATATTTACCACCGTTTCTACTCCAGTTTTAGTAAGCTGCGTTTCTAAACTAACTGTGCTCTCTTAGTTTTTTTTCCCCAAGTCTTCTTAACATTAAAATGCATTACAAAAAAGCTCCAATGGAGACTGATTTAAAAAGCAAATCATTTTGCTCTTCCCCTTCCTCCTTTTTTCCCCCCCGTCTTCCTCACTCTGCTTTACACAGAAAAAGCTTTTCATCAAACCATCTTTTAATGAGAAATGTGAAAATACACTAAGAGGTCCTGGGACTGCTCATATGAAACAGCCCTCTTTGGGCTGTAATGGACTATTTAGAAGTGTTATGCTTTACTGATGCGCTTAGCACACAGTTCAGTTTCAGTTGCTTATTAGATCCCATTGAAAATAATGACTCACTGAACTGCTTAATTTAGAGCTTGGCCTACCAGGGTCTTCTTTTTTTCTTTCAGGAGAAATTAATCAAAAGTTCTAGGGAACCATTCCTCATTGCCCTAACTTGAAAAATAATTTGAAATCCCTTATTCAATAACTTGAAACTTCCTACAAGTTAAAGATATATCATTCTAAAGCATATAAGGCAAACGTTGTCCTAATCAGCAAGGAGGACAAATCTTCCTAGGAATTTGAGACCAAAAGCATATGTCGTACAGAGTATCTGACACATTCAGAAATTACTTATGCAGTGCACACCTCTGCTTTCCATTTTTGTGTATCTCTGTGGTATAATACCGAGTATAGGGAAATGCTTTATAAAAATGAAAATGCAATTGTCTGACCAATAAAAGGTATTCCTGTATGTAATCCCAGTAATAGATTTTTAAACCCTTAGCACTGCTACAGTATTATGTATTCATAGTTATTATCTTGTCCACTTCCAAATCCTGTAAGGTTAGATTGTTTAAAGATTTGTTAGCTGTGAAATACTTAAAAAAGCAAAGTATTAAGCTCAAAGCTAATTGAAAAATAGCATTTTATCAGATTCTTCTTTGATACTATCTTGTAATGATTGTACTTAAGGTACCCACAATACTTCAATAAATAGAGAAATTAAAAATATAACATCTTTAGGGCTTTTCGGAGAATGTGGCTGTTAACAATTTATACTGCTTTTTTTTAACCATTATTTTCTTATATTTCCCACAATGCTTCACATCAGAAGCAAACAGAAACTGAATGATTACCCCAAAGTGTGCTAGATGAACTGGAAAAAGTCTATTCAAACAAAGCTCATTAGTTTTGATACCTCCAGGGCTATGACAAATTAAGCGGCTGGTGAATATGCTTGCAGACAAAAGGATGATGCAAAATCTAGGGCTTGTGCTAGGCATTGTGTCAATAAATTCTACTGGAAAAGGTAAAAATTACAATTGAAGATAAAATTGAATCCCTTTAAGGAACATGTATAGAATACATCATCCCTTTTCTTAAATACATTTATAAATGATTGTGCTATAAATAATAAAGGGATGGCTTATTGTCTACTTTGAATGTACATTCTGATGGGTCAGCCCTGACCTCTGAAAAATTTTTCTCCAGAGCTGGTAAAAAGCACACAGTTTAGGCAGACTCTGAACTGCTTTGCCACATTGAAAATGTGGCTGTACCACAACCACCACAGTTTGTGCCACATATTCCAACACCCACTCCTGAACTGAGGGCAGCCACCACCAAACTTGTGACTGTACCTTTGGAGTGAAAACACAAACCAAACCAGTGGGTTCAGCCCTGCTCCTAAAGAACAGCTCTCTGAACCACACACCAGCACAACCAGAGGCCCAGGGGATCAGCTCAGAAAGCACAGAGAGAACAAATTCATCCCTGGATCATGAGATGCCTTTCCTGTGCCATCCCTGAGCCATCCTGGTGATGTGACATGGCTCTGCTCTTTGTGAGGCTTACACTGGACGTGTTCTGAGGCCACGTGGGGAGTTTGAATGGCAGCACTAAACCCAAGATCCTTCCAAGACACTGTGAGCTTAACCTTGCTGCCTGTCAGCTTCCATTGGTTTTAATGAGAACAGGCCTGGAACTTTTCTAAGTAATAATTAAAGAGCAAATACTGGGAATTAATCACCAAAACACTGCCTGATGCCAGCCTTGTTCCTCTCACATCCTTGTTTGTTACTTCCAGCCGTGATGACTGAGTCATTATGTGGGTGCTGTGCCATGAAATTGTCAACCACTCACATCTTTAATTTTGCTACTCTCATGCCATATCTGCTCCTTTACAGCCACAGAGTATTTGATCTACATATCAAAGTTTTACATGTTTAAAATGATCAGGGATCTGACCCATGACAGAAGCCATATTTCTACATGTTGCAGTCAGTGAGTCATTCCTGCAGAATAGTCTGTGCCTTAAAATTGCTACAGAATTTGAGCTGGAAGGCAGATTCACCTCCTCTTATGCCACCAGGAATTTAAAGGCAGTTCACAGCCTAACTAACCCAGGTTGCTACTGAAAGCAGATTATTGCTTTTGAACTTCACTTTGCCATTTGATAAAGCCTAATTTTGCAAGCTTTTTGAGAATATCACAGAACTCCCTTTCATATCTGATGGATTATCAAAAGGTGTATTTGGCCAAACAGGCCAATTTTGCCTTCCCTAAACTCAGTGAGATCCTGTTACCCCCAGGGAAAGAAAATTCCTCTATGATTCTGTTCTCTATTTGGGAGACAAGTTTGAAAATGTCTTTGAAGTTTTTTTTTAAATGCATTATCAAATTATTTAAATAATTTTATATATAATTTATATATCAGTATAAATTATATTATAATAATATAATTTTTATATATATAAAAATTTAAAATATCACTGGTCTAAATTATAACCAGAAAGATTTCTTAAAAGTAGCAAAATATACATCAGTATTTTTTCTGTACTCATAGGTCTTGTAAAAATGTATCTATATTTCCACATTTAAGGTTAATTCTGTTATTTAAAATCAGTTTTAAAAGATGGGATATTTCCCTAGGTACCATAGCTTCCAAAGGAAGAATTAATCCATTAACAAACATTACACACAATTTGTTCTGCCAACAACAAACCAGGAACTTACAGTGACAGTATTTTCATGTATGAACACATTTCAGGTACCTGAGGATGTGGATTGCAGAAAAGGGGGGGAAATAATCAGTGCCTGTTTCTCAATAAATGAGGAGCCAGCCCTGTGTATCTCAATTATTCGTTTCAAATTTGTACTTTTAAAAACTTTTCCAGGTGGTAGTAGTGGCAATAGTAAAGGATGAAATGACCTGCAGGGAGCTTGTTGATTTTGTGGGGTTCAGTAAAGAGCAGCTCCAGCAGAGCTGTACAGAAGTGTGCTCTGACAGAATCCGGCTGGTAGGCAAGACCCTGCTGGCCTTTGAGACAACAGCTGGATGCAGGAAAATTGCCCACATACCTTCAATTGACTCAAAAAGCCTTGGGGAGAAATAGGTGTGTCATGACAAATTCATCAGCAGCCTCTGGAACCCAGACTTTCCACTCCAGCTTTCAATTTCCCCAGAGGAGCACCTCGTGACCAGGGTTCCATTTGCAAATAAACTCATGGTACTCTCTTCCCAGTGTCACTCTCACTCCCCTAATTTGTGTGCAGAGTAATGAAGCACCTGTCTTCTGGATTCAGCAGAAGTCATGCATTTTATGGGCAATAAAAGGAATCCTTGTTAGGAAAAGACCAAGTTAAAGGGAGCACAAAGCTCTCAATCACAAAACAAGCAGGTTCCTTGTCCAGTTATTCTCAGTTTGTACAGCTTTAGCTGGGGCTACATCGTGTGACCAGCAACAGGACTTGAATCCAAATCCCTGATTTGGGGAAGAATTAAGGGGTGATTTCTGGGGCCAGCATTTTTGCTGTGCAGTTCTAAGACATGACTGTATTTTCCATCTGTGCACCAGCCTAGAGTTCTCTCACACCACCACTGTCCTGTCACAAGTTGTCACCCTCTCTTGCTTCTGTCTGTCCCTGAGAGCTTTTCACTTACAAGTTAGGGAATAGCTGCCCTGGGGGACTTTGCAAAGTGGAGAATTTTAATTGGCAGCTCACTGGCTAAAAATCTGACCACCAATATATGAAGCAACATAAATTACTGCAAAAACCCCCAAATATCAAAGTATTCCACAATTACTTTAGTCAGAATTATTTGCTACTTCACTGTATCAGAATTAAAATAATATACACATGTACCTATGAAGGGGGAAGAAGAGAAACCACGCCATGATTTTTAGTTCTACTTTAGAATTAGAAACCAAGAACTTTGGATATAAAAATTAAAAGGCCAAACACAAGCTGTGTGATTTCCATATATCCCAAATACAACTTTGGTTCCTCTCAAAAATCAAAGTCAGAACGAAAGCCTCTAAAGAGTATCAAACTGAACAAAATCCCTATACTTGAAGAAATATATAAATTCTAGTCCCCTGAAGCTGAAAGCACACAAAAAGGTACAATACTGGGGTGGTGGGGAGATATCAAAAAACTATATTCTATTCTCATAAGACTATATTGTAAAAAAATCAGCCTACTGAGGTCTGGATTTCTGATATCCTGCCCTAAAATACACTCAGTACGAACATAAAATAACATGCTTTGTTCCTCACACATTTTGCAAAGAATCGGGAACCAGATTCCAGATTGTGCTCTTTTTCCTGTGCTCATTGTCACCAGTCTTGGAGGTTTTCCAGTCCAACTTCAGCCTCCAAAGTATCTACACATTGCCAAAATCTTCAAAATATGCCCTGGCCTGTCTGCAGTCTCTGAAGTCCCACTGAACTTGCCCAATCCTGATTTGTTGGAGCTGCAGTCAAGGTCCTGTACACCTCACCTGCCTGTACATGGGGAGTTTGTCCAGGACAAAAGTAGAGCAGAAGGAGACAAACAATTTTGTTTGAAACAGATACCACTTCCTCAAATAGAGGAAAAATTCTACTTCATCTACTCTTAAAAGTAAAAACATGACTTACCATTTTCTCTACTGACATTTTTAGGTTTTTTTCCCCCCTCTCAAAAAAATAACTTTGTTAGTTCTAGCAGATACTTACCAAGGGCTGATCTATTGAGATATTAGTTCAAATAATGATACTAAAATAATTCTCACTGTCCAAAAAAACCCCAACAAACCTCAAGATGTCTGTTGCTCACCTTGTCTCAGACAGCTCCTACCCCTAATAGATAAATGACACTTCCTCCTCCATAAACAATGTAAATAAACCCAGCTGTTAACCTTGACAGCTTCCAGATCACAGAAGTCAAGAAGTTCAATGATTCCAGCTCTTAATTCTGCACTGTCTCACCCAGCAAGCTGCATTGCAACAGTTCCTCTCTATTCTGAAAGGCTAAAAAGTGCTGACCTGCTGAGATTGAAACCTCTGGTTTTACTTTTAGTTCAAATGTACGGAACAGAGTTCTGTCACAGAAACGTTAAGAAAGGTATCTAAGGACATTGGAATTCTGAGACATCTGTCTCTCCAAATCATTCCTTTGGTTATCCACATTCCACCAAGTGGAGCTGCCATTTTTTTTACATCTATTATGCAGTTCCTTTCTTATCATGTTTCATTCTTCAAAACTCTGTTGTCAACCACTTCATCATCTTCATTATAATCACTGTCAAGAGTGAAAAGCATGAAAGGCTTCAACTGACATCTTCCTAAACCAATCCCATTTGTGCTTTGTAAGCTGTTGTGATCTCACATACCAGATCCAGGCTCAAGCAGTGAAATATCAAGAGCATAATTCTTGCAAATTTTTGAGTATCATAAAGTCTTACTGTGCATATCATCCAGACTGTTATGATGTTACTTCTGCCTTTTGATATGGCAATCAACAAACGTTTATATCCACATGTATAAGAGACATGAATAAAAGATGAAAGACAAATACAACAACACAGATATAAAAGTAGATCTGATACATATAAGCATTTAGGGTATGAAGTATATTTTTTTTCTGTATCATTCTGCTTAGTCCATCCAATCAAAGACAAAATCCAGTTGAAGGAGTGACTTCATCAATTTTCCCCAAGACATATTTATCATCAGAACTGAATTAGAGTAGGTCCCTTTTTTAATCTCAGAGTGATTTATGGCAATATTTCATGCTCCTAATCAAAAAGCACTCTCAAACTTTTGGGGAGACAAGACCTTTCCACTGAAAGGGTAACAATGCAGTCACAAGCAGAGTTGTACAAGGACACCAGAGTCACAAAAAAAGTTTTCCTGGAACCTCCAGCCCCACCCTTCCCTTCAGCTCTGGAAAATACAAACCACAGAGGCAACAAAGGTGCTGGAGAGCAAGACCTCGACACACACACAGACATAGCTCTGCAAACCTTCCCAACAGATAGACCACAGACCACTGAAAAGGCATCTCAGTGTTTCCTGAACTAGGAACAAAAGCCAACAGGACCACACCATCCCACAGTTCTTACCAAAGAAAGTTAAATATTTAAATTAAATCATTTTTTAAGCGGTTTGCATAACCGTGAAATAAAGACTCCTTTTAGCAAGAGCATGTTATATGTGAAAACTCTCAAAAAATTGACTTTAAGGGAAGTTATTTCTAATGAAGAATAAATTTTACATGCCTTATACAACACAAAAGTCAAAAGTGAGGTTTATTCCTACAGCTACCAAGGCTCTCCCTGAATAAACTAGTAAAATTTATGAACCTCAACAGGGAAAAAAAATATATATATTTCAATACAGAAGGAAGCTACACTGTTTGGCTGAAAAAAAAACCTAACCAAACAAAAAACAGAATTATGAAATATCCATTTATTAGACTCCCATGCCAGGCAGATCTGTCTTCAGACAGTTCTCACACAATCTAAGTTGCTGAACAAAGATAAAATGGCATGAAAACTCCTCCTACAGGCATTGTAACCAAAGTTCACCTTCACACTGATGACACTTTTTGTTTTCTTTTCTCAAGACCATATAAAGATAATGTCATCTCATCTGATACTGCCAATTTAAAACAGGACTTGCTGGAGAATTGCAGAGTAGAGACCTGCCAGATAACACTGATACTGCTGATTTTTTCTCACAGAAATTCTTTACATGAATAAAGATTTTTTTTTTTAATGGAGACTAGATATACATACTGGAAGTGTTCTGAGGCAGGGGGAAAAAAAAAATCACAAACACAGAATAAACTCTTATATTTCTCCCATAAAAAGAACCATTTTGACAAGATCTTCCTTTTCACTCTTTGCCCATCATGAAAAACAAACAGAAATCCCAAGTAGTCCAGTAGATGTTGGTCTCTAATAGCCACAAATCTTGGGTGTAAACTGTGACTCCCAGCTTGAAAAAGTATTTTAAATTACTTCTGACTATTCACATGCAAAACATTGATTCGAAATAAACAGCAATATTCTCTAGGTTCGTACCCTTAGACACTGTGTATTGACTGAAATGTAAGATGAGTAACTCCAAACTTCCATGAGATCCTTCATTTCCCTTTCACCTCCCCCCAAACACCTTGCCCTGGCTGGCCCTGATTGCCACACCTTGGGTGGGGACAGACAACACTGCTCAGAGAAGCTGCTGCCCATCTCATGTGCCCTTTATAAGAATAAAATGCTGAAAATAACACAGCAGATAGAGAGATACACTGGTCCAAATCCATTTGCTCCACTCTGACAATTAGAATGATAAAATACAACTAATTTTTTCAAGCTCCTTAAGCAAGGAATTTTTTGTATGTGGATATCCGCCTAATGCACTGGGTCCTGCCTCAGGCAGTGGCTCAAAATAATTATGTGAGCAGACCCTTAAATAACACAGATAATAGAAATAGGCAATTGAATTACTTTGGCATACTTGGTAAAAAAAAAAATTAATATTAATCAACAGCTTTAAAATGCAACTACCATTCCCAAAATCAAGAGGTCTTCAAGTAATATGCAGACCAGCAGTGAAAAACATGAAACCTTCTGCTCCAACAAGAGCAAGGTGAACAAGACAATTAAAATGAGTTCATGCTTCACACTCTGACTGCTGGGAGAACCTTAGAAGCAAAGAACAAATGTGGCACTTTTAAACCCACACATGAAACAGCAAATTCATGTGAAAAAAAAGTCCCCTTGTAAGAGAAAAACTTTTTTATATAATCATTTCCTACATTACTTAGGCCAACAGACAAAATCTCTTTAAAATGTCAGATTTGCAAATCCTCCTGGATTGGTGGTGGCAGGAATAAGTTTTTAGTTTGCATCTGAACTAGGATGCAATGGCAGAATTTGTCCTTTTGTGAGTGTATTCTACCGGTTTCTCAAACTGGAAATCCTTAGAGCATCTAAATTCATTTCTGAAAGAAGCATTCACTTCCTTCCTAAGTCTCACCTGAGCAATGCAGCTCGACTTGGCACCAACACCACTTACCTTTATTCAATTTTGCATCACCTGAGTCAGGAATAAAGTTATGTAAAGTCCCCCATGGCTTGGTTTAGAGCCCTGTTATCCTGGAGGAAAGGAAGATACTTTGCAGTCTCCAAGTGTCACAAAAACTCCAACCAAACCAACACACACAAGAGCATCTCCTTACTTTAAAATAACGACTCAGATTTTGAAAAGTTTATTTTACTTGGGAAAACATGAATATTATTTTAAATTTTTTTCTCATATTTAGGCATCTCTTTCCTAATTTATTTCCCACACTTAATTTTTTCAAAGAGATTAAAATCTTGTTTTGAGGCAAAACATATTGCTGGTTATTTCCAATTAATGGTTTCATCTGGAGTAAAATGAACTTTCAGGGCTCAAATGTGACAATTACTTGAGAAAAAACACTCTTTCCCTTGCACCCTGGGTAACTTTTTTTCTCAAGAACACTTCAGTAAAATCTATACTAAAAGCTGTATAAGGACACAGTGAAAAGGGGGTGAGCCAATGCATGCTCAGGCTGAGATACAGGGTTAAGGTCTGACTTGAGGAGCTGTGCAAAGAAAAGAAACCAGGAGGGAAAAGACAGGCCTAAGTCAGAGACATTTCTCATTCCATGTTTCATCCACTGACTCAGGCATTTTTTCACTGGCATCTTTAGGAAATAGGATAATTGATGTTATTATTTCTAGACTTTTTTTACTACAATTTTGTTAAAGAAATCTGGTTTTTATCAACTTTTGCTATCCCTACAATGATTATGACCACAGACAATCTGAGACAACAAACTGGAAGAAACTTTAAGCAACCACTTTGTTCCTAAGAGACCTTTTCCCACCTCAAAGGCATCTTATAACTTGCAATAATTGTCTTTTTAGTTTCAGCTGACCTCTTAGACCTGTACCTATATAAAACTCAACCTCTGTTTAGCACTACACCAGCTCATGTCTATGGCACATTTAAACACAGTAATTTCTGTAAGACCCTGTTTAAAGGGAAAAGGGGAAACAGGTGTAACTACAGGATTACATTATTAACTGCTATTGAAGCCTACTGTATGGTAGAGAAGACCAATTAATAGATTACTATCCCAATGATATTAATCTTTTAAAAGATTTTGAAGATTCACAAATTCCTATTTTCAGTCCACCTATTGATGTAAGTGCAAGTGATTTCTGTTTGTCTGCTGGTCTACACTGTCATCATTGCTACTATGCAGATTTTTGCTTAAATTATATAGATTTGACCAGAAGAGCAGAAAGGTTCTAACTCTGGTGTATTTGGAAACCTACCTTAATAAAAATAACACAAATTTAAGGGGGGAGGGGGGGGGAGAAAAAAAAAATAACTTGAGTGGAAATACTTCCACAAATCTCAAGTTAATAGCATGAACTTAAAAGCTGTGGTCCACATATTCCCTGCTCTGATGTGAATGTTTTTTCCAAGGATAGGACTCCTAACATTACAAATTCTAGTCTAAAGGGGAAATAA
Organism: Coloeus monedula; assembly: GCF_965178545.1. NCBI lineage: Eukaryota > Metazoa > Chordata > Aves > Passeriformes > Corvidae > Coloeus > Coloeus monedula. The sequence continues at coordinate 5,176,001 of NC_138793.1, read as the reverse complement.
GGCAAAATCATATACCCTTAGAACCATCTAAACCTCTTTTTACTCTACGTAACTCACAATTTAAACTGCACATGTGCACAGAGTCACAATCCATCTTTCATTTTAATTGTCAATACTTGAAGCTTCTCATTTCTGGAACATAAAACCCCTCCATAATTTCACTGGGTAAAAGGGTTTTGCAGTTACAGAGACCACCATGGGAATTATAGTTCAAGTTTTGTTTGGTTGTGGGGTTTTTAATGCCTGTGCTGCCATGAATTAGAGTCAGAAAAGACACATCAAACAACCTTGTTTCCATTCTGCTAAATATTTTTCCCATTGAGTTTATAGAAAGTTATTCTGAATGGATTTCTTTTCCCTCCACTGAGTCCATTTACTACATTTAAATGCTTCATGATGGAACTTCTGTCCAAAGTTACACAAGTTGCACATCTTTCCAAGCTCTTTTTTAGCCTCTCAGCAATGCTGTATACACAATTCAGCAGCCTCAAGCAGCTTTGAGCTGAGAAACACAACCCAGGAAGCAAATTGTGTCACAGGCAGTGACAATGACAGTACAACAAGGGTTTTCTGCATCATGTATATGCACAGAGTTTTCAAAATCTGTCTTCTATTGCCACAAGCTCACCTGCTTTCTGCTTAGCAATACAGATGGAAATGCTGTATTTGAAACTAGAGAAGCCTTTTCTTTACTAAAAAAAAAAGAAATTATAATCCAGAAGTAGTAACACAGCATTTTGTGCAGTATTTGCTCATTCAGAATACAAGGGAGAAGTCCTGGTCTTGCTGCTGTGCTTGAAATTTATTCGCATGCCCAGGACCCAACTGGGTTGATCCTATTTGCTTTTGGAGAGAAAGAGAAGGAATAATAATAGAAATAGCAGTAATAATAATTAAGATTCAAGCAATCAAATGAGGGATGCTACATTTAATGAAATTTCACCTCATCCAAATGGATTAACTCATTGCACAAAAGAAATTCTTTTTGGTCAGCATACACTTATTTACACAATCTATTAATGTATACATTTAAACCTGAAACCATTTTTGGTGCAAATATTATAGAAAATACAATTCTTCGGTTCAATGACTCTGATGTTTATTCTCTTGCTTAAATAACCATGACTTACAGGCCACATTTTTAGAGATGAATATATATTATAAATATAGAAGAAATATGGCTCAGCAATCCAAAATTGTACCTACTGGCAAATGTAACAAAGTTTAGATGTGTTTGGATTAGTTTCCACAAAAAAAGTCAAAAATATATATTCTAAGATTATACAAAATAATTTCATCAAATTTCTACTGATGAGTCAGAAGTTAAACATTTCTACATTTTTATGCAGAAAGATTAAAAAATTTTGGTGTTTATTTGGGTTTTATTTAAAATCTTTTGGCACTATCCCCTTACCAGCTAGGTACTGGAACACCTTACTGGACCTTTATTAGGATAAATTACTTCCCTTTTGCAACCAGAAGTTATATTAGCAAAGAGTATCATCATATACTTCTGTGCAGGCATCCATCCTAAAAAAAACTTACTCTCTATTTCAGCTATAATTCCTAATATAAACTGCTCACATTCACGCAGACTCCTTAAACCGGTGCAAAAAGAAAATGACACTTTTTACCCAAAAGCATCAGAAAATTCAAAATTTACTAATATTTTTGCATATAGGTCCCTAGCACCTAACCATAATCTTTTAATGAACATATAACAGATATATTTCTTCCATAATAATTCAAGCTACTACTACTAATGTCTTATTTTCAATTAGATAAAGGCTGTCATATTTTAAATAGAAGGTAGATTTTCCTCTACTATTTCCATTCATTTTTCCTAACAGCTTTAGTTCTTGTAAATTTTGTAACACTGTAACCTCTGTCAAATAAGAATGATCTGATCCTCATCTCTGATCTAAATCAGTGTAAATCATTGTCTGTTAATAACAAAATTCAGCTCTTACATGTAAAATGCATAAAAGCAGCTCTATTTAGCATCAGCTGCTGTGATTTTAGCTGCAGGTTTCGTGCTTTCTTCATAAGTGTCACCAGAAGAAACAGAATGAAAAAATTTCAGAGCTTGAACTCTGGTTCAGAGTGTTCAAGGAGATGATCACATACACAGATAATCCCCCACTATTCATTACCTTTAAGCATGCCAGTTTGCCCCAAGCACATTCAGGTAATTTACGCAATCATGGCCTAGAAGTTTATTTACAAGAGGTATTTCAGGAAAGTTTGGGAAATTTTACTGGAATTACTATAGCATGCATATTTAGACTCGTGCCTACAATCAATTTCTAAATCCATAATTAGACATCAAAATAGAGCTGTAAAACCTTCAAATGTTTAGGATATACCCAAGTTATACATTACAACCTCAGAGGAACTTAAGCTTGCATTTAAATTTTTGCAGTGTCCAGCTGGGGCCTTTGCTGGTTGCCCTCTCTTTTTAAGCCCATAATGCCAGGGAAAGCTTAAGGCAGCAGCTCACCACAGCAACTCCATGGGAATGGCTGGGGCAAGGATCTCCACTCAGATGTTTCCAGCTCCTGAATTTCATGCCACATGCATTTGTGATGAGCAACAGAATTTTTTTCCTAATCTTACCAATACTCATCTCTTCACAACTCATCAAATGGAAAAAGCACAAAGCACTCAAGCAATTAAAAAAAAAAAAACAACCACAAAATCTCTGAAAAGTTTTATGTTAAGTGTGAACAGCAGTTAAAATTTAGCAGTAATGCAACTACCTATGGCTATTCAAACAGAGAATCTGAACTCCACTGATGGCAGTGACAGGTCAGTAGTAGCAAAAAGGGAGTTTTCAGTTATCATTAAAAAGCCATGTAATACAATGCTAAAATTACCCTCCTCCTCCCCTACTACTGGCCATGTAAACAGGGCCCTCTTGCATTCAGAGCAATTAGCTGAAGCTGCCAGAGCAGCAGGTATGCAAAACAACCAGGCCCTTTGTAATCCTATATGGACAGCATTAATCACAAGCAGTAACCACCCTGGTTTGCTCTGACTTCCCTGATCAAGAGAGTAGACCCAAAAATAATACTTCAGATATGAAGGACAGAATTAATCTAATCTCAATTTCAGTTATTTTAGCATGAAACATCCAAGTCTCAGCTAATTAGACCTCCATACAGGTGCATGGAGAGCAATGGGTGTCAGGGAAAGAGTCACCTGCTCAGACATTTGAGCAGGTGACACAGGCAAGGCTCCTGTCTTCCTGTTTCTCCTAAAAATGTGTCCCAGAAGCCAAGACCCAGTATAAAAGGCAATATCTAAGTATCTCTATTCTACCCTGAGTTTGAGTTATAAACCACGCTACATTTCAATGTTAAAATATTATACTTTTATTTATACTATTTTATTAATGCTCGCAAAAATAGGTTCTGAATTGAACTCTAGTGTGATAAATTCTCATTACTCCATGTTTACATCATTATGTAAATGTGACTGTGCCTACAGAATGGAGTAACTCAGAGCCCTTCCAGATACCACTCCTAAGATACCTCATTTTTATATAGTTCAGGTGGAATATCTGCTTAGTTTGCATTATATGCTGTGTATTTTACCCAAAGACATATTGTAAACAGTCATTAAGTGAAACGCCAAAAATGCTAATATCTAGACTACAATATATAGGGAGAAGAAAACATGCTAAACTAAAGGAAAAAATATTCCAGGCTGTGAAGTGTAACAAAAAAGGCCCATGATGACAGTTTCATCTGAAAATAGCAGACTGAGACATATTAAAATTGGTTTATTGTCTCCCTAATGAGGCAATGTATGTAAAGCCCCAAATACTCTATAATCAAAGTTACCAGCTAGTGTAAGCTTTGAAAAACAAGAAGCAAATCTATAGCTGATAATTAACAACTTCCTTCATTGTTGACTACACAGGAAGGAGAAGGGTGTTTTTACTGCTGCTCTTCTCTGCTTTAGTGCACGATGCTGCTGCTAGAGCATGGTCTGAACCCGAGACCGTAACACAGGAACTGCTTCATTTTTTCCCCAAAACTCTTGAGAGCTACAGTCAGGAAGGTCTACTTTTTGTAACCTAAAATGCTAATGTCATTTCTTCAGTTAGATAGAATTAGAATAGTCTGCATAATTATAACAAACCATAAGGTTTTAAGGTTATCTGTAGTGTCATGAAGAGATCAAGTTTTTCTTACCAGAGTCTGTTTTCCCAGGCTATGTATAACTCATCCTTGTGCAAACATAAATCCTTAAATGCTGCTTATCACACCTTAAATAATAAAAGAAAAAAAAAAACCACACAAGCAAAAAGTCCTACACCACCAAATATTTGTACCCCACCAATAGAATTTATTCAATAATGAAAGAGTAAATCTAAGATAAACATCTCCACTACCTTATTCTAATTCTTCCAAATTCCACACAGAGGTTTATAGCCACATTTTTCTGACCACACTGGAAAAATTAAGAATGAAGATGACTTGTGCAACAAAGCCTGTAGAAGCTACAATACCCAGGTATATGGTAAGAACACACAGAGGACAGAAATGATTTACAGAGATATTTTACCTGAACCCATCTTCTTCCCACCAAAGGGCAACACAACATAATCACTTGGACTCCAGCCTCCTCCCAGGCTGCTACATCCAGAGCATCTCTTCATTCAAATCAGCTACTAACACTTGACTTTTATCAGTGTTCTCTTTGAATGTTTTCATAGCCTCAAAATCATACATGAACCTAACAATTTAACCAAAACATGGGGAATAGGATGTGAGCCACTGATTAAATTAACTATGGGGGAATTTTTTCCCTTAAGATCAAAGGGTTTTCAAAAATCCAGAATTATCTCTGGCTGTATATTCCTAGCTGAATGTATTCACTGCTGTGATGGGTTTTATACTTTGCCTTAAAACACCTCATATTTAAACTAAGTTTTCAAATGTGCCTACATGCAAATCAAAATACTACTTACTCATTTGCCCAGGGCAATAATTATATTTTATAAACTTGTCAAATATCCTTTGTTTCTTAATCAATCTTCAGAGCCTGTGGCAAACAAGCAGGTTTTGTGACTTCTAAAAGTAAAATTTCAGGACTATTTCTAAACATTGATATTAAAGAATGTGCATGGTCATATCCACTGAGTATTTCAAGGCTCTAATGAAAACTCTAAAACATTAAAAGATAGCACAGAAAACTTAAATAACAAATCCACCAAATCCAAACTTAAAAATCATTTGGTAAACCTCAGAACATTTGAATAGCTACTGATAATGTCCCTTTCATTACTGATGAGAAATAATAAATTCTAATACAAAAGCTTATCCTTGAGACCCAGCAGAGTTCAATGAAAAAATAATGGCATTCCCATGCTTCTGGAAATAAAACCTGTACAAGTCTGAGCTTCGGAAAGCACAAACTATAAAAAAGAAATAAGCTACATATTCAAAAAACTCACACATCTGTTAAAACACACACACATATATATATAAATGTATATACATACATTCAGTGCTGGATCTGGCCATTATTAACATTAGAGCAAATAATGCCCTCATACTGTAAAACTGCCTAAGATCAATGCCTATTAATCCAGAGTTATGACCAAGTGATAGCACACCTAAAACTTTGTCATCATGGATCCTTGGATACTTTCATATTCTGGATACCATGTAAACAGATTACTTCATGGATCTTATCTGCACTTTCACAGACCAAGCTCCCTCATGTTTATAATCCTGACTCATATCCATCACCATTTGGGAGCAAGTGTGTATCTTTCCAGGGCTTCATAATTCCATCTGTCCTGCCTGAGATTTCCTGAAGTACAGATAAATTCCACTGAATAACACTGCAATATGGGAAATGTATACATTTAGAGCAGCATATGGAAAAGCAATATTTAAAAGTACTTCGCATGCATTAAAAATATACTGTAATTTAGAAATGAAAAAAATAAACTAAGGAGGAGGAAAACATCATCATTAGACTACAAAAATCTATGGCAAAAGTTTAGGATTCAGATATAGGCTCAGTTGAGTAGAATATTCTGCAACAGTTTATTCCTTCAAGAGTATGTCCAAAGTACAAGAGACCATCTGTACAAGAAAACATGTATGGAATACACTCAGAAAACAAACAAAACACTCCAGTCCCTCCACCCCCCTCCAGCTGGCCACTCTGGTTCTTTTCCACACAAGGAATGAAGTGCTGGCTGGCAGCACAGAGTCCACAGTGTGGTATCGGGCAGCTGGTGCACAAAGAATCAGCAGAATGAGCAGAACCTTTCCTTTACCGTTTCCTGTGTGCTCCTCTTGCCTGTACTACACAAACCCAGCATTTAAATCCCAGTGGGGACAAACAGCTTCACTGCACAGTCCACTGTTGGCTGTTCTGTGATGTTTGCAGAGCTACCCATACAACCTTCAGTGCAAGCCATCCTCAGTTAACACATGTCCTCTGTAAACAAACTTAGCTTTGCACACTCATCCTTTTAACACAATCACAGAGTCACTGAGGTTGGAAAAGTCCCCAAAGATCAGAGTCCAAGCTGTGCCCCATCCCCACCTTGTCCCCAGCCCAGAGCTCTGAGTGCCACCTCCAGCCCTTCCTTGGACACCTCCAGGGATGGCCACTCCAAAGCTCCCTGGGCAGCCCCTGCCAAGGCCTAAGCACCCTTTCCATGGGGAAATTCCTGCTGCTGCCCACCCTGAGCCTGCCCTGGCCCAGCCTGAGGCCATTCCCTCTCCTCCTGTCCCTGTTCCCTGCGAGCAGAGCCCGACCCCCCCGGCTGCCCCCTCCTGTCAGGGACTTGTGCAGAGCCACAAGGTCCCCCCTGAGCCTCCTTTGCTCCAGCCTGAGCCCCTTTCCCAGCTCCCTCAGCCTCTCCTGGGGCTCCAGCCCCTCCAGGTCTTTCTGGCAATAAGGGGCCCAGAACTGGACAAAATCCTCAAGGCGGCTCACCAGTGCCAAGTTTTTTTTGACAGAAGATATAGACACATCCTTTACTCTGTTCAAATAATGTAATCTTTCCTAAAATTTTTTTCCAATCAATGTCCAATTTCCCAGTTACCACATCCGTGGAATACTGAAGAGGACTCTCTCCCAAATAGTTTTAAATAAAGTAAAATTTGTCTGGGGATTATTTTTAAAACAATTTCTGGTTTTAAAGCAACCAAACACTTGTCAGCCATATTTTTTGTCTGGATTTTCTAAACAGTACAATGAGAAAGCCTGATCAATAAACATACCCTCATGAGAACTTGTAAAACATTTTCCAAATTCATCCCCTGTTGTCTTGGACTCAACTCTCAAGGAACATAGTACTTAATAGACAGTAGGGGCAAGAAATGCTGAGGGGAAAAAAAGAAAATCAAAACCACACAAACAAATCAAAAACACACCCATTTTTATATCAATCCCTAGGGATTCTTGCAATAAACTTTCAAATTTCTGAAAATACAACACCACTATCTCCCAGGAAAACACTCAAAATTCTATTTTGTCTGTTGTGATGTCACAAAAAATTCAAACTTCATATAAACTGCAAGTTTCATTCATTCAGCTTCACACTATTTTAAGTAGCAATTTTTTTTTTCTACTGTTGTGTTTTTTGGGGTGAGCCAGTTATAGTTAACATTGCAGGTAGCACTGTATCCAAAGCTGTATAAACCTTTACTGGCACAAAGAAATTGCAAAGGAGGAAAAAGCTTAAATTATTGCAGAAATAAACCTAGAATATAAATGGTGCTATAAAACCCTACTTGTTTCAGCACTTTTTTTTTGTACTGCACTGTCACTATCATGTGGCAATCACAGGAAATCTATTCTTCAAGAACAAGCTCTTAGCCACTCTTGAAGAGCTAAAAATGCCTTTTTTTCCAGATGGCCTAATGATAATGGCTTTTCACAGATCAGCTGCAAAAGTTGGTTGTTTTGTTCTCACTTCAGTTAAGTAAAATTCCAGAAATGCCACAGTCAAGCTAATCTCAAAGAAAACAGATATAATGAATACAGAATCAGGGGACTTGTCAAAACTGTGACTTCAGTAGAAATGCTTTATTCAGCTCTGCAACCACCAAACCTCATGCTGTGAGGTCTTGCAGAACTACTTCAGCCAAAGGCAAGACCACTTAGGACTAGGACCAAGCCTAGACACACACACACAGAGACCCCCATTGGGAGCATCTTTTCAGCCAACTGACCATAAGGTCAGCATCTCTACTGAATCTAAGTTCTGCCCTGAAAAGGAGAACATGAGGAAAAGGAGCATCATGGGTTTAATTACAGATCAGTAATTGTGGAACCAGTCTCTGAGAAGTGAGGGTACTTCCCTACAAAACCCCAGTCAGATAGCAGCTGTGGGAATTTACACCAGGAAAGGCCTGAGCTCTGTTGTGTTCTTGAGCCATTTTGCCCTCCCTCAGCAGAGATTCCCAATGCCAGCATCTTTAGACCCAACTGCATTTCTCCAGAGAGGATAACACAACTAAAAAGAGCACTGGAGGCAAGAAACCAGGATCATCAGAAGCATAGAAGTACAGGTCATAAATTGCCAGCTTCCAGAAACAGGGAGTACAAATTTGGGAAAATATAACCCTACTTGTGCTCTGCAACTTCCACTTCTTCCGTAAATCCTTCAGCAGCCAATGTCACAAAAAGGACAGTGTCCTAGAAGGCTTTCAGTCTGCTGTGCAAGAGTTGTTCTAATAATCATAAATCTGAAGGCATGAGGGAGCCCTGCAGAACTGATTCCCACTTCAGGAATTCCAGCTGGCCACATGCCAAAATTAGCAAACTGAGATCACTGGGTTTGATTTGAAGCACCACACCATATACCTTTAAAATACCCTGAGTATGTTACGCCTCTTGACAGGCATTTCTCGACTCACATCTGTCTATTACCAATAAGAAACTAAAAAAAAAACCAAAGAAAAAACCAACTCAGAGAGCCTTTGACTTCAACAGAAACAGGATTAGTTCATCCTACCAGCACTTGGTTAAAAAAATCTTATTGAATGACTATAACAATAAATTGCATTTAGATAAAAAAATGACTGAATTTTTTAAGCTGGAGTAACACCTACAGCAATGAGGAGAACTCAGTACATCAGAGGCTTAATGCACTTAAAGCACAAAACACAAAATGCATTTTGTAAGCAAAAAGTAAGATTTTTCTTATGTTCCATAAAGCTTAAACCACACACACCCCCCTTATTTTCAGTTCAAAGTTTCCACTACTTTAAAAAAATAATTTTACTTGATTCTCATTCCATCAAATCACTATAGTTATCATAAAGGAACTTAACTATATTTTTACCTGACTTAAAACACACTTACAGCTCAATATTTCAAAGTCAGACATAGTAAAGTTCTATGAACCCAGTACAGAATGTTAAAAGTAATAATCAGAATAACTGCTTAGAATATTTAAAGAACAAAAATTTTAAAAACACAGCTTGCTATTCCTATTAATTCCTTCTCTTTATACTGAGATGCTTTCTCAAAGCTTTATAACAAAAATATAATCTATTAGAAATACCCAATCAGTGAAATACAAATTGTTTTTAATATATTTTAAAACACTGTTTGTACAGTCTTTAATGAGAGTCAATCCTATTAATGCAGAATTTTAAAAACATGTAATGTAGTTTTTTCCAACCCACCCTGTTCATGTACATGTTTGCTTGCTTAAGTTTAAAATCACATCACTTGTTCCTTACAATTTTATCATTAAGCACACTTTAAGTGCCTGATACCAAGCACAGCCACACACAGGAAAAAGCAGAAGTAAAATTACACTTCGGCTGGAAGATTCCTTCCCTGAAAAACGATTTCTTCCCCCAAAAAATAACCAGTATATAAATGAAATTCATATCTGAATATACTTGTAATACACCGGTATTTCCAACAACAAAATGCAAAGGAAATATATTATCCCAGACCCTAATCTAGGACAGGCTGAAGCAGTGAAAGATTCCTGGCAAAAATGAAGAAAGCATAAAAGATGCTGAAAAACATCAGAGTTCTGCAAAGGCAGAAATCAGTTTAGAAGGACTTGGCCCAAAGCAGGCTCTTCAGAATACGAGAACCAGAACATCTCAGTCCACCTGTGCAGCCCGAGAGCAGCAGCAGCTCCCCTCCAAAGACAAAGCAGGAGCCTCATTTTTGAATTCAGTTTCTTCCTTGCACACATCACAAGTTGTCTGCTTTTGCTCGCCCTCTCTCCTCTCAGAAATGTTATTTTAACTTCTCATCATAAAAAGATATGATTCCAATGTTTATACTATGAGCTACATTTATCTTTAAGAGCAAGATGTTGAGTTTAGCTCTAATTATGAAAAAAGCCTTTAAAAAGGAAAATCATCACAACTCATTATGGACTATAAAGGCCTCAATTTAAGGATTCTGTAACTCCAATGATGATCATTTTAAAGTAGATTTATAGCAGAAAATAGTTAGATACTTTTACTTCAGTTATAATTTTCCATTTTGTAATTTAACACTCCTTTAGTTTATATTTGCACATTAAAAATATAGCTTGAGAAGTCCATCATTAAATACTTTTAATAAGTGCAATAAATAAATTTTACAGTGTGCATAAATCTAAGAACAAAACACAGCTTAAATTGTTAATCTTACACTTTTTCTCATTAATTGCAATACATAAACATATGTTTTATACAAAGATATTTGCTACAAAATAAGTATAATAAATACAGTTTACCACATGTATTAATCTTAATAGTTACAAGCTGTTAATCTTATATATTAGGTAATAATTTGCAATAAATAATTGTTTATTATCTTGATGCCTGCTTGTCTTGGGTTTCAGCAATATGCAATAAAGAAATGCAATTTTGAATAATTTGATTGTAAGACTGCTGGGAAAATACTGTAAGTTATAATTAGCTGAGGGAGGATGTTGTTCACGAGATGAACTATAGAGATATAGTTCAATAACAGAAACATGCATTATTGCTAACATAAATAATTTAAAAAGTTAACTTCGGTTTCAAGCAATAAGATTTTTAAAACTTAAATGCAAATAAAATTAGTAAAATAGTTCACATTCTTTACTTCTTTTATCATTTTGCATTCACTGAAAACAGCAACAAAAACCAGAGAAGCATTTCAGCCTCTTATGATTTTTGGCACAACCCACAAATATCTGTCTCCCACCATCAATATTTACCTGCTCAAAAGCAAATCATATTTCAGTACCAAACCATCTTCTGTCCAATTCTAGTATAACACATTCTCTCATATTTACTAATCTTAATAGAAATTATTTCCCTTATACAGAACTGGTAATAATTTGTCACAAATATTTGTTGATTATCTTCATATTTTCTCACTTTGAAATTTGGCAACTTGCAATAAAGAAATGCAGTTTTGAATAATTCAGTTGCAAGACTGCTGGGAGAAAGGGTAAATTCTAATTAGCTGAGCAAGGACCCGTTGCCTCAGAAGGAAACTGGTGCTTCTTTCCAGTAACTTTAAAAGTTTGCTTTTCATCAAGTACATGTTCTCTCAAATTAGGAAAAGAGCCATAGTAAAGGCATTTCAAATGCATCACTTGTGCAAAAAAGAAAGGACAGATACAAATAATAAATAAATATAGGTCCTGAGACCCCAAGGTGCTTGTGTTGGGCATTAAAAACAGAATATATTATGCATTTTTATGCAATGTGATTTTGTACACTTTTTAAATTGGCTTACCTATCCTAATACCGATAAATAGAGAAATCCAATCTGCCTATAAAATCTATAACCAAAAACAATGTAAATCTCCTTGTGAACTCTAACCGGGCTCTGTTTCCAATCTGTAAAGCACTACAAATGCAAGCAGCACAGTAGAAAAATAAAATCCATCAGAGATCACACTACTTCATAATGTTTATTACTAAAGTTATTATACACATACCTATAGTATCTCTGAAAATTACCTGCTGATAAACTTTGCCATATACATCAGTGTTTGTAAAGCAATGCCATTTACTATTAAGAGGAGTCATGCACTTCTGAGTTTTATGACATGCAAATTCCAAACACTCTAATACTGTAATACTTGTCCCACCTATTCACCTGATATACTTATGCAAACAAATTACTTGCATTTTGTTTAAACCTCATCTAAAAATTATCACTAAACCACCAGAATTTGCTGACATAGGAGATAAAGAGAAAAACTTCTCATTTAAGGATCAGAATCTGGTGTGTGTCTATAGACTCACTTTAATCTGCAGAGCCAAAACAAATTATTTGCCTTTCTAGAAATTTTAACTGAAATAAATACTAAGACTAAGGTATTGAACATTACAATGCAATTTGATAAAACTGCCAATGTTAAAATCCTGTAAAACAGTGGTGAAAGAAGAATTCATTTGTAGGTAGATTTACACAAGTGTACTGCTGTGTAAGGATTTTAAGCTAACAAAATTCAAAAAAGTGGTGCTAAAAATCAGAAAATATTATAGGCTTAATCATTACAGAAGTTGAAACATAACAAAAACAACTAAGTCACAGTGAGGGGGGAAAAAAAAAAAAAAAATCACTCAAATTAAAACCTTACTCCCACTTGCCTTACTTACATGAACAATCCCATGGATTTTAATGGGACTATGCAAATAAATAAAGCATGGGAGAGAACAGGATGAACAGAGTGTCAGACCTATGATGGAATAAATTCAGAGACCCTTTGCATAATAGCCAGGAAACATTTCCATCTAGAACTCAACTGGATACGACTACTTCAGGTACTTCAATGAATTTGTACCCAGCACGTAACAGGAGAAATAAGAAATTGAAATCCTCCGTTCACTAAGGATAAAAGGAAAATATCCTTAAAACAAAAGTGGGGTTTTTACATCAGATGAAAGGCATTTGTTAAACAAAGAGCTGAAGAAGTCTGCTATTCAAATGAAACACTGTACTACAAAAACACAGCGAGACAGGCATTATTAGAGGCTTCACAGCAGATGGAAAAGCTACTTTGTTGTAGCCTAAAGATGTAAAATGCAATACCAGTCCCTAAGTGGCACTGGTACAACTGTGGAAATCATACAGCCAGATGAAGCACATAAATTTCCCACATGAACAATTGTTTTCATTTCCCTCCCATGCCACTGGATATTACGGGCGGCGAGCGCGGCGCGGCGGCTCCGCGCGCTCCCGCGGGCCGGGCACGAGCGCGGGGCTGCGCGGGGCTCTGCTGCCACCGCCCGGCCGCGGCCGGCATCGCACCCTGCGGCCCCCCCCAAAGAACACCTGTTCGGGGAAAAATCAAATCGGGAACGACGGGAGTCGGAGCTAAAAACAGATTCGAGTACACCTGAGAACCCTAAAGGTCCTCTTCCCCCGCGTATGAACACCACCACGCGCCCTCCTCAAGCTGCGTCTCCAGCAAAAGCTACACGTGCGGCTCTCCACAAACCCAAACATACAGCAGCTCTCTAGAGCGACATCCTTAAAACTAAGAAATTTATTGAACAACTCTAAAATCATCATCCAATATTACCTTATAAATAGAAAATGGTTTTGGGAAGTCTGTCTTAGCAAGGTTTTAGACACGTGCTGAAAAATGAAGGTCATTGTCATCTTTTGGACAATTATTCATGTTATAAATCTAATATTCATTTTACAGTAATGTATTTATTAGTCTTAAACTCCATGAACAGGACTTTTTTATATATATAAAAAGTTACCCATCACTATTGTGTTTGTTAAGGGGAAAATGCTGTAATAAATTAAAAACTCTGTTGGGTGAAAATCAATATATAAGCAGAAGTCCAGAAATCAGAACACGCTTCCTGGAAGGGTTAGATGTTTCATCCTTCCATTTGCTTGTATAATAAAATAACCCATAACTCTCATTCACATCCAAACAAAATGTACATCCTAGAAGTGCTCAAAGGCAGAAATGGCAGTGAAATACTTCCAAGTAATTTAACAGGTCACAGACATCTAATTCTCATTTATATTCTTAATAACAGCCCATTTGCAGCTCCATGTGAATAACAAGGCAGTGTATTCATTTTTAGTTCATACAGATGACACCAACTCCTCAGGTTTGAATAACTGTTCCTGAGTCAGAAATAGTAACTCCCCTGTGTCCCCAAAAATAACATGGGAAGATAATCCTAGACAGTTACAGGAACATAAATGGAACACAAATACATAATGCCATTAGTATAGTATTGGACATTTTTACCTGTTTGGGCAACATCTTCAGGACCTTTTCAAAATTTGGAAACTATGTCTTAAAAAAAAGATCATGTATATTTCAAAGTTCTCAAACCTTCTTCTAGCCCTCTTTTTTGAGCCTCTCTGGCAAGGTAGCCAACAAAAGATAGAAGCAATCTTACACACTCAAAATTAAAATAGAAACAAATAGAAGAGGAAGGAGTACACAGATCCTCAAAAAGTGAAAAAGATCTTCAATTAAGGGTGATGTTCCATGAAAAGCAAATGACAACACCTTAACTAACTTGTACCACAAAAACCTCACTTGCTGTTACAAGAGTGACTGCCTGTGTCCAAATTACTACTCCTCCTGGGTTTGATGAAGAAAGAAAACATCTTCAGAAAAGCTGTCAGAACTTTTGCTCACTTCATCAAGAAGGGACAAAGCATAGATAAAAATCACATTACAATAGCTCTGAGAGGTCTGTTCTAACACAGACAATTCACCATAGGCCAGAGCACAGTCTTGGTCTTTCTCCCACCTTCCTTCCAGGCACACTGGCTGGTTCAGACCATCCTCACAGCCTGGTCAGGTGCTGAGCTGCAGTGCACAGACTACATGGGACTCCTTTGGATTGGCTGATTTCTGTTCTTTCCAGAGCTAGCAGCACAAAACTTACCAGGGCTTACATGCACCAATGCTTACAGAAGAGGCAAATTCTAGATGTAAACCCCCAAGTGTTTCATTTTAGAAAAAACACCATGCTAGCTAAGAAGTAACTTGCATCAGGTCTCATGCTGCATGTTACATTGAGTGAAGCTGCTCCTTGGTCACCAGTTTTCTTTTTGGAATGTGCTTTGTTACCTGCACTTCTTTCTCCTCCTCTTGGTCCCACCTCTTTCCAGCCACCACCTTCCCTTTGCTCCCCATTTGCCTCACTGCCTCCTGCTGTCTCCTTGTCTCCCATCCTTTGTTCTGCTGGCCCCCACTGCTCCCTCCCTGCTGGCTGTGCCAGCACAGGGCCCAGCCTAATAAGCCTGAGGCAGTTTATTAATTTAGGCTTCAGGCCATGCCTCAACACTCCTGGTGCATCCCTGGTAGCTGGGAACCAACACTTACAGTGAAACTCCAAGCTGTAATGTCAAACTCAAACATTTCAGTATTAGAAACTGAATTGACAATTTCAAAGATATTTATTCTGTAGGCAGGCAAAATTTGAGTGCCAATCTCTGTCCACATTCCTCTAAGACATCTGAAGTTACAAAAGTTCCTATTCCCCCAAATCATAGTAATCAAAATGCTTTATTATCCTACCCATGTTCTGGATGTTTCATTTTCCCACTGTGTGGGTTTCAGGTAGCTTAGTTCACCAACTCCCCAGCTATTTCAGGTCTACCTACAAAAGGATTTCTATACATGGGAAAAGCATCACAATTTCCCTGCACAGAAAAGCTCCCAGGGAAGCCTTGATATACCAAAAAAAAAAAAACACTTTTTGCTGAAAGATTTTTTTTTTTTCTTTTAATACTATGGACACATAAGAAAATATTTTTTCTAGGCCATATGATAAAAATGGAAACCATGAATAACATGGCACCAGATATTGAGCAGCATATTACATGTCAGTTTGTACTGGCATACCTGATACTGTTTGTATGTTTTATATACCTTATTTTACCAACATCCTTTGCTCTTCATTAACACATCTTTATTAATTCTTAATATCATTGCGTTATCAAAAAAATCATCACTACTGACTGCCAAAAAATACTAAATACAATGCTAATATAATACAATGGAAAATTGCTAAACAATAAGATGGATCTCTAAGAAAATTTGATATAGATTTCCTGTAGTTTCCTTGCACTATTTTCAACCCTTCTCACAAGGGATACAGCAAAATGGCAATGAAAAGTGAATTTCCTGCTGTTACAGCTACTTTGGATGCTCATGCTTCTGTTCCTGTGGAGCCAGCTTGGATCAATTTCAAGAAAATAGCCTTTATCTACACTTTTGCACAGAAAACACATTTCTGTTTTTAGGAGATACAATATTTGTCTGTGGTCAGTATTTTAATCTGCAGCATAACACTGTAACATGTAACTTGCATATAATTAAAGCATTCCCTACTATCAGAGAAAGATTTACAAAGCAATCAAGGAAAAGGATTTTTGCATTATATAAAACAGGTAGAGAAGTACCCAGTTCAGAATATTTAATAACATTTATGCACTGTACATACACCCAGTATTATTGTTGCAGTCAATCCTAACCCAGTTACCAGGTGTGGCAATAGAAGGTTACAGCCCACTCTTGTCAGTGGGAAGACAATGAAAGAAATTGCTTTATTTGTTTTGGGACACAGACACTCAAGCAAATTAATGCATGAAGCAGCAGCACAAAAATTTACTTACTCCTCTTTCACTGAAGAGTTTCTAATAACTGATGGGCTGTAATCTCACAGCTAGAGTGTAAAGGCATGTGTATACATTCATGCCATAGTTAATCTCATCACAGCTTGTGTTTAAACATCCTTAACAAAAAGTAAGTAAAGTTCCGTAGACCTCAAGGTGGAAGAGCAGACCCATTTCAGTTTGAAAAAACAGCAAGCAAGGTACCAATGAAATTTGAATCAGCCACCTTTTGTCCTGTTCAGAAGGCAGTCAAATCATGCACTACCTGACTTGTACTATTTCAGCTTTGTTGGATAAACATGGACAGGCATTATATGAACTGCACACTCTAAATAGATATATCTGTTCTATAACTAAACAAATCACTGCATCTCTGCAAGAAGAAACACCAAAAAAAAAAAATCATGAAATCAGAATTCGAACTCAGACCCTTACATGGCTCCAGTGGGCCTAAGAGCTCATGGACAATAGCCTGGTGAGGTCCTTGTTTCAGTGCAAATACAAATCTAAGGTGCACCAGGACAGAAAGACAAATTCCTACATAGGAAGCCTGCATTTCTTCTCTGTTGTACTTGGATACACTCTGCCAAAAGCATTGTTCCCATTTTGGATGCCAACTCTCTGGAGCAGCAAAAGTGACTGCACAATGTGAGCACTGTCCTCAACTCCAGAGCTCAGAGGTGTAACACAGAAACACAGCAAAAAAACAACTGCTACAGCTCATTTTGTACGATTTCACACCAATTTCCAGATATTTAAAAGGAAAACTGTAAAAAACATTCACTTTTATCATTTGTTAAATGTAGATGTGCCTCTTAATAAGGACTTCAAGTACCAAGTATAGTAGGTACAGTTTCCTCTCTATACACTCCATAAATCTGCTTCTTCAATATACAATTCAAAAAAGCCCCAAATTGCTATTGCTATCATGATAAACATTGGAAAGTTCTGCTTGACCTTTTATTAACATTTTTCTATACCAATATGGTTCTTGTGCTACAAGCACCCTAAGGAATTATGAAAAATACTTTTTTCTCTAGTTTAGCCCATGTGCACTTAATAGGCTCACAAATATAATACCATTATAAAAAAGAAAAACTGCCAACACTGCTAAAAAAATTGTCATAACACTAAATTATTATATAAATATAAAAGGAGTATGTCTGTAAAATATTCACTCAATGAACATCCCAAGGTGATGATTTTGCTATGTTGTTTTTATTCCTGGGAGATCCATAACACATTTGGATATGCCACATGTCACCACATGAATCAGGCAGCTAATGCATGTGCTTTTTAGAAGCAGAGATGTCTTCCCAATAGAATGTGCTATAAAAAAAATGTTGAGATTCTGCTGCTTTGTCTGATAGGCATAATTTAATGTCTTGCTTATAATGCTGCATCTTAAGGAAAAATGTGCACTGTCCCATGTAGTTATTTACAATATATTACTAAATCTATGCAAATATATTTCCCTGAGCTTGGTATTATATAAGAAAGGTCAACAATGTTTGAAATACTTTGAAACACATCCCCAATATATTTTGTATATAGCACTAATGTCCAATGTACAAATATATATCTTAATATATTTTCAGCTATTTCTATTCATTTTATCTTGCTGTAGATTATTACAATAAATATGTGGGGGTTTCTGCTTTAAGACTATACAAATTGGCCTATGAAGCTATGGCTTTCCATAGCTTCATAAGAGTGTTAATTATATATTTGTTAAATTACCACATGCCAGCACTATTTAACAAAATAAATTTTAATAGTCCCTATTCAGTACCATTCAATAATTAACAGATACTCATTTAAGAAAAATTAAGAGAAAAAAGTCTGAGGTCTGCTTCCCATGCAACTTTTTTCCTCATTTCTTTCATTCACATATTTTTCCACTAACATTTAAACAGAAGATCTTCAAGTACTATTTACCTGCCCCATTTTGGGATAAATACTTGTCCCAGAGGACAAGTGCCTTTTGTGAAAACTCTGGACATTTGATTCCATTATCCTCTTGCCTTTTCTACCTTCACATCCAGATTAACAAGTTTTTTCCTACAAGTGCAATAGTATCAGTGATGAGTAGGTTATAAAAACTTGTGCATCTCAGAAAGCAGGAGTAGGAAATATAAAGGAAATATGATGCTTTCCCCCCACCCTTGCCCAGTGCAGGTGAGGGACAGCATGTATTTTCTCTGCAGAAATATGGAGGGTTTTTTAAATTCAGGACTTACAAGTTGAAATATAAAGCGTTCCTAATGTTCATACAATATCACTGAAATACTGCACTATTGGTATGTTGCCCTGTCAAGTAGCTGATATATCTTCAAATTTTACACACCTGTGATTTCAAAATAAAGGTTCTGAAAACTGAACATAGTCAAGTTATAGATATCAGCGAAATTTTTTGCACCTTTAAATGAGTTCTGTATCATGTCATATTAACAGAGAACCAAATGAATTCTGACATTCATTAGCAGTCTTACAGACCACATATCTGAAAGAGAGCCATAGGTTTGCAAGGCCAAAAGGAATCTCACCTGCTACTTATTCTGACTTACAAGTGCCACAACACTTCACCAAGCAAGTCCCAGATCACATCCAGCTGACTGAATCACTTCAAGCAGTGAAGGAAACCAGTTAAAACCAGCATTAAACACCAAATAGAGCTCTTGGCTCCATAAGTACCAAGCCAAATGCAGCCACAGTCAGCTAAATCAAACAAGAGTACCAAGAAGCATTCTCCAGCTGTTTGTACAGTCATATCCCATGGCCATATCACAGCTCCATCCCTGAGAGACTGGCCAGATAAAGCTCAACTCACAGGGTCAGATCAACAGGTGATTTAACTTTATGTCTTGTGTCCAACAGTGGGTGTAAGCCAAAAGTAAGAAAACAGGGTCAGGATGAGATACTTCCATCTCACCTTCTCCCTGCCTTCACCTACTCCCAGGTCAGAATTTCCTGTATATCTACATTTCTACTGAAGTCCTCTACTGCCACTCTGTACCTTTTCCAAGTATTGCTAGGCATCTTATGAAATATTTAAGGCATGTAATGTCATTACTCTGTTGATGTTTTCATTCTCTCTATGCAGTGCTGGTTATTATTAGAATTAGTATTTTAAATTTCTAACATGTTGCAGTCATCTTTGATGGGTTTTTACTCTACTGGTTCACATCCGTTCTTACCTATTTCATTTATTTTAATATTAACCACATTAATATTACTCATTTTTATATTTCAACTAGTGATAAATTCATTTCAAAAATTAATTACATAGTTGATGTTTAATTCTAATTCCACCAAAGTGCAAGAACAGATATTCTAGAAGTCTGTTCAGGGCCATATTTTCCACAGAAAAGTCCCTTCCTTTTGTGATTGTGAAACAGTTTGCATTTGAAAATCAAGTAAGATAGTATGCATGTAACTACTTAATCAACACTACATACACAGCCACTAGGCCTGGTAACATAATGGAGTTTAATCCTGTTTTCAGCACAGGTATTTCTCACATTGTCTGCAAGTCTTCCTGTTTTCCCCTTAACATGCTCATGAGTATTTTGTTTTTCTGTTCCCATGCTTAGCATGGTCTACATTGCTACATTTTCCTACATCTGAATTCAGCAATAACACAATCCTTTGAACTGATAATATACACATGAAGCTGTGTTTAGATCTAGGATAGTGCTGGTAAAAAAATTGTGATTAAGTCCCACTGCATGTTTAAATAGACCAAAACTGTACAGAACACTGATAAATAAAGTTGATGTTTAATACCATGACAAGCACTATCAATACAGCATACTAACAAAAGAAAGCTCTCAAAAGCTAAAACATGCTCTAAAAAAGAAAAAAAAAAATAAACAAAAAACCCACCACACTACAGCAGCAACAAGCTATGAATAAAGCCTAAAACTGGCATAGTTTTTTTACCAAATTGTTTCTGGGAAAATATTTTGAATTGCACCCATAACATTTGCCTGTAAGAACAAGATCTTCATTCAAGATTGGAGTTACTTTCTCAGCATTATCCTTCTCTCACATGTACATCTACATCACCACAAAGTTCCACAAGGCTCACTGCCTGCATTTATCAAAGGCTGGAATTTTCTTTTGATGTCAGAGAGACCCACTAACAACACTCTGGATTCTCTTCACATTGTTCACCTAATTCCAATCAATACTGGCAATTCCCCTACGGTACTTCACACATCCCCCCCATGAACACACACACACAATACATGGGAGGGATGCTTGATGCATTCAGATCACCTTTCAGAAAATATCTGTACCCCAACTCCTACAGCCCCAATAAAGCTCGTTTGCCTTGATTTTCTCTTCAAGACATCCTATTTCAGAAGAGGTACAGAGGCACCCTATTCCTTTCTCCTTCAGTGCCAAATCTACCCCACCTATTCTGACACTTTCACTCTGCTTTCTGTCTGTGAAGGACATACAAAATTTGCAAAGATTCCAGAAGTCCTTTTGATAAGGACATTCACCAAGCCTAAACATTAGAAATTTCTGCAGAGGGCTTTAACCCACATCATTAAAAACAACAGACTACCTTAACATGGGAAAGTATAATTTTCATACTCTGAGAATAAATCTGCCAAATATGAACTTTATGTTGCAACATTTGTTGGTGAAGGTATAGTGACCAGAATCTATTGGTATATTTAAATAGTGAGTCACTTTGATATTATACTTCAAAAGTAAACTAATTTAGTCAACTAATCTTGTTTATTTCCTAAATATTGTTAGTTTCTATCAGTCAGATGATTTTTCCAGACACTTACATAACAAGCATTAAAAAGATACATTTAGCAGCTACAATTGTTAACATAACAAAGGCTACAGAATCCAGAGGTTATTGCATTCTCCCAAAAGTACTTAAATAATAGCCTAAAATCTGAAGAATTACTTTAATACTTCAATAAAAATAACCCAATTCAAAACATTTTCAAGGAAACATAGCTCCTTGCTCTAGGCTACCGAATAATGGCTGAAAGAAAGTATATAGCTTGTCACTTCTGATTAGAGAACTGTGCCTCTGTGCTTTGAATGAGAGGCATGTCTGGTAATAGGAAGTGCAGATATTAAATTTAATAAAATAACGTGGAATACGATATATATGAAACTTGACCAAGTATAGCACAAAATCTAACATACATTACCCTGCTCAGTCAACTACTGTGGCCTAGCATCTAATGATAGACTTAATTTCTATTTTCCAAGGAGAGCACTACAAAAATATAATTTTCAGATTATACAAATATTTTATCAGACTACACAAAAAATGTAACAAAAATTGCCTTACATATCTACATGAATACAGAACAGCAGCAGAAATTTGTTAGACTACAAAATGTTGACCCTTAAAAGTCCACAGAAAGGCATTAGGTCTTGTAAATAATTAGTAACAAAGACCCTGATGATAACACATTACAGCATGATATGACCCACAGCATATTTCTTTCATGCCAGGTTTAAGGATTTACTCATTTTGGGGGTTTATTTGTTAGGTCTTCTTTGGCTGTTTTTTTTTTTTTTTTTTTTTTTTTTAAACACACAATCAGAATACAGCATTTACATACTGCTTATGAAAAAGCAAATGCCTTATCTCTGTTTTTGTCTTAATTCTGGCACTCCAATGCAAATCCTAACAGCTTTGTCTTTCAATACATTAACCCTCAGCATGTTTTCTTCACAATTAAATAAGCTCCACACAGTATTTTCCATTTCCTTTCTAACACAGAACTATGCTACCTGTGATATGACACATAAGGGATTTTAAAACAATTCCAAGAGCTAATCCCAGTAAACCCAGAATTAAAGTTCTTGTTTTCATATTTCACTTTCAAAATATTTAGAACTTTGACAGATATGACATTATGTTTTCATTAAAACAGTTGATTTCAAAATGCTGCACTGTGCAAAAACACCATAAACAGTTTATGATGAACTGCCACACTCTTAATTAAAACAATAAATCCAGTGCACAATATTTGTGCAGCCTCTGGTTTGACCTTTGCCTCTTGCTATCCACTACCAAAGCTGCTGCCTCATTCTGTGCACCAGATGTAGAAGGTTTTAAACCACAATCTGAAAGGCAGTAAAGATAAAATAAGAGAAAATGTGCCATTACTCTTTGCAGTTATGATTAATTCAGTTCATATTTTACAATCTGGTTATGGAGTAAAACTGCAGACTTTACATCAAGCATTTGCCATTCAATATACCAAATGTATAAAAATGCCTGATACTTTAGAAAATGGCACAAAGCTAATTCACAACCACCACATGAAGGACAGAAATAGGAATAATAAAAAAAGGACAGTAATTAGCTATCCATCCAAAATAATGAAGCTATTTCAGCCACTTGGTCAATCTTGGCAAGAAACAGATCTGTTACAACAAAACAAACTAATGCTCTCCCTTATCTCTCTACTACTTGATTTTAGATTAAAATACCCTTTAAAACAATCAGGTCTGCTTCACAAAGAGAAACCAAAGGTTATTAATTACTATGACATGCTGTAATGATCACAGTTTTGTTGTGTTTTCCTGGAAACAAAGTCAAATGCAGAAACAACTCCAAGACCCAAGCACAGGAAATGAGCTGGGCTCTGGAGTACAAGCTGGTGTAGGCAGAAATCTTGCCGACAAGAAGATAAATTGACAAGCCCTCATTCTGAAAATGCTTATAGACTTATCAGTTTGCTACTTTAATCCCCTAGCTTTATATTCAGTAAAGCCTCCAGGAGCAAACATCTGCTTGGTGGATTCAAACGTGACTATTCATTGCATCCTTAATATTTCCCTTTTCTGTCAAAAGGGATCAATTGACCAAATGAAGCCAATATAGTTCATTCTCACAATTATGGGAAATTGGCACAAAATACATTTCTGCCTTAGGATGAAAGGGAGAAAACACTGTATGTTGCCAAATTAAGAAACTCAGGATTCAAATGCAAGTTCATTCATGGCCTAAGTAGTTAAAGCTGCCTTTCCTAGAATAATTCCCCACACACTGCACTCCAGAGAAGGTGAACCTTTTCTTGCTAATTCTTTGATTTGCCCACAGTCAGAAAGAAGCATCTCTCCCCATGGTTTACTTCCAGAGACAGTCATGCTGCTGTTAACAAGACACCAGGTGTTCGAGGAGGTAGGGCAGTGCTCAGGAATGGATTTTGAGTATCTCTTTTACTCCCCAGTTTCATTTACAAATCAAGGGGGGGAAAAAAAATATAGGAACACACACAAAACTTTCCCCAGGTTTGTTTTCTTACACAATATCCATTATTCATTCAAAATCAAAGTGCATTTCTGTAGAAAGCCATACATCACTTTTCTACATCATTCAAAAACAACACAAAAGCTTAAATTCAATGCATGAGTTCTGCAAGGACACAAAAGGGAAACGTGCATATCTACTTTCCTGCCCACTGAGAAACTAGAAAACAAATTTTAAAAGGCAGAACAATAAAAAAAAAAAAAAATCCACTGTCTTAAGAACTCTAATATCTTTGTTAGCATTGGTAACTCTTCCTTGGATTAACTTCTTTTTTTAAAGAGACACATAAAACAACTGCATGATAATCAGAGTTTAAAAAACCAAACAAACCCAACCTATAAGCAATTTTAACTGCACAAAAATAGCTTCCAAACATTTCTTGGGGGAGGGGGGGAAGAAACATGCAGTTAGCACAGACTTCAATGTTTATGAAGAGGTATTTTACTTTGAGAGATTCACTTGTTTTATTTGTATTATCAGAGATCCCACAGAAGTGAATCTGAAACAACTGTAGAACATTCATAACATGAAATAAGAAAAGAGTTTTAAAAGTCAAAGATTCTTGTCTATCTTAAGCAAATTATTTTTCCAGCAGCTTTTCCAGACCAACATTTTCCTACTTTCCATATTTCTAAAGAGATGATGGGAGAAGCTATGATGCTTCTGTAATATTTCAAATTGTTAGCTAATTTCTGCAAAACATAAAATATTCTTACAGACTAAGTAGGCAACAAGAAAAGTTTTACAGACACCCCTTTGTGATACATACACTGCTCTACTGCTTAGAAATAGTAACCAAGAAGGGAAGTGTTTGCACACTTTTACCTGAATTCTCCTGCATAAAATACACAACTTATTTTAAAGGGCTGCAAATTCCTCTTCAATTTCTTTTGGTTGCTCCATACAAAAATACAACATGTTTTAACCAGGCCTTTCTAGCTGAAGAGCTGACATTTTTACTAGCTTGTTCCTTTAAAAATATCCCCATTCTGAGTAATGTAGATCACTCTGCCATAGCTTTCATAGAAACTTTCAAAGATAAGCAAAAGTCTAACTCCTCACCAAATAACCACTATTGTATCAAACACTCCTGTCCAAATCTCTCACACGAAGTGGATGATTTCTACAGCAGCCATAGACATTCATAAACTCCCTGCACATACCTTTTCTGTCAGGAAAGGCTAGATACGTTCCACAGCAGTAAAGATAAAAAGCACAAAGAACTCACCAAAACTGCTACAAGTTCAGAACTGAGACACACCCTTATAAATCCTGTCCCCAGGTGGTTTGGGGCTGCAGCACCAGTTGCACCCACTTAGCTTAATGAGGTTCTGTAGCAGGTGTGGGATGGACGGGAAGGGAGAAGTGTTTGGGAAGGAGGATTTGAAGGTTGAAACTTTTGTCTTAGTATTAAGATTCTGTGAGGTTGCACCTGGGTCACTTTTATTTCACCTGAAACCTTTCAACTGTGCCCTCTGACACAGCAGGATCCCATCAACCAGATTGGCTACACAGGTGAAACCCATGAGAGTCCCAGAGCTCCTGCAACCACTCAGCCAATAGGGAACCTGGAGCCAGCACATGGCACAGGTGCTGGGACAACTTCCAAATTACTAATTAATCCTTAATGCTTTCACAATACTGAAGTTATTCCTACCAGTGTGTCAGCCACGATGCTTCATGAACAAATATTAAAATTGCAGGAGAGCACTTTAAAGATGTAATTTCATTTTAATGCAGCATTTTCCAAATGAGAAATCTTGACCCTGACAAACTCATCCCCTGAGTTAAAACTTTCTAATGAACACCTGTAAACATGTCCAATGATGACTGGGTTTTTTTTAACATGGTCACCAAAATGCAAAACAAACAAATGTGCCCTCCTGCTATAGATTATTGCAAAGAAAGGGAAAATCAAAGCTTGCAAAAAACAGCTGCAAGAATATTTGAACCTTAGCCAATAGCACATTTCCTGTAATCTAGTTCTCAAAAGCCCTTCAGTTAAAAACTAAAATGTATTAGTTGAAACACTAATTTTAGGAACTTGCAAATTTTAGCCCATAAAAACAGGTGATATTTGACAAACTTTCAAGACACTGAAAGCCATTTTTTTAATTGGAAAGGTTGGGCAAACTTAATTTAAGGGTGATGCATATGTTGCTGTAATATTTGCATGCCTACGCTACAAGATTCCATCCTTCTAGAAGAAAACATTCTTCCACAGAGTACATCACATAGGGCATAAAATTTAAATAAGCTTTAAATAGGAATTTTGCCTCAAGATCTATTCCACTCCAGCCTCTGGGAGATGCTTCTCTGAAGAATATGTTTTTTATTCTGTGCAACAAATAATTTGCCTTTCTTTTCCTTCCTGAAGGAAGGAGAGGAGTTGGTCAATTTTGGTAAGATTTCTGGTGTAGGCAGCTTCACACAAAATGGCTTTACCTTGCCAATTAAAGTTGTGGAGCTCTGATTTGGAGAGAGCACTGAGTACATAACAGAAATTAATACTGGCACATCTATATACAGCATAAAGATGAACATAGGGAAGTAAAAAAGCAGGCAGCAAAACCCTCTCCATCCTCTCCTTTTCAACCATGAAATATCTGCATTAGTTATCTCCTGCTGGATCACATTAACATGTGCAAAGAGAATTTATGCCCAGAAGGATAAAAGAACCAACCCAGCCATCAGCAGCCCGGTTTCATGGCAAATACAAAACCAACCATGATTAGTCCAAACTTCCAGCCCAACCACCTGAGGAGCTGAATGAAGTCAGACAAAGGGAATGAAGTCACTACAGGGAATTTCCATCAGGTCAGCTGACAGTCAACCAGCTGGAAATGATAATTATACATTCAGCATGATGCAAGACCACATTCTTGCAACTCTTTTAATGATCCTGTAAAAAGAAGAATAAGAGAATGGAGAGAAAAATACAAATTCGCCTTCCTGTTCAAAATACTCACTTTTCTCCTCAGTATTATCTTCTCCATAGCACACTACTCTAACACTTCAATTGAGAGAAATTAAATTTCATTCTAAACAAAATTGTAAGAAATCCACATCCAACAAAGGAATCAGTGAACAGCCCAAAATATTTAAAGTTTCAAATTTTCATAACTGCCCATCTCTGCAGAATTTTACTTCAGTGGAACCTGCAGATGCTCAGAATATTAAAACAAACAGGCTCTTTTCTCCATGTTATATTGGAATTAGAGATGTTGTTTGGATTACACAATGCCTGACTTTCCCTCTAAATCAACAGATCTTAAAAGTAATCACTCACAGATTTCTAAATTTAGAATAGTCATCATGATCCCAAGCAGCTGAATAAAACAGTTCACAAATGTTACTTCAGTCCATAGATTCAGAAAGGTGACATCTGTTGGTCTTCAGCAGAGAAGCATTCTGTGCTTTAAAAGGGCAATATATACAGGGTACTAATAACATTGACAGAAAGTAAGCTATAACTGCAGGTCTATGTTTTAAAAGTTCTGATGGAACTAAAAAGATCAGGTGATTAGGCATTTTTCTTTAAAATAAAAATTAATTCCTGGGGGGGGGAACATTTAGCATTTATGTAAAATTAGTAGACAAATATTAAATGTGCTCAGTAGCATAACACTTCTGAATTACGTATTTCCAAAGTTCTTCTGTGAGCTGGACTTCCCTATTATCTTCTTTGTCCTGACTTGAATAGCAAAGATTTAAAGAACTGGAGAAGAGTAGATTAAGAAAAATAAAATACGTGCTTGAGTCACAATATTCTTTAAACTTCAATCAGAGACCTTGCAAGAAAACTGGGCATGTGAAGATCAGCATGTGAAAGATAGCATCCATTAAGGTTTATGCTGCAATGGCTTTAGGGTTCATGAATAACAAAAAATGAGCTCAGTCAGGAAAAGTGGTTGAATAAAACTGAGAAGAAATACAGTATCCACACAAGGCCTAAGAAGCCCACCTTCCCATGAACTCAGTTAATGCTGTTTTCCTATTACAAAAGTAAGGAATTACTATTTGTTTAATTTTAGAGCAGATAAGTGAGGGAAATCTACATTTTCCAGACTATTATAGTCAGGTAACAAGTCTTTCCTTACTGGGAAAGGAATGGAGGAAACAGCAATTAAGTACCACCTTCAGTGAATTCCAGCTCAGTAAACACACAAGTATCTGTAGAGCTAAGAAATTCATATTGCAACAAAGGAATAGGAAGGAAGAAACCTGAAAATTTTTACAGCTTCTATAACCAAGTATTTCTTTTACATTCAATAGATGAACCCCAACATTTAATGAATGTAAACAGCATAAAAGTTCCCCAAAGAGGTGGCAACCCAAAATAGTAGGTAGTAAATGAATAGTACAACCCTTTCTGCCTCCCTGCTCAATTGTCAGCTTTACGAATACTCTGGGATCAACGAAAGGTACTTGCTGAGCACATCTGCATGCCCAGGAGAAGTCTTCAGTGGGCCCAAACATCAACTCATGGCAGTTGGCTCATGATAACTTGGTAGATGTAGGTGACTGATTTAAAAACAAAGCTCTAAGGAAAGTATCTGAATGAAAAATAACCTTGAATTGCATCAGGTAACAGCCAAGAATCTTTGTAAAAGAAAAAGACATGCTTTTCTGATAATGTCAGAATATAATCTTTCTTTTTAAGACTGCAGAA
Source organism: Coloeus monedula (assembly GCF_965178545.1). Lineage (NCBI taxonomy): Eukaryota > Metazoa > Chordata > Aves > Passeriformes > Corvidae > Coloeus > Coloeus monedula. The sequence goes on along the minus strand of NC_138793.1, from coordinate 5,147,418 downwards.
AAGGACTCCTGTTTGCTATGATGACTAAACAAATAATGAAAATTTTTTCCAGTGTTTTCATAACTTATGTTTGAAAATACATGTCACACACTGAAGCTCCAGCAGTTATAAACAGGAACACAAGAATCTTGCAATAGCATTGTGACTAAAATTTTCCAATATCAACACTGAATATACAATCAATGTCTTTATGAGGCTGACCCAGGGAATCCTGAATATCATACCCTGGAACTACAGAAAACCTTTAATAAATATATTAACTATGTAGGTAAAAGGAAACACTTTATATACCTCTTGCGAAAGGGGTTGATCCCATGAAATATTTATATGTGAAACAAATAAGTCATCATAGAGAATCACAATGAAGTAAATAAATATCACTCTGAATCCTGGTATTTTCTCTTTAAACAGCTCAGTTTTTTCAATCTGATTTGAAATTTTTTTGTGTCTATGTGGAAATGCAGAGCTGTCACCCAAAAGAGCTGTAGAGAAACTGTTTAAAACAAAGACAATTGGCCTAAGCACTGAATCACTGAGACACTGAATCATTTGGATTGTGAGCCTTAATTTGTCCTTCACGACACATAAATAGCGCCAAATGTGAACAATTCAATACAAGTCACACTCAACTTCTGAAAATTTTGAATTCTAGTTCAAATTCCGTGAGCATTATTTCAGAAAACATATCCATATTTCATGAGAAATTATTCTTGATTTATCCCTGAAAAAAATCTTTCTGAAAAGAATTAACAGAGGCTTTAAGACACTTCTCTTAAACTAAGTATTCAGTGCTACTGCAAATGAATAAACACTGCTTTTAAAAATCCCACAAAATGAGCTGTATTTCATCTTTATAAATGTATCTTACTAAGTTCCACCACTGGGACAGTAGAAAAAAATAACAGTGATACATTTCCATCTAATGTTTTATGTCTTTCTCAGTGCCATTACAGGACTAACATATTCTCCCTCTCAACTTTTTTTTTTTTTAATTGTGGTAGCACCACTGGGAGCAGGTGCCTTGAAGTGGGGGCACATACCGAGTCTGACCTCCCTATGAACAGCTCTGAATTCCCTGATCTTGTTATGAATATTTTTTCTTCAAATGCAAAGCTGCAAAATGCATGAAAGCTAAAGTAATTCAATTAAGTATCTATTCTGAGCTGGAAAAGACCATTTTGTTAGAAGCAGTGGAGCACTAGTTTAACCCTAGTGCTCAGAATTCCCAAGCAAGTCAGCACATTAAGCCAGCTCTTCAACTTAAGAACAATTACTGTCATTTATCAGCCTGAATAGCAATAATGCACAAATCGACAGCTTTCAAGAGGCAAAGACCGAGCTAGGTGTAATGATATGCAAAGCCACAGCACTCTACATTTTGAACTGTCTTCAGCCCATCAATACATCTCCAAGTACCTACAATTTATCAATACAAATGTGGTACCCAATGAAGGCAGGACCAAAAAGATAAATATGAACTGGGTGGAATAAAAGGTTCAAGAATGTTTGAATTTTATAATGATGAAGTGCAGATCACATTCTTACAGCATTTTACATGCAGTGACCTGATCACATCACATTTCCCTCAGCAAGAGGAAACTAGGATAAGAGATAATCTTTCTTTCAGGTAGTTGTAAGCAGCTGCTTCGCTTTTTTTGCTTTTTTGTTGTTGTTGCTTATTTCCCCTTTCTTTTCAATTTTTCCTTTTTTTCCCCTGCCATTTTTATTTCAAACATGCATCTATGCAGTAGTTACACAGACATGGTTACTTTTATAGAAATATATAATTAACATATCATTATTTTATCTCAATAAAGCATAGTATATACAGAAAATATAATTTGTGTCTCATTACCTTATAAACTGATTTTAATAGCAATTGAAGGACTAAAGGAATGGCTGAAATTATCTAATAGCATATATACCAAATGGCATTCTGTTCATGAAAGTCTCAAGGCTATAGAACTGATTTCCTCTGTACCTGATCTAATTGTGTGGGGGGTTTGGTTTTGACATTTTTAGCTTTTTTAGCATTACAGCTTCTTTGTGAACAGAACCTTTCAGCAACCAGAGCTATTGCAGTACTCAGGTATTCAGACTCCCTTTCTCATACAAGCAGGTATAGGCATTTGGATTAGCAGCTCACATATACAGGGAATAAAAGGATTTCTACATTTTACCATGACAAAAAAAAATCAAGACTATAATTATTTCACTGCAAGTCTGGAAGTTCTACCTGAAATACCTAGTTTTATAATATCTTTTCATTTTCTAGTCCTTACTTTCCTATTATTACACCATGTAAACTGTTATATGTACCCCCCACCTTAATTCAAGATTTCATGGTGTTCCCTTGAGTTAAATGTCTACTTTGAAATGTATTTTGCACAGGGGATGTCACTATGCAAGTTATTTTTTCTACGCTATTTTCATCTTCAAAAACTTTAAAATGTTATTAGAAAGCACTAACGTGTCCAGATGGATAAAGTGAGGTATGAGCAGAACAAAAAGAGGGCTTTGTCAAAGAGAAAACAGTCTTGTAGGTGAAGAATAGAGAGCAGGCGCTCTGGGGTTTATTCTGAGCTCTGCTACAAGCTTCTCATAGATGAACACATCACTAAAACCTGTGCTTCCCCAGTTTCCCCACAGACAGCTCTTCTCTAACCACAGGGTAAAGCTGCTTCAGGGGACAGGTGACAGTCACTGATCAATGGAAAACACAACACTGTGATCCATGGACATCTGTGTGGTATTCCTCAGCAGAGGACTGGAACTGTATTGTCTTCAGCCTGCATGAAACAGTATTTGCTGTATCGTATGATACAGCTCAAAGCTGAAAGGACTTAACAGGAGCCTTCACATTATTTAAAATACAATTTTAAAAATAAATACAATTTCCTCATGGTTTACTGTCTTTGTAGAATTCATTCATCTTCCTCTGGCTTTGGGGGCAGGGGTATATTCAAATGCTTTTATTTTTCAAAACATTTTTTGTTCCTGACAACTTCTTTCACAAATTTTTACCCTCTTACCAAGCAGGCTCTTTACATGTTCCTAAGCATAGGTGACTTTCAGACAGCCTGGCTTGCCAGCTCCTGGAAAGTGTGCAGAGATCCAGAGCATCAAGACATCTCAAAGTGTGAGATGAACTGAACCTAAGAAATCCTTTCCCTGTAGACCTTTGCTTTACTGCTGATTACAACTGCTCACCAGTTTGGTAGACTTACCAGTTAATTACATGAGTATTCCTTCAGAGGTAATTCACTGTCAAGGTTACTGAAGAAGTAACATGCAGGGTCATCTCAGTTCAAGGCAAAACCAAAGAGAAACCTACCACTGATTAAGACAGCACAGTTTTGATAACTTAAGAACTGCTGTATTTGCTCCAGTATTCTGCTTTCAGCTCAGTTAGCAATGCATATGGAAGAATCCACCATAATGGAAACATCATAGCATTATTTTCCAAGAAGGTGAATGGGAAACTAAGCAGAACACAATGAATGCTTATGTTGATTTATATCTCTCTTACGTGTCGGCAACACTTAGGATTTTTCACAAGTTTCCTGTTACTTGGTATTTCTTTTGATCTAACCACTTCTGCAGCTGTATTACTATATTTTAAAAATCTCATTTTCTCTTTTTAAATTATGTTTCTAACATTCAGTAATTATGAGAACATACTGCAAGTTCAAAGCCAAAAGTTTCAGAATACTAAAGGGAAAAAAACATTGTTTTAAAAAAAATGGTTTAAACCAATATCGCTTTTTTTATCAGAAATGCAGTGGTCATTGTTCTGGAATATTCCTGTAAGTAATGGCTCTAAAGCTAGTCCCAGTAGAACTTTCATCCCTTCTCCTTCTAATATGTTTGTGTTCAACCTCTCTACTGTTATCAAGCTCTATAATTCTTGTCTAATAGCAGCATCAGAAATGCAAATTTACTATAAAAATCCAAGGCATAAAACATTACACTGATAAAAAATAAATAAATTATTCAGGAGAAGAGGAGAATACTCTCAAATACATGTGTAACCTAAACAACCTAAATGACATGTTATTGTGTCAAGTCCCTTTGTTAATTTCTTATGGCTAAACTGACTGAGAGTTTGGTCCCGCTTCCTCTGAATTCAAAACAAAAATTCCGTTTTTTCTTTGAAAAAGGACAGAAAGATCTTCTGGAGTGAAATGATATCTTCTGCTGAAAAAGATTCATATTTATCTTGTCCTTGGCTGAAGCAATAAGCAGAAACAAAATGGTTAGAAACAATCAAATAGTTACAGTTCCAAGGACCAATTAACTTATAAACTGTGGTGTACAAACAATAAAATGGGAGTCAAACACTCTCAAACTGAAGAAAAACTTCTTGACTCTTGTTACTCTACAAAGTATCCATGCAGTAATTTAGAAGACAGTGCAAACTCACAGACTGAAAAGAATAGAGGGCAAATCAGGGCTAATTCAGGGATTCAGATCCTGTGTTGATATATTTGCACATGCTACAACTCAAATAGGAGGGTTTTCTTCAATGTCATCTTATTACACTGCAAGGGAGGAAAACAGACAGTTCAATCACAAAATCATAATGCTTAAGCAGCATGAAATCATAAAGCTAGCAACAAAACAGGTGAAGCATGCTACATTTATGATTCATATGCTTCCTTTCACCCTAGCATAGTATTGGTTTACTCATAGCCCTAAATGGCCAGTCCCTGCTGGTCTCCCCAGCACAAGAGGAGTGAGCAGTATTGTCCTTTTGGGTGTACTTACTGTACTGCACTCCATCAGATAAAAATAATGTACATGAATACTTTAACTGTTTATCCAACTGTACACATAGGTTACAAGATACTCTAAATAGGATTGTTGTTTAGACATGAACATAAAGCTGAATGCATACAAATAATTTTTACTGTCACATTCTAGATCCATTGAAATTGGTATACAGCTGCAATAAAATTTGGTGGGTTTAGTTTGCTACAGACATCCAAATTCCCTTAAAAATTGATGTGAACTAATATAAAAAGTTATTTGCAAAATCATATCTATAAAAGAAAGTCTAAATGTGGACTTTCTTTGATCATTTAGTTTTCCCATAGTTTCTTCAAATCTTTTGTGATTTTGAGATCATCAATGTTGATATTCTTAAGCACATGGAGGGCAAGTACAGCGTGAAAGAGGTGTCTCCTTAAGATGTGCTGCATAAATCCAGAGTAGAAACAATTCAGAGAAAACTCAACTTTATCTCGTGCCTCCACATGGTGAAATAGGCATTTCCAGCTAAGATACTAAAATTAGAACATCACAAAATAAACTGGGACATTTCCTCTCTGCACTAAGGCAGAATACAGAGAAAAGGAGGGAATGGAAAGGACAGATCTGGTCACCTCAGGTGGGCTGGAGACTTCTTCAGTCTCTGCAGCAGCTCATATGGGTGAGTAAGGAATTGACCTGCAGAATTCAACCCACCTTTTATTATCCCACATCTTCCCGATACAAGTCAATTCCTAACAAAAGGATAGTATTTTCTGGGGTGACTAAATAATCTAAAAGAAGTGAACTAGGTTCCGAAGTGCCTTTTTATAAATTTCAACCATGTTTCATAATACTGGCATTTGTTCATTACAAGGTAAATACACCTGCTATACTGCCACCTGTTGTCAATCAATAATCCACAGCATCAACAAAATTTCTACACTATTTTCAAGATAACATCACTGCTTTCAAAAATTATTTGAACCAACTTGTGCTATAAAACACAAATGTAATAAAGATGTCTTTTTGAGATGTACTTACAATATTCTTTAGCATCTGAAACTTACTGCAGTGAAAAAAAAAAGTTAATAAGAGAAGAAATAATAGAGTATTTATTTGCTACTGGCATTTGCATATAATTTTCTGAATGCTAATTCTGAAACACTTTTCAGTATTTTCTACCTCAATCAAAAATTCTTCTCTTTTCAGCCAGAAGACTGAGTCACTGATTCCTTACAAAGATCCTCCCCACACACGCTGCTATCCTGCCTAGTTCCTAGAGCTAGGGTAGCTTCCAACCAGCTAAATGTTAATAACCATGATATAAACTGCAAGTTATTCAGAATTTTGATGCACTGATTCCACACAGGACCTTACCATTGTCTCAGGTGAAACTCCACTTCAGCAGCTTATGACACATCTTTCTAGAATATATCAGGGGTGGGGTGTTTATGAATTACTTCTGTCATCTCAGTATCCTTCCAGTCACAATCTTCACCTCCATGAAATTTCCACAAAAATAGAGGCAGTCTTCACACACATTGTTTACTAATCAGTCTTCCTGAGAGGTGATTTCACCACAGTTCATCAGAGAACTGGCAACTCTGGAATAAAAGCTTGCTTATTAATGTCAGATCTATTGCAAATTAATATCCAAGAGTACAGCACACAAGAAGCAGTGTTAAAAAAAGCAGATAACTCATAGTCACGTGTTCTTCACATACAGGTGTCCAAGGAAATGAACGTGCTCCTGTCACACAGCTTGAAAATATGACTCAAAATCAAAATAGAGTCAACAGCCATAATTAAGTCATCATTTAACAACATACCACTGTACTTCCTGAAATGGCTGCACCCTAGTAAAAACCTGGCTCACAGACTATAGACATCACAAAAAGACAAGCAGAAGGCAAATGCAATAAAGATTACAAGTAGCTGACACTCCTGGAGTTCTGTGTGTACTCACCACAGTGACCAAAACCTTCTGTTTTAAAAGGCTTAACATGAAAAGCAATTTATCAACCACCCCACTAAATTTGACTTCCCCAACACTATAAGAAGGTGACAGGTGTTCTAAAATTAATTTTAATTATAATTTTAATAATAAAGTGTTTCAGCAGTCATACATTATGTGACTACACCTGTAGCTGATGTAACAGTATTCCCTGGCTATCCACTGTTGATTTGGGGCCCTGTCTGGCATTGACAAAATAGAGAAATCTAAAACATCAGGGTTATTTTTAACTTCTGGATTAGCTGCAAAGATATAATCTAGGGGGTTAATCTTGCTTTAAAGCACAGAAAGCAAACCACCACTCAAAATTCAAACAAATGTGTCAGTGAGCACTCAGGAATTCATCAACACAGATACCAAGTTGTCTGTAAGAGGAAAATATGCAGTTATTCTGTGAATTAGTCTGATCACTGGTAAATTCCAAAAGGTAAATGCAAGGGGAAAATTAGTATATTTCATTTCCACAAGATTTTAATTTAGACATGTCTGCAGAGAATTTTTGCACAAGACACAAATTCTTATGACTGAATACATTCTGCTCTTTCCATTTTTTCTTAAAAATACAGTACAATCTTACATACATAACAAAATGTGTTTTCTCCATTATCAGACATTTGTTTATAAAGTTTTCACTGTTACCTAAAAGGTACAAGTTTCATGCACAAAACATTAATAATTTTGAAACTTTGTGTTACTTCCCATGAAAGACATCCACCCACACTTACAGTTCAAAAGGTTTAAAATGTTTTTGCAGCATTACCAAGGGTCATGATGGTAACACCAGACAAGATAGGGAAATTGCACTGCTATTAATTATTACTTACTGTAGATAGTAGTAAATTATTTGGGCAATAAAAGGTATTGCTATGATTTATCAGAGTATTAAAAACTCATTCACTAGATTTTTTTTTCCTACTGAACTACTGAATTCAGCATTATAAAGCAAGGATTTTACCTTTTCAGTTTAATTAGGTGATCTAGTTTTGAAGCAAGTTAAATGGAATTCCTCTGAATATTAGTAAGAAGAAATTGGAAATTGTGTTGCCATGAGAAAAACAAAAACAGAGGGTAAATTTTTTAAAAAGATATCCTTCATCATAAATTTATGCAACTGCAGAAGTACACAAAAAAAGAAAAAAAGTTTGTTCAGGAAGTCCAGCACTTGGGAAACTCAAAAAACCCCTGGACAAATGACAAAAAAATATGAAGTCCAGCTTTAACAAAAGGAGAACAAGAGGTAACCAGATAGGGTTTTATCATCATTATTTTTTACAGTTTATCAAAAAGTATTAACTGACAATAATATGGCATTTGAGTGTCATAAACAAAGCTTATTTCTGCCTCATCACCACTCTTTTAGAGATTTTCTTTAGAAATTAGCCATCTCTATTAAAATGGAAAAATGTAACTAATATTCTCAGTATTGTTCCACAAAAAATTCCTGAACTATTTCAATTTCTTACCATTAATACTGGTTTTGGGACTACTACTTTTGTGCTAAAACTGCAGAAGCAGCCAGTATGGTACAGAGATGTAAAGATCTGAAGTACTGAGCTCAGCACTTTTGCCTGCATGCGTAATGCTCACAAATACATTATGTGTAAGAAAAACAATGTATTATTGCATAACATTCTTAATTGCATCTCTCCCTGCAGGACTCCATCGAAACACGGCATGTTGTATCTCTATAAAAAATTTTTTGTAGAAGGAATTTGGAAAAGCAGAGAGCTAGTAAACAGATAACCATTGCACATATAGTTACAATGCATTATGTATTTAATAACCCAAATTTTTCGGTTGACAGTGCAGATTTTTAGTGAACCTGAATGGACAGTAACTCCACATGCTTATATGTAGTGCTATCTTTACCTGCTCTTATAAAGAAGATAAGCTATTAGCCCAAATGGCAGATACTATTTCCATGCTCACAAATACGGCCTAAGTATTTCTTCATTTAAAGACATATTTAGAGATCATTGCTTTCCAGATTTGAATTTATATGAACACTGGAGAAGAGGGAAGTTTTCTGAACTACATTTCCAGGGGAAATGGGTGAGTTTGTTCTCCAAAAGCATGTTATCACCCTTGAGGAGAGGAACAAAGGAACATGGTATGTGAATGGCTTCCCAAGACTGCTGTGGGACAGCACCTCTCATCCTGATAATTTGCTGACAGTCTTTGCTATTTAGGTCTATGCTATTTAGAACATGCATGTGTAGAAAGAGAAAAAAAATGCTGACTTCTGCAGGTAAAGTGGATCCTTGGGACTTGTGTGCAAAATCAGAGACGAACTTTTCTATCCCCCTAGTATCTACCAGAAAAACCGTGAAGTTTTCCTTTAATTTCCATGCTAGCAATTGGGAAATAGCTGTTGTTCAATAGTACAGGGGGATCACCTCTCTGTTTTCCTGTCATTGCTTTCTTCATTATTAGAACCAGGCAAGGACAATCCAAACAGTACATCTGCTGTGAATCTCGGACTGTAGTGAACAGTTCCTTCAAATGCCACATTATCAAATCCTGTTTAAGTTGGTTTCCCTTTGAAAACGCCAGCTTGGGCAGAAGGGAAAACAAAAGAGGTGGTGAAGAAGACAACAGAGCAAAGATGCTGATGGCTGGATTTGTATTGGTCCTCCCAAGGTTTCTACTCAGTGGAAGCCTTTCCACTGTACTAATTATTCATCTGCTGTCCTTAATGCAAGATGATATTGCAGCATTTCAGATGGAGAGCGAGCTTTTAAAAGCATCTGATGTTACCTCAGTCACTGCAGGAAAAGTCCTCACTCTCACAGTGCTGATCTAGAAAAAAGAATGTCAGTCTTGTTAAGAATCCTATAGAATCTTAAAAAAAGTCACTGCATCCTTACAGACAAAGCCCAAGCTCATTCGCATCAGCAGCAGTCTTACACAAACTAAGAAATTAAGAGCTGATTAGTATAAAGCTGATGACTGCACCGTGCCCAGGGGCTGGCAGGGGGATGGTTCTGGCCAGTTCCACAGTTGCCCCAGCACAGGGCACAGCTGAGCCCTCAGCACCTCTGTGGGAACATGTTTGGGAAAGGGTCTGGCAGTGAGGGGAACGGCTGAGCAAAAGCACAAGGGAAAGCAGCAGTGAAAACAGAAGGAGCAGCCCTGAGAGCATCGAGCTTGGAAGAGTCCCTGGCTGGGACTTGGGTGGGCAGAGGAGTCCGGAAGGAAGGAGTGAAGTTGAGCCTAGGAAGAAGATGAGGGGAGCAGAGGCAGGCGTTGTTTTTATTTTGTCTCTGTTTCTCACCATGCAAATCTGTTTCATTTGGCAATAAATGAAATTACTTTTCCCTAAGTCAGGTCTGATCTGACCATGACAGCAACTGGTAAGAAATCTGCCAGTCCTTACCCTGACCCCCAAGGCTGGCTGCAGGACAAGGTCAACCCTGCACATCCCCAAGCTTATGAACAACACCCCTGAGTGCCAGCTGAGAGGGGAATAGAACAAAAAAGGGGGGAAAGTTAAAGGTGGTAAATGTAAAGAAAAGAGAATATTGGATTTATTTTAAATCTTATCCCTACCTGGGTTGTTACTGACTAAGTTTGCAGTCAGTCTCTGATATATTTGGATATTTCGATCACACATCCATACTGCCAATATTTATTTCAGTGACACATTTGGGCCTCTGTACTCATTTAGTTCTATTCTCAGCACACAACCAGAACCCTAAATATAGTCCCAGGCTGTCTGTGGGTATCATGCTGTGCAGCTACAAAAAGCATGCTCCACTGTAGTAACCCTTTCTTCTACCCTTGAATTGAGTAAGCACTTGGAAGGATCTGTATCTAAAAATGCTCAATTTCTTTTATTGCGTCAAATCCTGTATATGTCTATTTGTAGGGAAAGATGTGAAACTGTATGGATATACATAAAGAAACATGCTTTCTAATAAACATTGTATTAATCTGACAGGGTTTATATATAAACAACCAAAAAAAGAAACTAATGAAATACTTCAAAAAACATATTTTCAGGAGATATATGCTGAGTAACCTTATGACACTTCCAGTCTGCTATAAAAATTTCCACTAAATTTTTCCCAGAATCACACAGCTAATTTCTGGTTACAAGCTCTGTAAATGCTACCTTTAATGCCAGGCCCACCATCCTACCCAACATATAGAAAATTGAGGGGTTTTTTTATAGTTTCCCCCCTCCCCCACTGAGTTTACATTTTCATGTCTCCTTTCCTTAAGTAACCGTAAATTTCTGCCAGAAAGTTCAGTAAGAATTTTGTCCATCAGTAATAACACTCCTGGCTACTGAGGAGCACCAGTCTCATTCTTACACCCTTGATTTGTGTAGCAGTTGTGATATTGATCTAACAGTCCACAAAAACACAGCTCTCAATGGTTACCATAATTGAGCAAAACACGTCCATTCTGAAATTATTAATTCTATCACAGGGAGATTAATTTCCTTTTGATGTTCTTCTATCAGGAACTCTACTTTGATTCATTGATGTCACAGAACAAATTAGTGCAATACATAGCCAACAGTATGATATTAAAATCGGACATTATTCTGCTGCTGTTATCAAACAATAAAGAAGCAGATGGCTTTTTTTTTTTAAGAAATGGCTTTCATGTCAGAGTAAAAGGCTGCACAAACCACAATGATTTCTTTTTCTGGAAGTTGTTCTTGTTGGTTGCATACCTGGATCAAAATCTTTCAGTGTCTGAAAGGACTACATGATATGACAAAAGGTCAATGGTATAGAGAAGACACAAGATTTCATTCATAACCTTCTGTGGTTTGGCTCTTTAGCTTCCAAGTGGCAACAAATCATAACATTTGGTGAAAAAACAAACACTGACCAAATTGTGTTTACTTTTGGATAAAATATTTGCCAAACATTCGATTTTAGTATTGTCTTTTCATACACAAGATTTACTTACGACATGTGCTACACTTGCCTGAAAGAAATTATTCCTTCAAAATTAATTGAAAGCAAAGAGATTTGTTCTTCCTTTCCACACTAAACCTGAACTTGCTTCGCCAGTGAATTAAAGACAAATGTTAGGATTTGTCATTTGTTTCAAAGGAGGTAAATGTGACTCAGGGTCTTTCCTCAAACCTTTCTTCCTGTGATACTTCCAATGTTGTAAGGACATGTGCTACCCTTCTATTCAGCACAGCTGCTCTTCAGAACTGAAGTATTTGAACACCCAGGCTTGAGGTCAAGTTCCTGTGCTGAGGAACAGCCCAACCGTAGCTGACACATTTCTTCCTGATGGCTGCCAGGCACTGTAAGGAGGAGTGTCTATGAGTAGTTTTAAATGAATGAATTAAACAAAACACAAAACACAAAATTTTGTTTCACGCTGTGTTCAACCCTGAAAATGACAGGTAACTAAATGCAGGGTTTATACAGCTGCTCACCACCAGAAGGACAGAACATCAGATACAGAAGAATCCTAGAATTTCAACTGCACAGACAGGATCCGAATATGTAACACATTTACTGTATGCCAAGTGGTTACTTCTGTAGCTTAATACAGTACAGTTTCCAGGAGCTTAGGAAAATGAACAAAATAGAGCCACTTACTTTGACCTCAGCCCATGGCTCTGGCAAAGTAAGAGCAGGGAAACATACTTACATATTTAGAAAAAACAGAAGAGTCAAAATATACAATCTAAAGAAATCTATAGAATCTCTAAAATAGGAATAATACTTCAACACTTCCATAAAAAGCACCTCAACAGAGGAACATGTGTGCTGCTAAGTGGATTAGCTGCAATACAAGTCCTATGGAACAAAACAGGCCTTCTAACAACTTGCAATTTGCATTTCCCCATGGAAGACTGGTGATTAGTTTTACATTAATTGCAGCATACTCGTAATACTATCCCAGCCAGGTTTCACTGGCACCCAGAATCACTTTTTTCATAATCAGTTCTTATTAGCTGTTGTATGTATCTAATGCCAACATATGAGTTCAGTTGAGTTTTTTCCATTATTCTCATTAATATGGGATTTTGAAAGCTTGGACTACTTATGAAAGAGGTTGGGGGTGGGGGCTGGAGAGGATTAGCCACAGTTTATATTATCTGTCATAGAGAAAGTATCTGTACTTGGGTTTTTAAAGTCTTGTAAACTCTGGGCCATGATGTCATCCTTTACCATTCCCACTTGTTAAAAGGTAGACACTTGAATTCATTAAGAAGAATAAATACATCACAAGTAAGTTAATAACACCAACCCAGGTATTTTTAGAAAGTTCTGGATAGCCAAGGATTTTCTCTCCTAAGCAAAATGTTTAACAAGTTCACAGCACTTTTCATATATCCATCTCCAATTTTAACAAAATCCTTTGAAAAAATAAGTATCCAGACAGGCGCAAACACAGGATAAGTGTTCAACTTATTTTTTTCTGAGGTATTGTGCCTCTTTCTCTTCCAGACCACAAACCACCTCAAAAGCTGTAATCACCATCATTTTTAACATAAATGTTTAGAACATATCATATTCTAAATGTTTAATATAGTGAAAGTTTCTAATATAGCTAAACTAACAAAATCTCCAGTTTTCAGGGTTATCAAATTAAATCAAGGACCAGTAAGATGGTAGGCAGTGCAAATGCATTCTGTATTCACTGTAGCAAATACCTGGCTTTGCCAACAGCAGAGCAAGTACTCTGTTTTATGTAGAACACGATGTGGTTTGCTTAGCTTGGAAACTGAAATAGAGCAGAAGCTTTCAAAACACAGAGAAGTAGAACTCTAGTGCTCTTTCCCCATAAAGCTGCAGAATGCAGGTCCCTCTCAGCTGTTAAGATTGAAGAATGACTTGGAGTAGAACAATAATGTCGGAAGAACGGTGAAGTGCACACTAGACAGCCATAAGAACTTCATTTGACTTGTATTGGCAATTGATTTAAATGGAATTGCAACTACCCATCAAGGTCAAGAGTGCTTTCTTGACATTAGGGACCTCTGTGTCAACTGTAAATGTACAGTGGTCATCTATTTTTTACAAACATGTTCAAATCATTATAAATCATGTTTTAGAATGATTGTTTTAATGTTCTAGGTAATGGGATTTTGCTGAATGGCAGTATTGCTTGCTGAACAGTTTGCAATTTATTCTTTGCTATACTAATTACTCCACAAAATAATAAAATACCCTTTATCAGATACTACACAGTTTAACCAAAGGGATGGATCATACCAGGTACCCTCCATTTCAGTTTAACAATGGTACTTTTAAGGCAACAATGTTGTGATTTCAGGACAAGGTCTTGCTTAACATTAGTACAGAGCACTAGGCAAATACTACACTAACATTTGAATAAAACCTAAAATATTGGTTCCAAGTCAAAACCTCTGGAATGTCCTGCCACATTTATAGTAGATTGTTCTCCCACTGAAGTTGAGGGTAGTTTATTTGGACTTTGTATACTTAAAAAGAGTCCTCACTGTGACAATTATAATCTTTATATTTCTCCAATGAAATGTGTTTATGGTGCTCTAAAGACAAATAAAAAGCACATCTCCCTTTTGGGATACAGGTAATCAAGGTCCCTGACTGACAGAGATGAGGGGTACCGTCTAAATATCATTTCTATATGGTTCTAAGAAATTACTCATTTCATTTCCAGGTTAACTATGTTCTGCTCATATATATTTGCTGCCTTACTTTTATTTCTGAGGTAAATATATTTTGATGATAAAGAGCCATAAGGTTAAAATCAGAAAGAAAGAAGAAATAAGCTCACAGTGAATTACATTCCTCATAGGAATACTGCTGTTATCTCAGTTACTCTGTTTTTTTGTCACTCACTGCATTCATGTCTTTGAAAATTTTGAAAAATCACAATCCCAGAATGTTGTGGGTTGGAAGGGACCCTAAAGATCATCTTGTTCCACGCTCTGCCATGGACAGGGATACCTTCCACTATCTCAGATTGCTCCAAGCCCCATCCAACCTGGCCTTGGACACTTTCAGGGATGGGGCAGCCACAGTTTCTCTGGTGCCAGGACCTCACCGCCCTGACAGGGAAGAATTTCTTCCTAATATCCAATCTAAACCTACTCTCTGGCAGTTTAAAACCATTGCCCCTTGTCCTATCACTACCTGCCCTTGTAAAAAGTCTCTCTCCATCTTTTTCAGGCACTGGAATCATAGAAGTTAGTACAAGAAACAGTGAAGTGTGACAAAGAGAAAACGACAGTACAGATCAGAAGACCAGATCTATGTGTTAGAGAATAATAGTATTTGTATTGGCTCCAGCAACCACTGGCACAGCCCAAACAGCATTTCTGTGTTGTAATCTCTGTTGGCTTGTGGTTCATGATTCTCTGTTTTTTAAACTTAATAACACCTTATTCTGGAACTGTAATTCAACTTATATTTTTGTTTACATACTTCTATACTTGTTTATATTTCATACTTCTATTCCTTAGTTGAAGTTGTCAAAAACAAAACAAGTGAATATGAGGTTAAACAGGTTTAAATGTCATATTTTAGCATAAATATAAAACTAAAGACTGAATAAATTCAAACCTTTAAAAAGTTAACCTTGTCATTGAATTACATTGAATTATTTTAACTATCACATAAGCTATCTATAAGCAGTTATTGGGACTCCTTTAGCATCTGTTACATAAAGGGATTCCTTCACACCAGTTTTTAACTGATTTAAACATACCACTATCATTATTTTTCTGCATTTGTTAGGGAAACTGCTTTTAAGTGTTTCTGCTTCCCCATCATTACACTGGATAACAGAAATCTGATTTGGATTCCAGTGCAGGCCTGGGTGGGTCTTGCAGAGCAGCAGCTCCTGAGCAGCAATGGCCCTACACAGCAGGAGCGCTGGGAGCATCCCAACTCCCCAGCTGCCTTCCTAGCCCAAAGCTGGTTTACAAGTTTGTAAATTCCTTTTCTTCCAGTGCCTCCTATTTTGACTAATTACCTAATCATAATTTGGTAACCTTACAGTAATTGACAGCATAGAAATGCAAAATAACCATGGCCTGAAAACTGACGTGAGCAGTGTTATATCACCCAGCATCCTGGCTTTCATACAACTATTTCATTACCTGTAAGCTTCTCAGTAATGAATATGCTATTAAAAGGGGTTTTTTAATTTTCATGTTTCTCATGTTGTAATTCTCCAATAAATTTCCCTGACTTCCAACATAAATAAGTTTCATTATTCCTCATTATTAAAAGAAACAAACACATTCTCCTTCACTGAAAGGGTGTCATATAATTAGATGACCTTCCCACATAAAATCATGAATGAAAAAAGACCTGACAACTTGCATAAAAATATTTAATCAGACATTAGGACATTAAATATAGTTAGTCAAAACACAAGACATTATTGTACTAACAAATGCTTTCAGAAGCAGTCTTTTACAATACAAGAGATCAAAACAGACTTTAGTTTTACTACATCATTAGCCAAGTCCCAGATTTTCAACAATTTATCACCAATTTCTTCATTTGGTTGCTTTAAACATGCTTTTAAAACATACTTGATAACTAGTAAAAATTGTATACAATGCAAATGACATTCCAGATAAGTTTTATTGACTTAATGCTCTGGTAATAAAATTATAACAATCAGTATTATTTTGATTTATTGCAAATTTTACTTTCACCTTTAATGGACTTGGTGCCTGGCAGAATTGAATGTAATGCTGCTGCCACCTCAAGGTCACTAAAGAAAACTGTGATGGTTCATTTTGGTCTACTCCTATCTAATAAACAGTAGGAAGATTCAGTAACTAAGAATGAAACTCCCTTGTTTTCATAAAGTTGTTCAATGCTCACTGTGTGCAGATTCCATGTGCATATTTGCAATGAAAAACTGATTTTCTGCCTCTGTTTATATGGAAGTACAGACACAGACAGACAGACACAGGACCTGCAGATCTGCAGGCAAGCACAATGCTGAGGGTGAGAGAAAAAAACCTCTGGATGTCAAGGAATGTTCATAAAGTGAGCCAAAACGTGCAGTTCTAATTTTACACAAACTCCTGAACAAGAATTTGACTTAGTAAAACTGCAAAGGAAATTTAAAATTCAGTCCATCACCTTTCCAGGGTTTTTGTTTGTTTGTTGCTTTTTTAAGCGTTCAGATAAAAATCAAGATAGGACGAACAACTCCAGTTTGTCACATTTATGTTAGTATCTTAATATAGATTTTGAGGGGACAAGTGCACAGTAAGTTCTGTAGATCAAATAGGAAAGTTGGCAAATTTTCTTATTTAAGATTCTGCAGAGCAAATGAGTATTTCAATGAAGAAAATTGGAATCAGGTCTTTGCTATAAAATATCTGCAGTGCTGTGTGTTTGTATGGATGCTCAGAAACTCTGTAAGTTTGTACTCCTAAAAGTTCTACAGGACCATCACAAAAGCCTCACACCACCATGCACATGACAAATATGTGGGCAGTTATAGAAATTTTGCAAAATTTATCATGGTTAGGTTAACATGACTGCTACCCTGAAATTATCTGAAAAACGTCACACTCCAAAATTACAATCTAGTGCTTAAAACCCACCTCAAGCACCTCTGTGCTTGATTAAACAACTCTAATCCCATTTGGCAAAAAACAGATTGCAATTCAAGTAAAAAAGTCTGCAGGAGATCAGTCCATGGAATTCAAGGAAAGCTGCCAGGACTAGCGAATACCACTCACTGAAGGACAGAAAACTGGTCCATGATTCCCTTTAATGATATGAGAAGTACCCAAAGGCACTTCTTATTTCTTGATTTAAGTTATCCAGTTTCCATGCTGAGCAGGAAGTTTTAATACTTTTATTCTGGCCAACACTGGTAATTGATACTGCAATTAAGTCACTGATATACCAGAGTTTCACACCTGACTGGATTTCCAAATTTTTTGTGCTATTTTATCTTTTGGGAGCTAGTACGTAGTACATACTCTAGAGGTTCTTGCTTGCACCAGGAATTAGGGTATTTTAGTTCACACTGAGTGATTTAACAAGGAGGAAAAAGTAATGCCTTTTAACTACAACTGAAAAAAAATCACCAATTAAATCAAATACAGGAATATTAACTATATTAGAACTCCAGGGAGTCAAATTCTTTTTAGGGGATCTCCTCTTACAGGTGAAGTATTAATTTATGTAATGCAAGTCTGATTCCAGGCTTACTGCAGCTTATCATTCACAAATGAGTTCTCCTGGACATGTAAATACACACCAAGGACAGCCACTGGGGCATTTATGAATGGCAAATGTAACAACTGGGACCAGTATGTACCTGCTCTAACGCAACACTTCACATACAGATAATTCCTCTTAAGAATGCAAAAGGCACTTCTGTATTTTCACTGACTGTAACAAGATAAAAACAGTAGCACTTTGCTGTCACTGCTGTTGGAGTCTTTTGTGCATATGACTCCCCTTGCTACAACTGACAGTAATAAATCACATTCTGCACTCCCTGAGTTGGATTACAGATCTAAAGCACTGTTTGGAGTAAGAGCTGGCAAAAATATCAGTATTTATGCCAAGTAATAGAAAGGGAAAATAATAATGGACATTACAATATAGTACATCATGTGGCAAGGCTCTGTGGACTGCCTTGATATTTTCTGTATAGCTAAATAAGTTTTGTCCCTATTCTAAGTGCAGTTTCCCCATGGCCAATTCAGCAGTAAAATCCCATCCAAAATTTATGACTTTACTAATTTAAAACAGATCTGCCCTCAGTACATGTACACAGACCACACTGTACATTGACCCAGGTGTAAGAAAACTGCCTGGTCTGAGGGCTGTGAGAAGCCCTGAAACTTGAAGACGATGGCAAAACATCTCTTAAGGGTGCAAGTTTATAATTTCCCCCCCAAAAAAGAAAACTATTCCAGTAAGGTCCTTCCTCCCTCACACTCAGCTACAGGTTTATTCTGCTTTCCACTCACTGCAGACTTCCAACAGGAGACAAATGTGCCCACTGCAGTACTTTGACCAAGTCTACAAAAATCATCTCCTAACACACTAAGAGCAGTTAGAGGTGTGATTTTGGGTGACATTTTTATGTAAGATTTAATACACAATGCAGTTCTAATTATGTTTTGCCAATATCATTGACAGAAATAAGCTTTCACTTACTTCATGAAACCAACAGCCAGAGCAATTGTGAAAAGCATTACTGTGCCAGTGTAACTTCTGTATAAATTAAAAGTTATATAACTTTTGCTGTTGGTATAGCTGTATCAGAAAAATATCCTTATTTACTGCAGAGAACATTTGAGCACCTTGATTTGAGCTGCTGTGAAGCTTTCCATAATGCCTCACTATTTTCAGCTCACCTGGTTGCCTCTTCTGCTCAAGACCAACAAGAAGTGAGAATGTTGAAGATAGTACAATGTTCCACAAAATGGCATGAGGAGAATTCTGGAAAGGAAATATTCCCTTACTCCTGAGAAAAAGCTGTAAATATAAGTGAAGAAGCCGATGAGAAAGAAATACAGAATTTTTTTTTCCATAAAAAGCAATTCCAAATAAGTGACTTATGGTCAAATAACTAAGGTTCAAGGGAATGAAAGTAAGTTTGCAAATAATAGGACAGATGCTGTTAAATCATCTCTAAATTGCAATTACGTATTTTACGTATACACTTACCTGCACACATAAAATTAGATTTACGTAGAGCTTAGAGGTGGCCCTGAATCACAGGGTTTAAATCTGGAGTCAAGCCTATGTCTACACTCCCATAAAGCTAGGGGAAGCAGAGGACTGAACACAGGGATTTTTGGTCTCATTTCCTGTACAAAATCAAGTAGATGTGATTCTAGGAGACACAATAAGTCATGTAGGAAAGCACAGGCAAAGTGTTTTCCCTTTAATTCACAGAAAAGTATACCTAAAGTACAGAGTGAAAAAAACCTCATCATTTGATAACGTGTCATGGAAAAATACAAGGTCTAAAGTAATGAGAGATTCACTGATTTGCAGTGTTAGCAGCACTACAATAATTAAAAGACAGATCAAGGGGAAACCAAAGACAAAAAGATAAGAAGTTAAAAATGTCATGGTTATTCTCTGAATATATGACATATATCAGATTCACAGCTTTTTAGCAAATACCAATAATTTAGATTTAGTAAACATATTAGTAACCATCTTCTCAAAAATAGGAGATACATATCTAAATTAAATTAATATAAATCAGCCCCTAGATGTCATTGTTGCAGCTGAAATATCACTTAATACAGAACTTTCCTAATTCTCCAGCAGCAAAAGCTGTGTAAAGCAAAATAAACCATCTAAGTAATATAAATTCTGCTCAGCTTTAATGCCTCACTGCCAAAGCACAAAGAGCTCTGAGGCTGTTACAATAAAGATAACTAACTCTTAACTACACAAAAGGGTTGTGCATGAGATTTGGGTTCTGGCAGTGGGGAAGCACAACCACCCCAAAGGACACTGCAATCCAAACCTTATGGCATAAAACATCACACACCCCTGTCCCAAGGGAAGATTCTTCCTAACTCCCATCAACACTGGCCTCAATACTGAAGCCACTATTTAATATAGTTAATACATCTCTGATTCTGTCTGCAGTTGTATGTGTTCTCTCTATAGATACAAAAACTTGGGGTTTAAAATACTGGGTTTTAAATCTTGCAAAGTTTTTTTTCTACAATATCTTGCAGCAATGAGTTCCAGAGGTTAATTACACTTATATAAAAAAAAAAAAAAAAAAAGAAATCTAAAATTTCCTGTACCTGTTTTGAAAGTGCAACCATTCAACTTCACTGAACAACTAATTAATCTAATGGTAGGAGAAGCATATTTAAAGTGCAATCTATTTCCTTTATACTATTTGTTATCCATACATGTCTATCATGTTCTATTGTATTGCCTAAATGAGGAGACACAGTGTTCATTCTTCCCTGCATAACTTCTCAGTACTCCAAACAGTTCTCAATCCACCTGTAGTATTTTCTCTCAGAATACTATGAAGCTCTAGTTCATTGTCTTGGGGTGACTTTATGATGTGTATCCCATGTCGCTGCCCTATGCCCAGAAATTAACTTTGTGCCTTTCTATGCCTCTAAACTGAGCCTGAGAGGGGGAAGGAAAAAAAACTGAGCAAAACTTTTTCAAAGCAGTTTGCAGCTTGTTCAAGGACACACTGAGATAGCGTTTTTTTTTCCAGCTGTGGCAGGGGAAGGAGGAAGCACCCGGCTTGCTGCTTTCCAGTCAGCTTTTGGCCAGTGGTTCAGCTTCTTTTTCTCCAGAGAGAGACTGAGAGTTGAATTTTTTTTTCCCTTCCCTGGAATTTCAGATTTTCTCCCTTTTCCACTGGACTGCTTCAATATTAGAACACATCAGGAGGACTTTCCTCCAGGCACAGAGGGCCTGGCCCTGGGCCAAGCCCCAGCAAAGGGAGGACTCTGACACTTTCCCAGGTTTTTCTCCACAGCGAGAGATTTTATTATTTAGCCTTATTTTCCTTTTCCCGTGTGTTTGTTAAATAAATAGTTTTTATTTCTTTCACTTTCCTTTGAGGAAAATTTATTTTTTCCCGAACCTGGTGGGGGAGGGGTGGTTGTGCCTTCTCTCAGAGGTATTTCTAAATTTGGCCAAACCGGCACATTCATAAATAAATAATACCGTATCATTTTTCCTATTCAGTGTTCTTACCACTCTTCTCTCACTCTTTGCATTTTCCTAGATTATGCATCACATTTGCAAACTTCTGTATTTAGAGGCTCAAAATGTCCCCTAAGACTCCATTTCATAATAAGGGTTCCCACGATGCCAGTCTGATAAATCAAAGTAGCCAATACTTGTACACCTAAGCAAATATGTGCCAATTCTTCTGCCATTTTCTGAGGAACCCAGCATTTCATTTTTTTCATGTGATAGTGACCTGCATTTTATGCACTCTAAACTTTTTTTCCCCAGAAATAAGACAGCTGTGAGCAGATACAGACAATATGAAACACATTCTGTCAGCCAAAAACAATTAAAACCACCAAATCTAGGCTTCTGTGTCGTAGTTAGCTTATAAAGATAGCAGAAAAATCCCTACTTGCCAATAGTATTGCAATGCTACTGCAAATTTCATCTTTTTATGGTGGATCTACCTCACAATAAAGGTCAACTTCAGACTATCAAGACCTGAAACTTAGGTGAAATATCAAATAAAAAGTCTACTTCTTCTCATGCCACTCCAAGTGCTCACACAGTACTCATGGCACTGTTCAGCCAGGAAAGGATGAACCAGCCAAAGCCTCCCTTCCAACCTGGGCTCCATGCAAGATTCACTTCTGTTGTACACAGAGCTACAAAACAGTTTATTTAACATCCACTCAATAAAGTCAGAGACTCCAGTTATATAATACATTAAATTAATGTGAAAATTATAAAGCTTTTGGAATGGTTTGGGAACTGCCAGGCATGCAAATGCACAAAACTCATGGGCTGAATTGGATTTTTCATTGAAAATTCTGTAACTTATTGCTGGTACAAGACATCAATGAAAACAAGTCTAATTGTCAATTTGATGACTGAAAAGAGTTTGATACTGAGGCCACAAAGAAAAAACAGGCACCATATAGGAAAGTTACTACATGTAGATTTCTGTTACTTTAAAAGGGTACACAAAAGCCTGTGCACAGCTTGCGTGGTTTTACTTCAAGATTGCATCTTTGCTGATGTAGCTCGAAATTCACTTCGTGTTTCTAGACTATGTGTTACTCTTTTAAATTAAACTTATAATGTTTACCATAAAACTCATGCCACCGACATTCTGTACATATTTACAGTACTTAGGAAGCAATTTCGTATAAACTTTTACCAAAACATCAACATTCTGAACATATTATAGTCAATACAAGAGTCTCATCTCTACTGCTCAGGGAGAGGTGCCTTATCCAGATTTCATTTGGTTTCACATCTCCTTCAACTTGAAAGCAATGAAAATGAAAAATAGGAAAATAGCTTTCTGAATTAAGAAGCCTTTCAACTTAATGTAAAAGTGTAAAATCTAAATCTGTCTTTTTGTACAATCATACCTGCACAGAGAATGAAATCTTCAACTTAGTCCAGGTTTAATTACAACAGAAAAGAATAACAGTGTATGGAGATGATTACTCATTATCAAGCCAGTATTTTTAATTCAGACCTATCAGATCCTAGCATATTTTGATTGGAAAAAGAAGGCTGAGAGTCTTGTACCTACAAGAGTAATTCAATTCAGGTAACTCGTTAATTAAACTATGACATATATAGACATGGAAACAAAGCTTTTAAAGGAACAGGGTCCATGAAAAATAATCACTTTTCTATTAAAATCCTCTACTTAATATGGCAGAAAAAGCTGAACCAAGTTGCCATTATTATTACTACTACCTTTGACATTGTGAATGCTATACAGCTAAAATTTTTTTTTATTATAATTAAATGAATTTAATAGGTGTTAAGAAGATAGGTTGTATCCTTGCATTTTCCTGACAGCAATTTATTTTTTTAAAACACCTTATCAAAGCCTTACCAAATATATCTTACCAAGTCAGTGATTGTAGGATAGGACTTGAATTGTCTTAAAACTTCACGTAATTAAACAGAGCTTCATAATTCCAGGAGTCAAAGAGAAAAGGCAAAATTAGAGATACCTATTGAAATGATGGTCAAATCCATCTCTTGAGTAATACCTGATTTGACAATGTTTCAAAAACATCATATATTTCAAAAAGATCATACATCTATGAAACCATTTACAATCATTAACAAATCTATCAGCTGTGGGAGGAAGTGACCTTGCAAAAAGTTCCTACAATTTTACCAGATCCGTCCAAATCCAAATCTCCACATCCATACACTTCAAGACCCTTTCTGGAAATGAACATTGGATTTTATTTGCCATCACACAGCCACTTTTGAAGTCACTTTTGAAGCTCATTATTCCCCCGATTTTTCAGTCTCTATGAAATATCTCACAAATTCGCCGCATTCCTGGTATGTAGCTCCCAAGGTTACCCCTGACATGCAGTGTACATATAAAACTCTGAATTTCTGCCCACTTAAAACTGCTAAACCTTGACAGCTTTAGACCCAAAATGTGGATGTTTTTGAGTTTTTAACTACTGGTGTTTACCATCGAAAACCGTGCTGAAAGAAAACACCTTTTGGGAGACTACAATCTTTGCAGTGCACCGTGCTGCCAGGCTTGGCCCTGGATATGGGAATATTGAGGGGTTCTGGTCTGACAGAAGCCGGATCCCATAAATAGTGGAGCTGCAGGGGGAGCACCTGGAGACTCTGACTGAAGTCCCAGCTGCACGGGACCATCCTGAGTGGCTCTGGGCCACACCAGGGCTGTGCCATTCCCCAGTGTCACCCACTCCGGCACTGTGCCCGTGCCCCGGCCCCGCCCCGGCCCCGCCGCGTCACTGCCCGTCTCCATGGCAACGGGAGGCGGCGCTGACGCGGCGGCGGCGCCCCCCCGCTGGTCACCTGACCCGAGCCCGCGGGACACGTGACAGGGGCTCCATCGTCGCCATCTTGAAGCGGTGGCCGGAGGTGAGGATAAACGGGCTTTTTCTCCGTTATTCCCGGCAAAGAGCCGGGCGGGACGGCCCGGGGCCAGCGGGCGGCAGCGACGGCGGCGGGCGGGCGGCCGGGTGCCAGGCAGGGCGCCAGGCGCGGCGGTGGCAGGCCGGCCCGCCCGCCCCGGGGCGACGCGCCGCAGCCCATGTGCGGAGCCGCGGGCGGCAGCGGCTGCCGGCGGAGCCTTCCCGGGGCTGCCTCCATTCCCTCCCCTTCCCTCCCCTTCCCTCTCCTCCTCACCGCCTTGCCGCCCCGGCGGGCCAGCTCCTCGCTCCTCTCGGGTGCAGCGGCGCCGCTGCCCCGCGCCCGGAGCGCTGCTGGAGCCGCGCCGGCGGCACCTGCGGCTCGGAGCGGGGCCCCGCGGGGCGGGGAGCGGGGCTCGGGCCGTCCCGTACGAGGGTGTCCGGCCGGGGCAGTTTCCCTGCCCTCAGGAGCCGCGATACGATCGCACCGCTCTCTCCGAGTCAGGCGTGGTTGGCTTTTCCTAGCCCTGGAGGCGTTTCGCCCTGCCTCGCCGCGCGGGTCCGGCGGGTGTTGGGCAGGGTGCAGTGGGCAACTCGGAGGCGTTTTTCTCGGGTTTGCATCTTCCCCTCCGGGTCCTTTTGACCTGCCCAGACGCTATATTTTAATTACTGTGTAGGTCGTTTGGACACGTGCTCTCGGGCACGTGTGACTCTTGGGGATGGTCCTGTGCAAGGACAGGAACAGGCTCCGATGGTCCTTGTGGGTTCTTTCCAACTTATTCTGTGATAATTTTTGTACAGTTTTCACCATCCCTTTAAAAACCAAAGTCTGCAACAGAAAGCCTGAAACTCTAAACAAAGAACGACATAGCTCGTATGTACCATAGTTACGCATCTGATAACGGGGATCAGCCCCAAGCATCCCAAATCAATACACGTGAAGGTGCTCTCTCTCTCTCTCTGCATTTTTGACGTAGCAACAGTATATGGCAGCATATTTCTTTTATGAAGTTTGTCAAGGATTTTTCTTCTTAGTTTTTATGCTGCTTTCAGGTGTTTTCAGGTAGGGAAAATATTTGCCTGTTTAGCATTACTTAAAAAGTTTTAAAAGTACCAAGTGTCATTTAAAGTAGCACCAATTTTTCTTAACTCATTTTCAAGTTGGAAATATTTCAAGTTGACATTAACCCTTAAATCTGCTTTCAGGGGAAAAAGCTAATGTGTTCGTTTTTCATAATGGTTTCTAAACATGTTACAGACAGTATGAAACAAACAGCCAAGTGGGTTCCTTCTATATATAACTGAATTAGGGTGGATTTCAAATACTAGTTTTCAACTTGAAGTATTTAACATGAGCTGCAGATGATACTAAGAAATTAACAGTGCTTATATTTATAGTTCTGATGATTACCTGAATTGTAAATTGAATGGCAGATGAAGGTAATTTGCTTAGTTCTACCCAGAATTTTTCTGTAGTGGGAAAGGGGCACCACAGAACCTGCTCAGGTGTGTCTGTGCATTATAAGGCTGTATAATAAATCCATAAGTAGAAATGAGTGGATTTCATGGGGTTTTAGGACCAGTTCTGGAAATTCTTGTTTTGGCCTCTGTACCTTTCTTGCAAAAAACCAAAAGTTAAAAATCCACATGCATTAACTTGATGTAATTTTTCAAAGATGCCTGATAAATGTCCCTCATGTCTTTATGTTTTCAATTTTATACAGAGTATGTAAGGACTTTGTATAAAATATATGTATGTATATGTAGTGGCACTTGAATAGGTTATTTCTAGACATTTTTTCAGAAATAAATTTAACTGTAAGACCTTTTGTCCAGCTCCTTCACCCCCCACCCCACAGCTCTGCCCACATCACAAGGTATGTTTTCATGTAAATTTTTGTACATTGGCTTCTAATTTGACCTCCAACACTACCACATTATTGCCTGTGGTTTATGGTTTGATATTTTTAAAGGAGAGTAGTTGGAAATAGTAACTGCCTTTAGCTTTCCCTCAAAACAGAAGAGAATTGCTCTTTATAACTATAGTACCAAGTGATTTCCCTACAATTAAGAAATTGTAGAAACAGCTACAATTAGTAGGTTTTCTAGAAAATTACATGTATAATGAGAAATGTGATTGGACATTTGAGTGGTCTTTAAAGTAGTCATACCAAAATGACTAATGCAAGTAAATGCCAGTACTACTTTTTTCTCCTAACGTTTCAAGGAAAAAATTGCTTGTTTTTGTAAATTATATTGTTGCAAATTGTCATTTGCATTAGGAGCATTGGTGTATCAAAGTATGTTAGGAATATATTTTCATATCATACCGTGCTTTTAAACATCAATATGCCACTTACAGTCAATTGGTATTTTAATGTTTAGCATTCAAATGTGTAGTGCTTGTAAAGAAAAAGAGAATAGCTAGAACACTGTTCTTCAGCTTACACTTGAAAATATTTATCTTGCCCTTGTACAACTTGGAGGCAGCCTGTTGGAGGCTCTCTTGGAATTATTTTCTCCAGCTGTATTGAATAGCATTCACAGTACCCACTAAATGTCCCCAATACCTTCGGCTATTTCTATAGCAGTCCTGAAAAATTTTATTGGATTAGTGGAATTAGGCTTCCATGTTTAGCAGAGAGAGAAATGTAAATAGTACTGGATTGTATTTTCATTATTGTGCATGTATAAATCCTTATTTTTTATAACCTTCCCTCTCGCTTAGGTATTATGGAAGAAGGAAGCAGCATTGCAGTATTGATGCCAAATATTGGGGAGCAGGAGGCTGTGCTGATTTCTGAAACAGTCATTGGCCCAACACTGCAGAGCAGCGAAGATCAGAGAAAATGTAAAACTGATCCCTTGATCCACGTTATCCAGAAGCTGAGCAAAATAGTTGAAAGTGAGAAGTCACAAAGATGCCTTTTAATAGGGAAGAAACGTTCCCATGCTGATGCTTCTGTGCAGTCCTTGGACGCAGAGGATCTTTGTGAAATTCCGGCTAAAGCAATTGAGCTCTCAGTGATTGCTACTAAAAAGACTGAAGAGTTGCAAGCAGATTATTTTGTGACTGAATGTCTTCCACAAAGCAAAAAAAAGGTGACATGTTACCAATGTGGTCTCTGTAAGTTTCTATCACCTTCGCTCTTAGCTCTACAAGAACATGTAAAACAACATGGGCAGAAAAATGAAGTGATATTAATGTGCTCAGAATGTCATTTTGCCTCCAAAAGCCAAGAAGAACTTGAATCCCACTTCCAAAATCACCACGAGAATGGTGGTAAAAACAGCATCCAGACAAAAGTGCAGCAGTGTGTCAATGTCACAAGTTCATTTCTGCAAGGGCCAGTGGAAGGAAGTGTCAAATCAGGGACTGATCAGACAGGAAATCTGGAATGTAAGGATACAACTCAGTCTGCTCCTGTGCCTGAAGTGGGTAGGAGGAAATGGTACACCTACGAGCAGTATGGCATGTACAGGTGTTTAATTTGCAGGTACACCTGTGGTCAGCAGAGAATGTTGAAAACACATGCTTGGAAACATGCAGGGGAGGTTGATTGCTCCTACCCCATCTTTGAGGAAGAAAATGAAACCACCAGCTTGTCAGAGACAGTTGTAACTCACACACCTCACAGTGTAGATACAGTTGTCCTTTCTTTGGAAAACAATGAACTTGATATCCATAGTGAGCCTTCTCTTCAGCTTCAGATTTGCAATTCTGAGCAACTGTCGTGTAAATCGCCTGTAGGAACAAATGTAAAAGAGGAAGAGGTATTAAGTGAGTCTGTGGTGCATTCTCCTACTACAGAGGTTGTAGAGGAGACTGTATCAGATACAGAACCAGACAATTTGATAACTGACAGCCTGCTGTCATCAGCACAGAAAATTATCAGTTGTAGTCCAAATAAAAAGGGTCATGTTAATGTCATAGTAGAGCGTTTGCCAGGTGCTGAAGAAAATGTCTTACAAAAGCCATTCTTAATGAACACTGACATTGAAATGGAGAAAAAATTGATCTCAGAGGAGTACTCTGTTACCTGCGAAGAACCTGATGAAGTTTATCATTCAGATGCAATTCAAGAAGTAATAATAGAATGGAATAACAACGAGAAGAAAGATAATGAATTAAGCGCTAATAAAAATGTAACAGCTGATGAAAATGTGCCTCCTGCACGACGGAGGACAAATTCAGAGTCTTTACGACTGCACTCCTTAGCAGCAGAAGCTCTTGTTACAATGCCAATCAGAGCTGCAGAGCTGACACGGTCCAGCCTCAGGGCTCTGACTGGAGAAGATGCTGTGGATGCAGGTGCAGGACAGGGAGGAGCTGATGGCCCACGCATGGCTCATTCTAAAGTGGTGTCCTCACTTAAGGATCCTTCAGAGGAATTCAGTGGCTTAAACCAAAGTGAGTGTGCAATAGTTGAGATAAAGAAAGAGAGACCGGAGTTGTCAGAAGCACCAATTAAAATGGGCATCAGTATGTCACTGCTCACTGTCATTGAAAAACTGAAGGAGAGGACAGACCAGAACGCTTCTGATGATGACATCCTGAAAGAATTACAAGACAATGCCCAATGCCAAAACGCCAGCGATGCAACCATCGCTGGGAGTAACCTGGTGGAGTTCATCCCCAGCGCCGAGCGGCCGTACCGCTGCCGGCTGTGCCACTACAGCAGCGGCAACAAGGGCTACATCAAGCAGCACCTGCGGGTGCACCGCCAGCGGCAGCCCTACCAGTGCCCCATCTGCGAGCACATCGCCGGCGACAGCAAGGGCCTGGAGAGCCACATGATCAACCACTGCAAAGCACGCATGTACCAGTGCAAGCAGTGCGAGGAGTCCTTCCACTATAAGGTAGAGCTCTTCCCCGTGCCTGTCTAGAGTAGCTAAAAAACCTGGTTTGCTACTTTTGTAGTAACTGGTGATCCCTCTTTCTAATTTAATTCAGTCTGACATCCTGGCTTTGTTGTAATTACAAGTAGGGATTATTACCAGCAGACCTTGCTGAATATACAGTTCATACTCTGGTTTACCCACTGAAATAAACTTGCTTCCTCACGTAAGCTTTTTTCTTGAGAATTATCTTATGGACGTAATAATACCATGTTGTTTTTCTGCCCACACATAGCAACTGCAGGAAGAAACGGAAACATTAAAGAACTTAATACCTGAAACTTTAAAAGAATGCTCAAACATGCCTTCCTGTTGGGAGTGTGCAAATACAATAATGGCTGTTGGGGGTGACATGAGCCACATCAAAGCAGAAATAATTTTCTTTTCTCCACTGTTGTGTTGCTCTGGATATTCTGTAGAACTTATATTTGAAAGATTACATACCAGAGTAGAATAATACACTTCTGCCATTTTCCTAATTGCTATTTTAAGCATTAGTGAGTTCCTATGTACTCAACTCAGTACTCAGGAATACAGAAAAGATTGCATCAGTATCTAGCTGTACAGCTGAATCTCTTGGACGCAGTGATAGTACAAATTTTGCCATATTTATTGCCATTTAGTCCTGGTTTGAAAAAAATATACGGGTAGGGTAGCAAAAGGCTCTCTCTTCTTTCTCCTCCCCAAGCAAGTAGAAACAGGACTGGTGTGTTCTTAAGTCAGTAAGCAATATGAAAATTGAGTTAATTTTCACACAAGCCACTAATCTAATACTGCTTTTGGAGTATGATTTTGGAGGAAGTACTCTGGCCACTTGTCTGGGGGAATGAAGAAAGAACAAAATGTATTTTCTAAATAAACACAAATCATAGAATCCTCTCAGTCACTCTCATCAATCCTTTATGTTACTACTTCATGATATTTACTTTATTTGTAGTAAAACTACCTAAGGGATAATCTGTATGTATGTTAATATACATTTCATATCAGTTGTCATTAAAGCTTAAGTAACAGTGTCACAGGTGATTGCAGTATTCCAAGTGATCACTGTATGCTTGCAGTGTATATTTAAACATTAGAAACTGTTTTTTCAGAGCCAGCTGCGAAATCATGAAAGAGAACAACACAGTCTTCCAGATATCTTCTCTACAGCTACAGCTAACAAACTAATAGTTTCCAACGAAGCAGATGACAGAGAAGGTACTGTTTATATTTACACCTGAAATTACAAAAAGTCACCCATAACATCACTTGTTTGCTGTATTTGTGTAACTGGTTTTAAGAACTCTCATGCTGAAATGCTTTCGTGCCTGTTCATAACCTTAAATGTATGTTCTTTTCAGAGGGCAAAATTTACCATGGTCAATCTTGAGGTGGCATTTATTGTTAGGTAATATATTTTTAGCCCCAGTAATTAAACACTGCACTTCTTCTTGTGAAAAACAACTGATATGCAATATTATTCTAGATTTTTAAGACGAAAATATTTTTTTCCTTCCTTAGCAGCTACAGTATTTTCCAAATGAACTAAACAAAAGAAAGCCTGTTTTTTTAAGTCACCGTGGTAATGTAGTTTGCTGTCAGCATATGCATACAATGCCATCCCTTCTGAGTTTAGAAATTTCTGTTTAATTATGGTAATGTCCAAAATGAGTAATTTATTTTAGCCCTAGTGAGGCAAATGTAAGACATTCTGAATATGCAACCTGTATCTGTAATAGTTGCCAGGGTAACAGTAAGTATGCATTTTCACAGAGACAGAGAATGGTTTGGGCTGGAAGGGACTTAAAAGCTCATCTCTTTCCAAGCACTGCCACTAGACCAGGTTGCTTGGAGCCTCATGTTTGTTTAATTGAGTATCTGCTTCTAATTTAATAGTGTTTGTTTTCAAAACATAAACAGCAGCAAAAGAACAGAACAAAAACAAACCAAACAAACCCTCAATGCATTAAGCTAATCAAATAGGGGAAAAAATAACCAAATTCTGAAGTTTAGGAGAAAATGGCCTTAAAATCCCTTCTATGTACTGGAGAGCCACTATGTATTATTGCAGTGTGAATGCATCCTCTTCTCTGGTGAGTTACAGCTACTGAAAATATTTACAGCATTTTTATTTTGAAGGCAACACTGTAATTATTAGTATTTTGCAATTTTAGAGCATTATGGATAAATACTAGTAATTAGATAGTCTCTGAACAACTGCGATCTGAAGTATTTCCATTTTGTGCACAAAGCTCTTTTCTGTCCTAACTGTGCTCTCTCATTTGTTTAGACAGCAAAATTTGCACTCTAATTACTATCAGAGTATTATTATTAGTTACTTAGGTTGCAGTGGAAATTTCTGGGTTCTACTCTCTCCTCTACAGCTGCTCAGTGAGTGCAAAAGTTGTTGAAATGGATGCAGTTCCTTGTGAGAAAAGGTACTGACCAGCAGGAGCCAGGGTGGATGAACTTGGTACGTCACAACAGAATGAGTTCCCAGCTTTGCCTTCTGCTCTCTTAGCTCATGCTGCCTCCTTTTCTGGCTTTCAGTATACAAGTTAAAAGCTAATTACCTTATCAGCCTCGGGTAGAATGACCCTTCCTACCTCCTTTTTGCTCTCATCAATGCAGAAGGCATTTAAATTCAGGAAATTGATCTGTAGTGCTCAGTACATCCTCATGACCTAAGCCTGAGAGAGCCATCCAAAACCTAGAGCGAGACAGGGAAATGGCCAGAGGGTCTGCTGGGAGTGGGAATGTTTCCTATTAAATAGTGGGGGTTTTCTTCAGAATCAATAGCATAAATATTTTGATGGAAGTGATAGGAAATAAAACATTACTAGTTCAGCAGGTTACAATTATCTACAAGCACAGCTTGGACTATTACTTCTGACAGTGTTTTGTTTGCTGTAAGCCATGTTTTTAAAGATGTTGTGACACAGGCATAACTACCTTGCAGTGCCTGAAACATGTCAGGTTTGGGGAAATACTGTACTTTTGAGCTAAAGTCCTGGTAATGTGACTGGTAATGTAATCAGGAGTCCTATTTGCTTCTAAAATCAGTATGTTTCATGAGATTGTTGCACAGTTTATATCCTGATCTTGTAATTTAACTTCCATGAAAGGGAAGCCACTGTTCAAGAAATCTGCCTGCTCTCAATTAATTTAGAGATGTTTTTATAAATATTTTTTCTCATTATTATCTTATACAAGTGTTACAGCCATGCACTTTAATTGATTGTTTACCCCACATGAAATTTAGTAATGTGGCTTGAATGAAAATAGTTCTCCTTTTAAACTTTTATTAACTCATACTGTGGAATGCTTAAATTATTTCAGAACCAATTTATAATCAAATTGCAGCACCACTGCAGTACAGCAATCTCTTGTCAAACAGATGTCATCCCTATAAAGCGACACAAAACAAAGAAGTTTATGGCATAGCATCTGTTTATGTGAAAGATGCCTGAGCTGGAACAGTTTCACTTCTTGTTTATGAAATAGTTAGTCCTAAAAGTCTCTTTATTCATCATGGTTTTACAATAAATTAAAAGGAGCATTATGAGACTGGATATGACCGGATTGTAAATGCCTAATAATGAAGGAATAGGGTAATAAGCAGCATTACAGGAGCACCTGTTACTGCTGCTGCAACAAAGATCTGTCATTTCCATATTCACTTGTAGACCTGATATTCTCCATCCAGAAAACAAAACAGGCCCCAAACCCACAAGAAATAAGCCAGTGGATGGGGTGAGGGACACTAGTGCTATTTTGTAACAGCAAGAGATTATGTGATGTATTATAATTTATGTGCATTTTGTGGAAGGAATAAATATAAAGTAGTGATTGGTATAAATAATTGCTCCGAAGTGTGTGCTGCTGGGTGTGAGCCTCTTAGAACTATGCTGGAGCTAATATGTTTGCATAATGCTTTAAAAATCTCATTAGATACTGTTGGTTTTAAACTGCCTGCCCACTGAAATACCAAATTCATAACAGAAAATACATTTGGAAGTAGTTTATTCTAAAGCTGCAGAATTTAAGATGAAAAACCCCTTCAAGCAGAGCACAGCCCCTGCTCTCCCATGGATGGGCAGCCCAGTGAGTGTCCTTGATACAGTTGAGGTCTCCTACATGAATGTGCTTTCATAAAAGAATAATGTAGAAATATAAATTCCAAAGTCCTCAAGTAAATAATGAGGATTGTTTTGGTAATTTACTGTAAAGGAAAAACAAAACTAATATATTTTACTCTATGACCATATTGTAGGAAAAATTCCAATATATTTTGCTTTAAGGTTGACTTGCAAAGAGTGGCTGTTGTATATTACTTCCATATTATTTCTTATAAGAATGCTAAAGAGTGAGCACTGTGTCATGTTTTAAAATGAAATATAGGAAATATATTTTCAGTTATCTTGGTACACACAGAAATACTCCGATTTCATTTCAGACTGTCTTTGCATTCAGACTGCAATTTTATATAATATACTATATTACTTTATATGATACGCTATATATTCTTCACAGTAACCCTCTGGGGATTATCAGCCTTACCTAATTACTTTGCATCTTGAACCAAAAGTACTAAATTTTAGAGTGAAAGTTTAATTAGTTGTAATTTTCCCTTACTCTTTAAGTTACCTTTGTGACTGTATCCATCAGAATAATATATCTAGAACCCTTTCTGGCATAATTCAGTGCCTGCCTGTGGGAAAAGAAATGTCTCCTTAAAAAAGTTTTACTATAATGACTCTTAATTGTTTTGATAATGAGAAAATTCAGTCTAAGGAAAAAAAATGCATGAGGTGCAGCATGATAGGCTGGAATGGGAAAATTACCTGCATAAAAAATGCCATCCCTCTTCCCAAGTGTTAGTATCTTAACCCAAATCAGTTCTGTTATTCAGTGAGGGAGCAGGAACAGGGCTGTTAAAGTGTACACACATCTCAAAGTATTCCAACTGTGCACTCATGGGCACACATTTTCCTATGTTTAAGGAGTCATTAGCCTTTGTCTCTGCAACCAGTAATTTTTCAAGAGTTGTTTTCATTCTGGAAGGAAAAAAAAATACTTTTGTCACAATTGCTTTTTAGGAATTTGGACAAGTTCCAAATTATTAAGACATCTGGTCAATATCTCTTTTTTTTATTCTCTCATATCTTTCAGAAAGTGTGAGTGTATGTTGGATGATAAAGAGGATTTAGAGGCTGTGGGAGGTCTTTTGTTTTTCTTTTCTCTGTTTGCCAGTTTGAAACTCATACATTCTCAATCTCCATCTTTTCCTTTGATTTGATGCATTCTGCAAAGCTGTGAAACTGCTGGGTTCAGCAGTTCCACATTTTATCACCTTTTGCTGTAACACAGGATTTTACCCAACTGCAGGGAGAAGGGAAGTGTCCACCTAGAGAGAAAGAATGCGTTTTCCTAAAATTTTAATAATTCCAGTAAATGTCAGGGCAAATGCAGAACAGCATGGTAAAATAAACCATACTTTTATTATCTCTGTGTTTATTGCCTGTTTAATACTTTAAAAGTATTAATCTTTATTGACATTCAAAACTATTACTTTAAAATGTTAATTCGTGTTTCTTAATTCAGTTGTGATGAAATTATAATCCGAGAATTCCTTACGATGCTGAGCGCAGCTCTCTAAAATAATGGATTTTGTTTCAATAGGAAACAAGTCTTCAGTTCAGAAGCTGTTCAGGTGTGATGTCTGTGACTACACAAGCACAACCTACGTTGGTGTCCGGAATCACCGGCGGATTCATAACTCTGATAAGCCATACAGGTGAGTGCCAGCCACTGCTGGCTGATGCAGGGCCTGCCTTACCTCTGACAGGGTTGCTGAACTGCTCATACAGTTGGGAAAGGTGGTGGTAAAGAACTGCAATTGCATTATTTTACTGCTAATTTGAAGGAACCACACTTGCTGGTTGAGTCAAACTATGTAATTAAGATTTGCCAATTTTTCCAGAGTGCATCTTTTGCTGTGGCAGTCTACTAGTTGTCTTAAGTTTGAAGCATTCACATGTGGAGAGGAAAATAATTATAATATTGAACTTCGGCCAACAGTAATAATATATTTCTCAAGAGTCCTTGCACACCTAAGTTCGTTTTGGATTTGCTTTGTTGCAAAATGTTCTCCATTGTCATATTATTGCTTTACACATCAGCTGCTACAGAGTGTGGCAAAATTCTGCCCTTGTCTTGTCACCAGCTGCCTCATCTTTTTCAAACAATAGTAACATCCTCACTTAGGATCATATTTTGTAAGTTTTCTACAAGGGTACCATATGGATTTAGAGAGAAACTTGGGTATCTAAAATCACTTGTAATACTACAGCTGAGGTCCCCAGCAAAAAAAAAAAAAAAATCCTGCATTTTCCTATTGGTTGCTGCATAAATTCCTGCAAATTCAATCTGTGCTAATTCAGTGTGGATCTCTGTCCCTCTCTAGTGGCTAGAAAATAGATCTGAGTCAATAGACTTTCTCAGCGATACATCTCTATCTTTAATGTAAATTCTGGAAACTCAACACCTTGAAATGCTGAGCTAAGCCAGGGACTTTCTCTTTTGGATAAACAGACCCAGAAGATGTGTTGTATTTTGATTTGTGCATTATAATGACACCCCATAACACCGGCAAAAATTCACAAGATGTGTACTCAGAGAGCAAGTGCGGAATACAAATAGATTGTTTTTCTCCTCAGAACCTTCGCTATTACCATTATTTATTACTTAGTGAGGTTGGAGCAGCAGATACTGTAGAGTGTCTTGTACATGGTAGTTTTCAAATTGGTGTTAGCAGCCTGTTTTGATTTAGGAACCCTTGGAAATTTTCCACTGGCGATACAGACTGCTGCATACTAAATACAAACCTACCCATCTGCCTTGCTTCTCTTACTATTTTTTCATAAACCCCTTAGACAAATCTGAAAACCTGGCAGGATACTTAAGCCACAATCTGAAAACCATAATGATCCAGTATTTATGGTATTTTTCCTGAAACGTGAATTCCTCAAGCCTTCCATAGTATCAAACAGCAACCTACTATATTGCTGCCATTCTGAGAGCTGTAAACGTTTTATTATTTGTTTGACAAAATGTGCTGGAAACTAAGGTGTACAGCCTTAAATGATATGTTTTGGTAGATTTGATACGTTTTGGATTTTAATATTGCACAATTAAATCCTTTCAAAAATATAGTGAGTATTCTCAGGCTAAGTATCCTGCAGTCTCAAACTGTTTCACACTATAGATCAGACTTTATAACTGGACATTTTATCATTTCAAAAAAGAACATCTGAAGTTTTAACAAATACATATAAGAATTTTAGCTGAGCTTTATGGTTTCTGTTTTAATATGGTAGATACAGGAGGGTTGTGTGGTAGTATACTGATATTTCTTAATAACATGGGATTTGTGTAATACTTTGGGATCTAAATCCATGGATCCAAATTTAGATCCAGACTGTTTTATGTATTGGTTTTATACAAAGACACTGTGACAGAAATAAAAACAGAAAAGAAAAATTTAAATGGCGTGATGTGACACACTTAGGGCACTTAAACCTGAATATGTTCATCTTGTCACTGACTTCTTTTTCAGCAATAAAGCCCTGAAACTTAGATGTTTTATTACTAGTTTGGCTTTTACAATGAGAACATTGCTGTTGCATTAAGTAGAACACACATTCTTGAAGAGCAAAGCTCTTGTCTAAATACACTCCATCTCCTGCAGCTCTTAGGGTCACATTGTGCCTTTGGTAGGGCTGCACCCAGTCACCTGCATCCGCACCTCCCTTGTACTCAGTGATGCTTACCCGCATCAGCAGAGGTGTACGAGAGAGATTTCAGGAAGAAACATAATCTATATGCCTAGTGATGCTTGCTGAAAGGTGGAGGCTTTTTTGGGCTGCAAAAGATTCTCACTGCCCAACAACTGCAGGTCAGTCATTGCTTGGACTTGTGTAAATATTGTTAGTCCTCAGCTGTAGTCTTTCTAGGTGCCTTTGCATTCTTGTAGATTTGGGTTTGGAACAGTGTCAGCAGTGAATTGTCAGATTAGTTCACTTGTTGTTGTCTCTTCAGATGTCGCGTGTGTGACTTCGCCACCACAAATATGAATAGCTTGAAGTGCCACATGAGGCGGCACCCCCAGGAGCATCAGGCAGTGCAGCTCTTGGAACAGTACAAGTATGTAACGGGGCTCATGTGGCAAAAAGCTCTGACAGCGGGGATTTTGTTATGTTAAAGCAGTGTTCAGATTCTATTACCTTCCCTCCTAGAGTCATTCTTTGTTCCACATGGTTGTTTGGGGTTGTTTGGGTTTTTTTGAGAGACGTTTGCCATGGCATTCCCAGGTGATGCTTCTGCTGGCTGATTAAACATGTCTATGACTTCCCTCTGGGAGAGTATTCAGCTTTTGCTTTCCAGAATGTGGTGGTTGCACACAAACTGCCTAGAGCAAGTAGTTTCTGGGCCATGTTAATTACCTAAGCATGCCTGGAATTATTTGGGAAATTGTATGTGCCAAAACCATGCTGTGGCACTTCTAACATTTAACGTTATAGATGGGTAAATTCCAGTATCCGGGAATGTTCCCTGGCTTTGTTTAATATCCCAGTCTAGGCACAGTCTTTGGATGTACGTGTCAGTTGGAATCCAGGTGGGCATTGCCTAGTTAAGAATTAGTATGAATAGTCATTAAGTGATGAGTGTCCCTTATAGTCTGTCCATAGATATGAGTGGTGTATATATATGTGAGAAGGTTGGCATAAATGTGTAATTGTCTACTACTAATATGCAACAAAAAAATGAAGCTGGGAAAGGAAAGAAAATTGTGAATATTCTGAATATTTCGTAGTGGAAGATTTCAAAGGCAATATGAAGAATCCAGATAAAATACACTCACATAAAGATTTCTTCTCAAGAAAAGCTGCTTCCACAACTTAAACGTGCTTCCACTGCATTCTTCCCCAAAATGTTCCTAGAAATATTAAGTTCTATTTGCTCAGCTGTCATACTTCCCACACTATTGCTGAGTGCTCTTCATATTACCAGAGATTACTGAAAACCTCCACACTTTGGTCCCTGATCCCCAAGGAATTATCTATCCAAAGCTGCAAGATAATTGTTTCCTCAGTGTGTCAATTTAGAATACACCTGAACAGTAAAGTTTAATTCAGCACAAGTCAACCAGTAGGGCAGGTCATGCTATGGAATTGAAAGCCTTACACTACTAAACTCCATGGTAAATAATTTTGTTTCTCTGAGAAAGTGTTGCATATACTGTAACTACACTGTAAGTATATGATCATTAACTGTAGTGCAGCATGCTAAAAGCTGTTGGAGTTTCTGTCTGATTTGAACTGTATGCTGAAATAGTCAGCAGTATTTGGCTCACAAGATACTGTTCTCAGCAAAGTAAATTTTATTAGTAAATCACCTGAGTAAATTAATGAGCTTCAAAAAATGAGAGTATTTAAAAGGGGATAAAAATGGACACTGGCCTGTGGCTTCATTGACTGTGTTCCCAAACCACTGACCAAGCAGTGTTAGTGACACAGAAGAATCATATGTATGGTAAGACTAGCGGGCACATTAAATGGAATTAAGATTATTTGTTGATCTTTGTGTTTTAAACAAATTATTTTGGCCTAATTTTATCTATAAATTAACTATAAGGTCTGCCTTTTATGTAATGATATATTTTGTAACAGCCTTATTAGAGCTATTAAGATTCCCAATCTGAGAATGCACCCACCTATCTTTGAAAGCATCCGTTTTCTTTGTAAGGGTCCTAATTAGAAGGAAAAGGGACAAATAGGATCCTACATTCCAAATCGAGCAGTAGAGAAAAGTGAGCTAGAAGGACATGCCTTTTGTTCCCCAGCAGGACAGAATTCTCTTGCTACATAAGCAAGGTAATGTACAGTGCTTTCACTTAACTTGGGAGATTTTTGCTGTTCTCCATAGTCTTCTGTTGAGCAGAAACAGTTTCCTGTATGTGATTATTTGCAGGGCATTTAAGGACTATACCCTACTGTCATTAAGAAAAGTCGTAAAACCTTACTGAATTTAGTGTACAATGTGGTTTCACGTAGGCCTTCCTGGGTTTTCAGGTTATATTTCTGAAAAGGGCTTAAAAACTTAAAAAAATCGTATTGTGGTCATTTTAATTCATGATGATGATGATTCATCATAGTAACACACTGGGATCACATTGCTTGAGCAGAGATGCATTCCTAGTTACAATTTATTAGAACAAGGTCACCTTTGATTGATTCTGATCTTTTCCATGGGATTTGGGGAACTGAATCCTTCCAAAGCAGCAGGTAGCTGAGCAAAGTAGCTTTTTTGTCCAAAAGACAGATCCTGCTCTGAAGTGATGTCATGCAGTATCACTCATCCTCTTCATGCTGAGGTGACTAATTTATCATCTTAGAAAACACAGAGAAAAGCCTCCTCTGATGTATATCTGTGCATGAAAAGGGTTATACAGGACTTGATCAGTCTTGGGGTTTTTTTGTCCATAAATACACACTACTCTCTCTGTAAATAGGATTTTTTCTTCAAGATTTTGTTCTTTACTGCATAAGATGGTGTTTTACAGGCAAATAGAAGATATAGTGTTGTGGTACCGGAGCTGATGGAAAACTCTATGGGGAAAATGATGACTTGTCTGCATCTTGATATGTGAATATATTCAGAACCTGACCTGTCCTCAGCAACCTGCTGTAGCTGATCCTGCTTGAGGGGCTGGATTGGACTAGGCAACCTCACGAGGCCCCTTCCAACTTCAACAGCTCTGTTAATAAACTACTACCTGCTACAGCAGGAAAGACTTTATTAGTTCAGTTGACATAATTAGTGCTAATTACACAGCTCCTGCTTGGTTCAGAGCAATGGCAGAGAGCTCACTACCTCCCTGCCAGATGTTTCTGCACTCATCAGAAATACTGCATTTTTGAAGAGCTTAAACAGTTTGAACAGGCCAAACAGATAAGATTTTAATTCAGTTGTTTAGGAAATAAAAAAAATTAGACTTAAAAATTCTCAGACCCTAAAAATAGTCTTAAGTTTCAGGATGAAACTTTGCAAAGTAACATGACTGAATTATGAAACTGAAAAAGGGGACCAAGAAGGTTCACATGGATCTCTCTGCTTACTCATCCTTTTGGAAAAACTAAATCATTACTAAACTAATAAAATTTAACTTCTAAATGTTTCTCTTTTTCCTTCTCCATTTTTTCCCCCAGATGTTCTCTCTGTGGATATGTATGTAGCCATCCTCCATCCTTGAAGTCCCACATGTGGAAACATGCAAGTGACCAAAATTATAACTATGAACAAGTGAACAAGGCTATTAATGATGCAATTTCACAAAGCAGTAGGTATGTCTGATTTACTGTCAAGCCCTGTTATCTTTCAAAAGACCAACCCTGATCCAAAATAAAGTTCCTATTAAAAAGTAACAGCTGTAAATTTTAATACTTGTTTTTATTATTATTTCAGACTTCAAGGACAGCTCACTGACAAAACCTTATTAGAAGGCACAGATGAAAGTACAGTACCTATACTAGGAAGTTCAGACAACTTGGTGTCTTTTACAGAGTCAGTTAACCAGACTACAAATGAAATTTCAGGTTCTGATGAAAATGAAAAACCTAACTTGATGAATACCTCATGCAATTTAGAAAAGAACTCCAGTCTACCCCATCTTGGCACAGAATACTGTGTTCTTCTCTTCTGCTGCTGCATTTGTGGTTTTGAGTCTACCAACAAAGAAAATCTGCTGGATCATATGAAAGAACATGAGGGTGAAATCATAAACATCATTCTAAACAAGGACCACAGCACGGCTCAGAATACAAACTAGGTGAAGCAGTAAGTTGAGAGGATTTCCTACAGTGAATATTTTTTCTTTGCTAATTTTTGCCTGAGAAACTTGTTAAAGAGAAGAATTGCAAGCAAAACTTGATTCCCCATCCTGAGTTCGTTTCAGTAGGAGTACAGTGTTTTAACCAGGGCCCGATGAATCATTTAAGAGATAAATACAAGGTGTGGAGAATAGAACGATCCATTTTAACCTGTTACTTCTTTATATGGTGCCAAGAATGTAGGATTGTTGGTTTTTTTTCTTTTCCTGTCAGGTACTAGTCAGTAATAATGCATCAGCACAGTACTTTAAAACCCAAAGGTGTGAAAGCTTTGAATCACTTGAAAAGCTTTTTTCTTCCTCCCTCTTTGTTGTTTTCCAAGTAATTCAGCAAAGAATTTTTTTACCCTCTTTTTTGAAAGATGATCTGGCAACAGATCAGATAAAAATGTTACAATATGATCTTGTCAACCTCCCTGCCTGGATTCTGGAAGGTGGGGCGAGGGGAGGTGGGCCAGGGCATGTGTGTGTTGCATGCACACACAGGAGTTCCATTTTTCCCAGCCTATTTTTAGGTCCTTACAAACTCCCAAGTCATTTTTCAGCAAAGACTGCCATCCTTTCCATCGATTTAGAGCAGCAGGAGGTGAAGGGCCTAGAAGCATTTTGTTAATAAGTGTTTGTTTGATTGGATCCTAACTACAAAACTGCTGTCTTTTCAACTCATAGTGTGTAACAGATTATTTTTTATAACAATAACCTTGTTGTTTCTTCATGCTTTTCTTGACACATTCAGCTGAATTATTTTAAAAGAGAAAAGCTTATTATGTCACTTCCTTTTTTTGGTGATTATTTTGCTGTATGGATGAGCAGTGTTTTTAATGACAACAAGATATTAACAATAATTGCCACAAAGTGATGCAGATTAAATCTATGTAGATTCCAAAAGATGTAGGTGAGCACAAATTGAGATTTTGAGAAACGCCTACGTGCTTTGGCAATCTTTGAAATGCCACTGGCTGGCCAAATTTCCCACTTGTCTGCCAGAGCTGTAACTGTAGAAATAATGAGCTGAAAGATAATTTTTGTGTAGAAAATCATATTTAAAAAAAGACATGGCAAACAACGTCCTAAGCCAAAGCTGTATCCAGTCACTTATTGAATAAATTTTACTAGTGCCTATAGTGGAGATTGATAAAGGGAATTAAGGATTACTTTGTTGTCTAAGGAACACATAGAAATCTCACCCTTATAAAACCTTTAGCTTCTGAAATTACAGTGTGGGGCTTTTTTTGGTTTGTTGTTGTTTTTACAGTTACAGCAGTTGGTAGTAGTAGATACTCATCTGTGTATCAGTGTGGAATATTATTATACTGGCTAATTAACTGACAACTTTGTTAAGGCTATAAGGTTGGCTACTTAATTTTTTGAAAGTTTCATCAAGGGAGGTAATAGCACTTCCAAAGAAGCCCTTTAGCAGCCAGATTTAAACTTTGTAGTTCAGGCATGTATTCCTGCTTTTAGTGAATGGCAGATGCACAGCAGCTTGCCTAGTGCTGAAACAGGGATGCAGTGACCTGGTTTTTAGTAGCTCAGTACTTACAAAGTTCCTTACTCTTAGGAAAACAGTGGTTTCTGTTCCTTTATTTACACCTTTCTGCCAGCAGAAATCAGCTGCAGCTGTAAATGTGAGAGGCTGGCACATGGAGTGTCTGTATTGTGCTAGCACTGCCTGGAAGTGGCAACCAGGAAAAGAAAACAGTAACAGAAGTCACAGCTTCATGAAGCAGCACAAAACGTAGAGGCCAGGGTAAAAGCACTCAGACTTGAAGTACATTTGATATTTGTTTTCAAGAGATTCCTCAGTTTGACTTCTTCTTTTGGGTTAAATAGATATTATTTTGTTTTTAAATTAGATAGCAGAAAGTACACATTTGACTTGAAGAATTGGTCAGGATGTAAGGTCAAAGCATTTTTGTGTTGAATTTTTGAGATACTTTAAATACATATGTGAAGTTAATTATACATTATTTTCAGTTAATAGTTATTTTTCATATTCCTACAGATGGATTTTACATTTGAAAAACACATTATTTATTTACATGATCCCAAATTCAAGTGGAGATAATGAACTTTTAATGGGATATTCATGCTGTCTTACTGACACTGCTATTTTACCTTCAGCATAGAATTAATGTGAAAATACTGCATTATCTGGAATATATCTCAACTTCCTCATTCAGAAATCCCACTTGTTGGAAAAATTAAAGGACAGTGAGATCCCTAGTAATGCTAAACTACCAGTCAGTATTCACAGAAACAATATTTACCACACTGTTATTTTTGTGTAATTATGTAAAAGTTGCTCAGCTAGTGAAAGATAAAAAATGAAAAACTTTTATTCATAAGCTAAGAAGGAGATGGCAGTGAACCAAGACTTAAAAAGCCAGTAACCTTGAATGGAAACGAACAGCTCTGGTGTATGTGGAAGCCACACTTGCAGCACTGTGCAGTGCACCACGAATCAGTGTCATGGGATTACTAAGCAGGATGTGTCTGTCTATTCACAGTTGTTCTTTGCCATCCTGTTGCTTTGTTCTTTTTGACCATGTGTTTCTGTAAAACAGTAGAAAGCTACTTGCCTCTAAAGACCATTATCAATCCTAACAAATGCCAACAAAGAATTCTTTCCCATATGCACAGAGATTTACTTTTTTTAGCTGTCTCCATGCTGCTTGCAATTAGTTACCCACTCACAATTCCCATGGACTTTGTCAGAAGTTCTGC
This sequence comes from Coloeus monedula, assembly GCF_965178545.1. NCBI lineage: Eukaryota > Metazoa > Chordata > Aves > Passeriformes > Corvidae > Coloeus > Coloeus monedula. The sequence goes on along the minus strand of NC_138793.1, from coordinate 5,103,558 downwards.
ATGTGAAATAATTACAGACATACAGTTTTTCTGAAAGCAAATTGTTTCTCAGGTTATCTGCTTTCAAAAGTGTATGGTTGGCTTGGTTGCATGTTCTGTAAGGGGTTTTAAGCACATTTCAAAGTCACTAACACTGCAAATTTCCCTTTTCTTTAAGTTTTTAAACTATTTTGTCTCTTCAGTCACAGCACTATCGGTGATCAGCTATTCACGTGCTGTTTGTTTAAATTAGATTTTATTCTGTGATACAAACTGTAACTTGCAGCTTTTTTTGCAATGCCTATACTTCCACTAAAGAGCAAACTTCATTCATACTTGGCTGTACTGAAAAATAGGTGCATATTTCATCTTCCTGATTAATGCTTGGCCTGGAAAAATAAGAGTGGGATTCAGTCAGTTATTGTATTTTCCTCTTTCATAAGCACTTATTTAATCATTTGAAGAAATGTACAGTTGGTGCTCAAAGTAACATTTGTTAAGATATATTTAATAGAAATTTACATTTGCATTTGATATTCATGGACATGGGTACATGTATTTTTTTAAGAAAGGTATTGTAACACTATGGCACTGCTTTTATAGCCAAAGTATAAAAAAATTTAGAAAACTGACATGTAAAGACTGCAGTTAATTCTGATACTGTATCTTATGAAATAGGATGAGTTTTGTTTTATAAAGTTATCCAGCACATTAAGCTGCATGCCTTAAGCTCTCTCTAGGATTGTGTTCCTGATAGGCAACTCTTTGGAACTATGAAGCAAAGTCTGTAGTACTACTTTAACTACCTTCTGGAATACTGTACAATGGTAGAATAATTTATTTTGCTTTACAGGAGTTTGTCACGTATTGACTTTAATATTGTATTTTGGTAATAAACTTTTTTTGTTAAATGCCTTAGTCACTTTTATTTGGCCTCTATGAAATATGAATATGGAAAATCCAAACACTGAACCAGTGTTTAGAGATAGGGAAACCAAAAAGTATTTGAAATACTTTACTGCCATTTCTTATTCTTGTATGAAATATTAGTATTAGTTGTTATTATTAGCTTTAATACTGCTAATACAAGTTTTATCGAAGCAAAGAAGAAACATGAAACTATTAAGTCAAAATATTTCTAAGCCTGCAGGCAGTTCGGGTGGCACCATGCTGGAGGAAAGAACTGCAAATTGATAATGAAACTAGTGGGAATTTTTCCCCTTATTTAAATAAGAGTGAAAGCCTTAAACAGCTTTTTTTCAGGTGATTGACTTTTCCTTTTCCATCACATAAGCTAAAATATATCTTGAAACCTATTTTCAAATATACAGCATATTTCTTGGCTTTGGTGGAGCTTTTCTTCCCATCTTTCTCAGGAAAAAAATAGTTGGTGTTGCTGGGGAGAAAAGAGATAGTATGGCCAGAATACCCACTGCTGGTATCAGCATGGTTTACAGTTACATAAACAAGCAATCTTTCGCCATTTTCTTGTTATTATTAGGGCCCCGGGCCAACTATGTTGAAATAAAAGCTGGAACTAAAACGGGTTCAGATGCAACACTACAGAATGCTGTGTCATGCAGCTTTTTCACATTTCCTCTAATGCAAAACCTGGGAAAAAAGCTCTCTCTAGTAGGATGTGGCATTCAGGTATGATCCTGTTCACTGGGCTAAACACCTCCCTCACTTCAGCTGAATAAAGCACAAGACCCTCATCAGAAGTTTCTGCCCCCCCATAAATACCCTGGTTGTGTGTGATCACAGCTAGGACTGGACCCGGGCTGGCTGGGTCCTGTGATGACTGTAACACCCCTGGGAACTGGGAGAAAAGGAGCAAGAGCCGTGCCACACATCAGTGGGATTTAATCACTCTGTCCTAGATCTTTGGCAAGTGTGTAGGGTTGGAATTGCTGCAGAAAGCTGATGCACCCCACTGTGCTTTTGTTTTGTATCCCTTCTAGGCATGTTTGGAAAAGAGCTGTCACACTGAGCCACTCATGAAGGGAGACACCATTAGAACTGATCTGACCCAAGATTAGCTGGGTAACGAAATTCACAATGGGTAAAACTAAGATTCTTTTGCCCAAAAGCAAAAACCTCAGGACCCAGACAAACTTTGAAAGTTGAGAAAAGACAGAAGCCAGAAATTTGGCATTTGCCACACACCACACACACGGCTGCTCAATGGCAACTCAAAATACTGCGGGTTTAGACTTAAAATTTACTGGGGCAGAACTTGAGTTCTCTTGCTGTTCTAGTTCATGGTGGCTCTTTCTACAGTACTGAATGTGGCAATCCAAGAGAAAATGCAAATAAATTCAATCTCAAGTTTCTTCCAACCATTTCCTGTGCGCAGTGGTTTGTACATGTCTGGCATTTGCTGGGATTATGGATAGCTGGGTACTAACACGAAGACTTCGCTACTCGATCTAGTTGGAACAGAATGAGCAAACAGAATATTGTTAAATATCCTTTTGTTATTTTGGCAAGTAAAAAGCCAGCATTGCAACAGTATTGTAACAATACAGTAATGATACAATAATCAGTATTACTGATTGCAAGCCACAGTCTGGTGAATTTTAATTTACAATTTTCAGATATTAATATCAATCTGGAAGCTCTTTAGTTTTTCTGTATTCTCATAACTTGAAACATTAAATTTCTATCAACAGACATTTTGCCTAAATAATAAATTGCTTCAGTGAGAATATGTTAAATAATAACTCCATTTTTTTTCCTAGTGCTGTACTTAAACATTTATTGCAACAGGAAATGACTTATTAAAATATACAGAATTGAGGAAAAATGCATTTTTTATTTCCCCTATCTAATCTTCTGCTATGTAAAACTCGAACAATAGGTGTTAGTATTTCAAAAGGAAGGTGACAGCTGAACATTTAGATACATTAACAATTATAACAATTATATATACATTTACATTAACAACTTTGTAAAGCTGTGTAGGTTTGTATATTACACAAACTTTTTAGTTCTAATAACACTGTTCTGCAATGTAGGTTGTGTTAATACTTCAGGAATGTTAGTGAGATTTGTACTGCTGCTCCTGTGCAATCGTTCCCACAAAATGGAAAACTTAGCTGAGCATAGTGACTTATCACATACAAATCCATTACATCCATGCACGGTGTCATAAAACACAGGAGAATTAAGTAAACCCCCGCATTCTCAGGGATTTTTAAAGCTCTTAACCGATTATGTTTTCTAAACCATTTCTGTAACCTCTTGTTCTTGTAGAATTTACTTTACATTGGCCTCTTTATAAATAGTGGATAAGTAGAATCAGCTTTCTGTGATAGGACCTGGAGTCGGTTTGTTGGTTATGGCTTCATGGGGCATAGTTTTTTCTACTATAACTAAAGACAGTGCAAATAAAACTTACAATAAAGAGTTACTGCAGGGGTAGGTTGTAGCCATTAAGTAGAACAAAGTCTGGTATTGCCGTTATCTTCCAGCTACAAAAAGTCTTTTCCCCCTTTAAACGTTTATGGTGCAGTTAAGCAAGAAATACAGTGGACCTTATAATGAGTTGAACAGAAGACGCAGCTCTAATTTCAGTTTTTAAATCACACATATATGGTACTGTATCGGGAGGGCGGATGGGGCGGGGGAGGGCGGTGAGAAATACATTAAAAACACTACAAATAAATTCTAGGGCACTATTTTAGCACAGCATCCTCCCCGCCGGCTGAAGCCCGGCGGGACAGCGCGACCCTCGGGGGGAGCGGGCCCCGCTCGCGGGCCCCACAGCCCCGTTCCCAACAAGGGATGCATCAATCTAAACCCTCACCGTCTCTCGATGTGCCGGATTTCCGCCGCACGCCCGCCCTGGGGAATTCAAACCAGCGATGGAAAGGCAGTCGGGGCGGGGGGGCCGGGCCTGTGACGGGCGGCTATGCCCGCCCCGGCTCTCGGTCTCCGCCCAGCAGGGCCGAGCACCCGGCGCCGCGCCCGCCCCTTCCCCTTTCCCTTCCCCTTTCCCTTCCCTTCCCCTGTCCCTACCCGCGGCGGGGCCCGGGCGGCTCCCGCAGCAGCGCCGGCAGCAGCGGCCGCGGCCCGCGGAGCGCCCGCAGGTACCGGGGCGCGGGGCCGGGGGAAGCGGGCGGGGGGAGCCGCCGCGGGGCCGCGCAGGCCGCGGGGAGCCCCGGGCCCGGCCCTGTCCCTGCCCCGGGCCCGGGGCTCCGTGGCTGCGGGGCCGGGGGGGTCCCTGTCCGCCCCGGCGGCACCGAGCCCTGCGGCAGCGCCGTGTGAGGAGCGCTGGCACCGCGCACAGCGAGCGGCGAGGGGATGAGCATCTTGCCTTTGCTAATTAATTGTCAGGTGTGCTACAAACCAGCTCTTCCAAACCGTAAGCTCGCGTAGTTGCCCATGTGTTTTCCCAGGTGTGTGAGGAGGAGGCGAAGCTAATCCGCTGTAGAAGCATTAAACAAAGTTACGTGGTTGAGGCGTGTTCCCTGCAGCGCTGCCAGCAGCAGCCAGTTACACCGGTGGCAGCGCAAGGAGCAGCTGTTGCTCGCTGGGGATGGAGCGGATTTGTGCCTTCGGGGTGGGATGGCATTGATTGCAGAGTGGCGGGGCGAGAGCAGTTCTGTGTATGGACCGTGCTCAGAGAGCTGAGCGCACCTGGCAGTTGATAGGGCAAAGGCTGGCTGAGCGTCTTGTCTTGTGATGTTCTCAAATTCTATGGTATATAAAACATCAAGCTTTTTTTTTTTTTTTAATGTTATCTCTAGTTTTTTATAACACGTGTTCTCTGGCATCGTTTTTGCATGTTTTGGCCCCCTTTATTGGGGATTTCCTGAAAGCCAGAGTTTAAATGATTGCCTTAATATTTTAGGCACCCAACTAAAATATGCTGAAAAGACTAATTTTTCTTTGAAGGGCTCAGACTTTTTAAAAAGGGGGAACCTGGTATGCATTTTGAATCAAGAGCTAAAATAGTGGGGGCAGTCAAAATAATGTACCATTCTGAAAACCTGTTCAAGAGTATGTAAAATAGTGAACATAAGTCTTTATAAACTTAGGATAATGCTTTCTATACTTTCACTTGCTCTCTGAGTGGTACAGATTTAAAGAAAAACCTTGCATTTTGGTAAGAGACTTTAGGTATAGTAGAGTTCTATAAGTCAAAGTCTGCGATGTCAGTAAGATGTGGTTCTATTTTCACATATTTCATACAGTATCAAGTGACTGTTTGGGTAGGAAGATGCATTGCTCATGTGTGTCCATTTAGGAGTCAGGCTGAAGAATAATGAATTAAAGTGACTGGCATCATGACAACCATAAGACAGAGAAGGGTTGGAAAAGGCACAGAAGCAGCTGAAGATCAGCCTTCAGAGGAGACAAATGTGAAGCCTGATGGAAAAATTCTGTCTGGTGGGTAATGAAAAGTGATGTTATGGCTGTTTAGTAGTGTTTAGCTTTTGATCTGTCCTAAGCACAGGTCAGAACTAGGTATGTACCAAATGCATTTCCATACTTTAATATCACAAAATTATTTGGATGACACAGAGGGTTTCATGTAGATTGCTGCATGTCAGTCTTGTCTCTATTTTAAAATCCTGATTTAAATTGGTGAGAACAATTCTTTTTCAATTTATTATCAGTGACACACTATCAAATTGTATGCAGCCATCCAAAGTTCTTGAAAGAATCCCAGTCCAAATCATTGGTAATGTAAAAGGATTTGAAGACAGCTGATGAGGTGTACTTAAAAATAGGCAAGTTGCTTATAAAATCTGAATTTAACTGCAAACTTTTGCTTTTTAATTTACAGGACACTAGTTCGGTAAATTTAAAAGAGAGACATTAAGTGTCTTAATTCCAGGATCTGTTTAAGTAATGAAATTCTGAAAACATTTTTGTATGGAATTATAGCTTTAGAGCTGACAAAGTTCATTGGTTTTGGGGAGATCTTTAGATTAACTTTTTCTAAGGGATGTTTTGATCTAAATTCTTAATGTTTCTCTGCATTTGGGCAGGTGAAAGGAAAGTTACATGGTTGTTTCTGCACAAATACACTTAGGCTATATACAAAAAGGGAAAGTGATCATAGTTCTGCAGCCCAGGCCTCAGTTCCATGGACTGGCATGGTTGGAACCCTTAAGCAGATGTCACACACAGTATAAAACAGCCATTTCAAAGACACAATTCCAGATCACTAATCCATATTAAACCTTACATCAGCTTTATAAAAACAAACAAAAACCCCAACAAACTCAAGCCCCAGGAATGTAAGTGTACAGTGAAGGGCTGGAGGTACCTAGAAACACATCCTTTCTTTCCCATCATCCCATCCCTGATCTTGCTCCGATGTCAGCAGGAGGCCGTCTGCAATTCAAAGCATGACACCATTACCAAAGGCTGCTTTGGCTGCTGCTCAGTCTCTTTGTGGGTATTTAGTGAGGCTTCTGAACCTTCACTGTTGTTTTTTACAAAAACCGAGCAAACCACCCAAAAAAGGAAGCCATTTTTAGACCTGTGAAGGAGACAGGATTTTCTTGCTTTGTGATCAGTCATCCTGTATTGATTGAATTTAAAAAGTTCTGGAAGATATTCCAAATCAGATATACAAATTAGTTATGGCATTGAGCTAAAATTGTGTAGGATCGTGGTGGTCTTAAATTTAAAGTATACCAATTGAGGCACACTTTATTTCACTTTGTATGTAAATAAAATACTCTGATTTTCCTATATAGAAAATAAAAAACACATCTCCATAAAGATGTGTTAAAACCAGGTGTCCTGTTACCTGGAGAGTGTGAACTGTACTAGCATAGGCAATGTATAAAAGGCTTTCCAAAATCCCTATAGGTTCAGTTATGTGTTTCCCAATTACAGACTGAAATATTTTTCTTCCAAGATCCTACAGGTGGAAAGCTGTGGAACATACTCTCAATAACTGTTGGTGGAATTTTTGCCATCTCTCTTGGACTTGTAACTTCTGTTTATGTGGCTACACTGCATGAAAATGACCTGTGGTTTTCCAATATCAAGGTAACAGTCATTTTCCTAGTTCCATCAGTGCTTTTGTGGAGCATTAATATGAGCATTAAATGAAATTTCATTTGTTTATGTATTTGTCTTGCTCAAAACCAGAATATTTCTTTTCTAAAAATTCAATTTAAAAGAAGCTGTGCTTCCCTTCCCACCGTACTTCCTCAGTTCTATAAATACCTGTCCCCAATTTTTTCTCTAAAAATATTGCTGAAGAGCTCCTGTCTGAGTTGTAGCAATGGTTCTTCCAAATGTTGATCTTTATCTACAACAGAATTTCAACATTTTACTATATGTTTTTCTAGAATCATCTTACTTTTATCCAAAGCAATCTAAAATTAAAATAAGAACCAACAGTTAGAAGAAACAATATGCGAAATCCTGGCACACAATTCTTCAGTTGTATTTATACTGTGATACTGTAATACAGTTTAGGGACAGTCTCTTGGTATTCAATACTAATTTTATATAATGTCATCCTAAATGTGCAAACCTCAAAACACATTTCAGCCATTCGCTGATGTAAACCCAACCATTCCCAAGACCCAGGACTGACTAGTTTTTTCCTAGAATCACTGCAGAGAAAATAATGCAGCTGTACCCATAGCTAAATTTAACCAGAGAAAAGAACAGGTGAGTCATTTCCCTTTCAAATGCCTAAAATTCATTCTGCTAGGTCTGTGTATTGTGTTATTCAAAGAGTACATATATTTAACTGGAATAGTTGCCTTGCAATATGTCTTTTCTATGCTACACACTTTTTGTGTCGCAGAGACATTTATATTCCCCTAATACAAATAATTTGCATTTACTGAAACAACTGCTGTTGTATTATACATGCAGTACTGTGTCATACCCACCACGATCTTCCCTTGATGATACAGATAGATTGTACACAGTATATTGAAGGTATGCCTTGGGTTTGCCTTTTCCTTCCAAAAGCAAGCAGTGAATAATTTCAAGGTGTTGTATATACTGAAGTACAAGCAGGCATGGGCTTGTGGCAATGTATGAACATAATGGATACAGCTTTTTTATTCTGTCAGACTGACCCAGAGGAGCACAGAGTTCACTGAGATAAGCAATTCTGTATTTGTAATTAAGTTATCCCCTCAATGGATGAAACACTTGATTCATTTGATAATGATTGTTTTCATTTTAAGTATAATAGAATGCCACTAGATATCAAAACTGAAATAAACCCCCTTTGTTTTTTGTAGTCTGGATTCTGTTGTCTCTGTAGCTCTTATTTCATCCCACAGAGGTGATTGATAGCTAGTAACACTGGAACAAGAGCAATTTCAGCCAATTTGATGGAAAGATTTTAAAAAGCATTAAGTTCATCTACCAGCAGGTTAAAGGAGAAAGAGCTGCAGATACTCTCTGGTCTCACAGTGTCCCTTATTCAGTGGGATGTGATCTCCACCAGAGAATGCATGGGGCTACAGTGCTAATTTTAAGCAAAATACTGCTTTAGGAGTAGTATGGGAGGAGAAGACTGTGTGAGGAGTCTGAAATTTCCTGCAAAGCTGAGGCAGGCAGGCTCATCCCAATATCTGTAAAACAATACACAGATGTCTCTGTGCCTGTGTGTAGGAGTGTGGTCTCTAGGGGTATATACGTGTTTTTCAGCACTTCTGAATTGGCTAATCTTGTCATTACAGCACACAGTATATACTAAGAAAGATAAAACCCTAAGGAATTACATGGAAAATAAGTGGAAAGTTTGCTTTTTTCTCTAACATTTTATAGTTTGGCCAAAGCATATATTTTTGCAAATATTAACTGAACTTTCAAAAAGTTTGAAAAGAGTAAGTTTTATTTTAGTTCATACTCCTGCCCAGATTCTCAGAAGGGAAGACTGTAGTATAATCTTTGCCCCAGAATTTCACAATTGCCTTGCTTAGTGAAATGCAAAGGTGATTTCATTCTATTTTTATTAAACATAATATATAGAATAAATGGATGTACTACAAATGCACATCCAATGCTTTATTAACCCCCATGCCTGTGGAATACCATAGTACATCACCACTGCTCTGCAGCATAGAAAAGAAAAATTCTAAATCAATTCTATTTCCATATATTTTGAACTACTAACTTCAGTCACCCTAAACTGGCTGCAAATGGGGCAGATTTGTGGATTTATGTTCCTGAAATCTGATACAAAAACTATATAACAATTTATTATCCCCCTGAACTTTATTCCTTTCATCCAATAAGCTACTATTGGTCACATCATAAGAATTCATGCTCAGAAGGGTCTGTGTAGCAACTAAGTAATTAGAGATTTAATGGGAGACTTGTTTTGTCATCTTTTCTTTTACATGAAGGTGCTCTTCTAATTGTACAGCAGCAGCAGAAGGTCTGCAGTGTTTTTCTGACACTTTTGCACCAGGCAGATGTTTGTACCTGCACCTTTTAGGTGCAAAAGATGGAATTTTTTGTCTGAAGACCCTAATGATACATGAACACCGTGACTGCATATTTAAAAAGTATGCAGTTGTACTCAACCCTAAAAATTGGAAGTAAAAAGAGTTCATTATGCAAAGTCATGATTCCTAACTCCTAAATAATTGGAGTCAGAACTTGCACACACACTTGCAGTGATTGCCTTTCTGTAATTTCAATTGCAATTCATCGAAAGCCAATTCTGTTCTGGGTGTCTTCCAGCAATGGTTCACCCAACTAGAAAAACTGTCTGGTCGTTGTTAAACTGTTTTGCTGTATTTTGAATATGGCTTTCAACAGTGCATTGATTTCAGCTGCTGCTCTGTGTGTGAGTCTTGTTCTTCTTTGCTGGTAAATGTGCCTGCTATTATCAATTTGCCATGGTCACAGGAAAAAGATGTACAATTGTTTTCTTACCAGAAAAACTGAAAAAAGCACGTCTTGAAAGTGGTTTATGCAATGAAAGAGGTACACAATTGCTCCTTTTTTTTTTTTTAAAAAAACTTCCTGAAAGAATGACCAAAAAAAAAGGAAACAGAAAAGATTCAGCAAACGGTGTCACCTAGTCAGAAGCTGTGTTTGTGTCCCCTTCCAGCAGGGATCACAGGTTATAAACACTTATCTTGATCAAATAATTTTGAAGAAAAAATTTTGAATCCCTTCTCATATACATTAAACCAGCAAACATTTCTGTTTGTGATGGTGAAAGTCAAAACAGATTTGTTATCCAAAAATCCTTTCTCAGTTTTCTGTAAATGTTCTGGCATAACACATCTGAAATGGCTTGTCTATTTTCAGTGGTTTTCAGTAGCAGTTTAGTGGCTGCCCCTCCAGTGTAGCATCTTTTAGGAACAGAATCTGCTATGAAAATAACAAAATGGGGGGCCACCTCTCCTGTCAGCCATTGCATTGCTTGTTCAACTGCAAATTCTGAAGAAACTTTGAACAGGAATGAGCCAAGGCCACATAGCAAATTAGTACTGTAAGAAAAACAGATAAACTTCCGAGCATTCATTTCTTCTTCTCCCCTTCTGAGTAAGCATTTAGATACTGTTATTGATTTTTCCTTTAATAAAATTGCTGCTTGCAGGAAGTCAGGAATAAAAATATAAGATTGTAAGTGCTTCAGGATAAAAATGCCAGGATTTAGTTTGTGATATGCTCGTATTTTCCCTCTTCACATTTTGAATACGAAACAAAGATTTTTGCCCAGAGAAGCTGTGTCTGCCCCATTCCTGGAGGTGTCCAAGGCCAGGTTGGACAGGCTTGGAGAAACCTGGGATAGTGCAGGGCGTGGCACTGGATGGGCTTTAAGGTCCCTTCCAACCCCAAACATTGAATGATTCGATGAAGAAAGGCGGGGAAACGGGTCATGAGAACTGTACAAAGGGAGTGCTCAGGCATGAAGGGAAGGAGGGCAGTCCGGGACTTTGGTAGTACTTCTCCACAGAAGTGCCTGTTGAGGTGTTAGGGGTACTTTTACTGTGGATCAGAAGTCTGATCTGGAACGTGCCATTCAAACAGATGGGCTTGAGGTTAACCAGCCAGGAGAGATGTCCAAGGATTAAATACATTTGCTGAAGGCATGTTCTCAACTGGGAACGTTGGCAGCAGCTGTGTGTTGAGTTTCTACTTGTACACTTAAGAAGATTTTCAAATCTTCCTGGTCTTAAATTGAAAAGCTAATAAATAGTTTCAATTACACAAATTTTGTTTTAGCTATGTCAAAAAAAGAAAAGTAATTGGAGCTTTATTTATGCTCAATATTTATAGAAAAACTCAAATTCAGACTTCGGCTGCTTGCTCAGCATTCTGAAGGAGTTGCTTAAGGAGTTTGAGGAATCCTAAGCTCTAGAATTTTGCACTGCCCTTGAGAGAAAGTCCTTGGTTGTGAATATTATTAGGATACAATTGCATAAATTGAAATAATATACAGCTCTCTGTGTATCCCAGAGGACAGTGTTCTTTATTTTTCCCTTGGAATAGTGGTAACTTCTTTGTTAAAACCTCACAAAGTGAATATACAGACAGATAAGCATGTGTTCTTACAATGTTTACCCATAAGTCTGTGTGTTTTTATTGACATGGAATGCCAGGAAAAGTATAAATTGCTGTAGAACTGGAAAAGTATTTTGAGTGAATAAAACAGATGTTATCTTAGCGTGAAACAGATGTAAAACTCACTAGTGTTTGTCTCATAAAGTATAGCATTTGGTTGAATACAGCTGGTGCCAGGATTACAAATTAATCATGTTTGAATGCATTTTTGCTAATTAGATCCCCCTCTGTGACTCCTCTCTCCCCCTTAATAAATTCCAAATGTTAGCATTCTCTGTTTTTTTTTTTTTTTTTTACTTTATGAGCATTTAAGAGTCAGCCACTTTTTGGCATTAGAAAACTTCTCAGTAGTGGTGAATTTGAAACCAGAGCTTGTTCAAAATCCAGGACTCATTTTGCCAAGTCTGTGACTTTTGGTATAATGATGGTTTATATGTCATAGGGCAGCTGGAGAGTTTAATGGTGAACTTAGATTGAATCACTTGTGCTTTTATCTATTGACTTTTCTCAGACCAGAACTAATATTGGTTTGTCAACAGTTGACTTCAATAAAACACATGCTTTGAGATAAGAACCTATAATGGGCAGTACAGAAAAGAAGAACATGATTTTTTTATCTAGCTTTATGTTAGGTCTGACATAGAATTGATTCTGCTCCAGCAAAAGAGTTGGGACTGTATGAGAAAGGTGAAAGTCTTGGGGTTCTGTGCAAGGTTGCATTAACCAGAATGGCATTCATAAGAGTTTCTGAAAAAGTAATATTCTGATGTTTCAGTAACATTCTTTTGTAAAGAAAGATGAATTCACAAGGTTATTTTTAGAAATCACATAAATTTTTTTGTGACTTGCATATACCATATACAGGGATTTCACTGGATTTTCAAATCTCAGTATAAACTTCCTTTAAGTGGGTAGAGACCTTTTATAACTTACTGCTTAGGAGATGCATTTGCTGGGATGTTATTATACAAACTACTAAAAAGATCACTAATAATAGAATAATTCTGTATAAGATGTCTGTTAGTTCTCTTCAGACTGGTTGTTCATGCAGTCTTGTTTAAGTGTGGTTGCCCAGCATTGTGGATTTGTTAAATTTCATTAGGTCTTCACAACTAATGAGGTAACAAAAGGAAGTGCATTCCAAAGCAAAGAGCTTTCAGATCTCACTAGACTCCATCTGCTGCAATATCAGCCAAGAAAAGGGCATAGTTTGGAATGTACCTGGTTTGAAGTGCACCTCGTTTAAATAATTTGAACATTTTAAAATTAAAAATAAGAAGTTCACCTAGCACTAAAGCCAAGTAAAGAGTCCCTTTTCTTTTCACCTGTAATTTAAGAGTGAGAGCGATGACAGCTGGCTTCCTGCAAGAAGCAGTGTTGAACAAGTGGGCAGCAGCATCCCCTGCCAGCTGAAATATCCCTGGCATTATGGTGCAACCCCCATATAGCACACTGAATTAATTGAGCCTTAAGCTGGCAAAGCCGTGGAACCCAATGGGATAACTACTTCTGGAAGAAAAGGTTAAATGCACAAAGCAAGGGTATGCAGCTTTACAGTCCAGCTGTGGGCCTCTGCGCCCATCTAAGCTTGTCATATTACAAAAAAGTAGTGAAATAGCCAAAATATTTCCAAGCAACATATCAGAATCACAAAAAGCACGTACATTTCTCCAGTTAAAAGAGTCATTTACACCCCAGCCATTTGCCTCTCACCCTAATTTGTCCATGTATTTTTACCTTTAGTTGAAGTAAGCTGTGTAGAATAAGAAACCCAAAGACTGAAGCCTCTCTGGAGGTTGGTTTCCCTGGTGCAGCAAGAATTTGAGTTGAAGGCAGCTTTGGATGATGGTGAAAAGGAAATGGAAAGTGAATTTACTATTGAACTTTACTTGCAGGAGGTTGAAAGAGAAATTTCATTCAGAACTGAGTGTGGACTTTATTATTCCTACTACAAACAGATGATTCAGGCTGCTTCCATACAGCAAGGTATTGTAAACTGTAAAGTAAGTTTTGCAGCTATTTTTAGGTTTGGTTGGGGCTTTTTTTCAAATATAATTGAGAACAAGGCATACCATAACTATGAAAGATAGCGTAACAGTTGTACTGAAGACAGATTTATTCTGTTCATATGTCAGGGAGCCACTAAGTTATGGACATAATAAATTTCACAATAATGCATCGGTTTCTGTGCCACACCTTCATGAGCTGATGAAGGCAATCACTTTGAGAGACAACTTTCATATCTGTTGAGGTTCCAGCTTGCTGGTTTATTCAGTTTATTACTTCCATTTCTTTCTTCTGTTGTTGAATTTGAACTATGAGCTATTTGTGGGAAAGGGGCAATGTTTTTTGCTGTATTCCTGGACAGTAAGTGACACAAGGAGCAGCTTTCAAGGAAATCATATACAGTGATCAGGCTTTCTGTGACAGTCTCATGTTTTCTAGATATTTAGCTGTTTCTCCCTAGAAATTTTACTTATCCTACATGTTTTTCAATATTAACTTCACCTGTGATCAGAGTAGTGCCAAGAACAGTTCTCAAGATCCAGAATGTACCACAGATTCTGTGCTGGGGATGGAAGTATAAAAATAAATGTTTTATACACTACTAAATATATGGTACTTGAATTAGCACTGTGAGTCACATTTGAAGCAGGGAGACTGAAGACCTCAGAAGGTCATGTTGATTCAGAGGTAATGTGTTCTGAATCGTTGACTCAAAGTTTGCAGTTTCTGATGAGAGATCCTAAAATACCTTTGAAAAAGTTATTCACTGTTCAAATGAAGATGGAGGGGGAAAATGACAATCTCCTATTTCAATTTCTCTTTATCATTAAGGTTTACATGGTTTAGTATATGACAATAAAACTGAATCTGTGAGGACAATTAACATACTTGAAAGAATGAATGTTTACCAGGAGGTGTTTCTCAGCATTCTGTATAGGATTCTTCCAATTCAGGTAGGCATTTATTTATGGCTTTAGATTGTAAGTGCATTATGAAGATTGCGGAGTGAATCATAGCTCCCCTTTGTAGATATTTTCTAATTAGAAATATTCCTGATACCTTTTTAATTTGTAAAAGCAAAACCTAATTCATACTAAGTATAATCCCCGCCCCGTGCGTGTTTTAATGTCAACATCAGTATTCTTGTGTTTTACAGCAATACCTAGAGCCTGTTTATTTTTATATCTACACTTTGTTTGGACTTCAGGCAGTTTATGTCATTGCTCTGTATGTAACAAGCTGGCTTCTTAGTGGAACATGGCTTTCAGGGTTGTTGGCAGCATGCTGGTATATTACAAACAGGTAAGTGAGATTAAACATTCAATCTTTCTAAAATTGTACCTAGTTTCAAAGGTAAGGCATTAAAGCTTTAACTACATGACTAATTGGGCAAAACATGAAACTATAAGGCCTCTCTCCAGTTAGCCAGGAAATGGAAAAAATGTTGAAATAACACAAAATAATTAGAAAATAATCAGAAATGAGCTGACATATCAAACTGGGCTTTTAAAGTTTCAGGAAGTTTGAGTAGAAAATTTTGTCTTAAATTGGTCTCTGAAAGTGGTCTAAATCTTTCAGATGTGTCTGGAGCTCCAGGTGATGTACCCTGTCTTCTCCAGCCTAGGATCACTTAGGTGTTAAAGACATCTGCATGTAAGCCCTTCAGGTGTCTCCTCACTGCCTCACACCCAGCCTCCAGGGGTTCCTTCCACAACCTCAGCTCATCAGAAGTTCAGCTTCTCTCTCCCCTTATTCCTGTCAACATCTGCACTAACACTCAGAGAAAAAAAAAGATGGTAATTGAGCTGTTCTAATGCTTTATCACTTGAAGAATTATCAATTTGGAGATAAAAACCTAAGAACTGGCTTTATGCCAGAAATAAGCTGCTGGCATGAAGCTAAGACTGGTGACATAGGCTGTTACCTGTAAATTAATCAAGAAGATAAAAGTACAGTCTTGGTTCTACTAGAAATGTTTGATATGTTAATGAGCAGCTCTAAAGGAATTTATCTGCAAGCACATCCACTACAGAATAATTATACGTGTATGGAGGCAAGATGTTTCTTCCTCCAAATACAAAAGTAATTAAAAGCCATGTGCAATGTACAGTATTTCACACGTTTCTTTTATGAAGTCATCTTCTCCATTTACAGAATTTTTAGAGCAAATTTGTCCATCTTTCTAATAATTGGTGAACAATGAGAGCTTGTTCTCCTTTATGCAATAGAATAAGTGCATGGAATGGATTTGGATAAAGACTTTCTGTCCCGATGAAGTACATCTGAGGCTACTGAGTAACTCCATTTAGACACTTTTTTCGTCCAGCTAAGCACGTCTCAGATACGTTGCTTACGTTCCTTTTTAGCAAATATTTTCTCTACACCAGGAAAAAGAGAATTATTTTTTGTTTTTAACTTTTAATTCAGGTTTTGCAGATGACCATTCTTTAGGGAATTCTTCCATCGTGTATTTCTGATGTTCAAAAGCTTCAAAAAATGACCAGAAGCTTGTAACCAATTGAGCTGTGTTCAAACTACTCAGAGCATTGGGATCACAGTGAAGATTATATTCTGTTTATATTCTTATATGTACATTTGTAAACCAAAAAATGAAGTAAAATGACCTGTGGTGGGGAAATGCACATGCTGGATTTTGGGAGTGCTTTTAGTTTGGGGTTTGTTTTTTCATTTCTAAATTACCCAAGATGTGCTTCATAAGTAAGATGTAATCCATAGAATATTTTTTTACAGTTAGTAAAGATTAAGTACATCATTTGAGATGCAGAAACAGTGGATAACTTGCAGAACCTTCATAGTGATTTATTTTCAGAGCCAGTCGTGTTGAAGGAACTGGAGTGTAGAGCCTCCATTTTTATAAATAAGGAGTTAAAATAGCACAAAGATGCCTGTCATTGCAAGCTCTCTCACCAAGCTTTTTCTTGATTTGAAATTTGTGAAACTCTTTGTTTTGTACAGAGTAGATACTACAAGGGTAGAATTCACCATTCCTTTAAGAGAGAACTGGGCACTGCCATTCTTTGCTGTTCAGATAGCAGCCATCACATACCTACTCAGAACTCATTTACAGCCTGTTCAAGAAGTGAGTATTTCTGACAAGTATGACTCAATAAAATTAGTAACAGAAAACTGTCCTGATCTGCAAGAATTAAAGCAAATGGATGATAACAGTTTCTTTGACCAACAGTTCTTAAGTTACTGGTCCTCCATTTGATCGAGTAACTGCTGTTTATACCACAGTAAACCACGTATTGCATTTTAATCTGGGGGCTGAAACTACCTGAGATCGCACTGTGGTACTACAGTGATAAACCATAGGCATAAGTCAAGAATTTCTAAGTCAAAAAAAAATTTGTTATCCTCCAAGTTGTTACTGCAGTTAGAAAACTCACTGTTTTAAAAGTGGTTTTAAAATAAAACCAAATTAAGGTGGGTTTTGGTTGGGTTTGTTGGGGGTTCTTTTTGCTTGATGTTTGTGTTTCAATGAAGGAAATTATAAAGTTAAATAAAACTTTGTTCCCTCCTTCCAGAGACTTACACTTACGGCTGTATTCATAGCAACATTTCTCTTTAGCCTGACTTGGCAATTCAACCAGTTTATGATGCTAATACAAGCATTGGCATTATTCATACTGGACTGCTTGGACATGCTTCCCACAGCAAAGGTAACTTTCTGTTTGGAAATAACCTGCTTTTGGCTTTTTGCCTTCATAAAACCAAAAGTCTTGAAGGTATTTTCCTAACCAGTGGCCTTGATGCCCAGAGTAATACAGATTGTACAGTGTGCCTTGTGCTTTGAATCCTGCAAGTGTAAAAATGAAGGATCAAAACACCATTTCTGATTTTTTTCCCACTTTATGTAGTCCATGTCTATTTTATTTTTGTCTACTTTTTCTCAGACACTATTTGACACTTCTAAACATCATCCTAACAGTTGATCTGATACCACAGCTTTAGTGTGGCCTCCTGAAGTTGCCAGAAGAAAAAAGTACCACAAGAAATCTTTGTGTAAGCTGAAGTCATAGCAGTGTATGAATTTTGCCTCAAGCATTGTGCATCCTTGTTTGCCAGTCAGGGGCAAGCTCAGTACCACAAGGAGGGGGAAGCAGAACACCAGTTTGCTGGGGAGCAGCAATTGTCTTGCCTACATTGACATTCACCACAAAATAACGGCATTGCCCCTGCTGCGTTGCTGAGCTGGATAAGCCAAAAAATAAAACAAGTCTCACTAAGAAGGTCAAGGATCATTGACAGTCAATCTTACAAAACAGAAATGTACTGCAGAAGATAAAAAACACTGTCTTTGACATTAACATTGCTGTGAAATTCTACCAAGATCATTTCAGGCATGGCAAAAGCTTGCAATGGTTGAAAAAGGTTTTAACTTTAGAAAAGGTTACAGGAGGATGAAGAGTAATTCATGTAAATTCATTTTAAATTTGAAGCAGACTTGAACTTTATTGATTGTATTAATTTAACTGAAATGAGTATGGTGGCTGCATGTAGAGATAAATGTGGCTTACTTAAGTTTCTGAACTCTTCATTATATCTGTAACTGCAAGCTCAAGTCAACATTTAATGTGACTGGTCAGCTACCTTAAGTCAGCAAATTACCAGCTTCATCCTGAGTTGTACCGAAACAGACTTACCACGCCACTCTTAGTCTGTACTGATTTTCAAAAGAGCTCCACTTAGAAGTGCTGGAGTTTTTTGGGCTCTTTGGTATTGATTTACACCACTGCAGTAAGACAAGGCTACTCGGGATGTTTGTGTGAGGTGAAATGTATGTTTTGGTACCAATGTATCAGAAAATCAGCTGGGCTTTAGTGTTTACATTGAGCTGAACACTGATAATAGTTTAGCATAACCTGAAAGGGATTATACTGAACTATTACTGAAAAGTTTAAGAAGGCAGGTGATGTTGGATTGCTGAACTGCACTGAGCAATAACTCATTAGTCATAACGACATCTCAGAGGCTACAGAAACACTTGCTGGACTAAAGAAAATAAAAATATCTTTCAAATATTAAGTAATTAATATTTTCCTCCAACTGCAGTAATTTACTTTATCTGCTTGACTGTAGGATCAGGCTTCTTTGGGTATAAAATGGGCATAAAATATTAACCTAAGTATAGTTCAGGTCATAAATAGAAAAAGGATATAGTAATGCCTTTAATGATTTACTGCAAGATGATATGTTCTTTGCAAAAATAATTGATGTTGAAATAAATTATAAAGCATATTCAGAGAAAAGCAGCTATGACTGTAGAGTTTTCTAGACATAAAAAACTCATTATTGTTACAGGTTACATGGCTTTATATCATTCAGATTTCTGGATTACTGCTGGTCTGTGTCCTACAGTTCTTCAATTCTATGATTCTTGGATCATTACTGATAAGTTTCAATGTTTCTGTCTTAATAGCAAGAACAATCCAGGTAGGTATCAAAATATTTATGTAGTACTAAATAGAGTATTTATATATATTTGTGTGTGTAAATAAGTAATTTAAATGCATTATAATTTTCATTTACTAATACTAATTAGAGGAATTACTGTAGCATTCAGCAACTCAAACATTGCCTGATCAAATAATGAATTCCATTACCCTAACTGCAGCTTTACCAAGCACATCAGACATCATAATTCCATGATTGCTATTAACATTAATTATTGTGCAAGCTGCAGTTTGGATCCTGAAAAAAAAATTGCGTAAATGGACTTTACACTGTTTCAGCAGGACTTGCCTTGAATTTATGGATCTGCCTCCAACAAAATAACCAGCAACAACTAGGACAACTAGGCTCGTGTCAAGTTCAGCTTCCTGAAATCCATTGTTCCTTTCAAAGATTAGGGGTTTTTTGCTGTAGTTACAGTTCTCTTTTTTCTGATTCTGGCACTGGTGACAGCCTCTGACTACAATAAAGGAATTTGCAGGGCCATTCCTGTTGTCTGCACCTATTCCCATTTGCCTGTGAGCAGCTCATCTGGATCTGGAGCTTGTACATGGAAAAGTGCTCAAAATCCTATCAGCTGACAGAGCCAGAAGATACCTTTGCCATGTTTAGGTGGAAGGTGTAATGAGTAGGTATTTCAAAAGGCACACAGTATTATGGAAATTAGGAGAATAAGTTCTATAAGTACAATAGGGCCACTGCCAAGGGAAGGCTGTTTGGCTGCTTCCAAAACTCTGCCAGATCACAGTTATGACTTTGTTCCTTCAGTTTTGTGCAAGAAATGTATCTTTATTCTGGGTACTTGGCTCTGTATCTATTTTTGCTTATATGACCTTAGAACAAATTTGGTGCTGCTCGGGACTAGCAGATCAGCTGTTTCAAATAGCTTATGATGCTTTTGTTCTAAATATATTAAAAAAAGACTGAAATACTAATGTTTTCTTCTTTGTAGAAAAACCTAAAAAAGGGTGGCTTGCTTAATAGGCTTGGGAAACTTATCCTCCATGTTCTACTAGTCTTGTGCTTGACTCTCCTAATAAATAAATTCATTAAGGTAGGCAAATAATTTTTAATATAAAAAGTTAAAAGTTGTATTATGTTAAAAGCTATTTGTTAGCTGTCTACAGTAATATCATTAAATAAAAACTGCAGTGAGATTTCTCTGCACCTCAGAAACTGTATTTTATAAATTAAAGATCGTTTTGCTAATCTTTGATATATGGATTTGAAAACTTCATAAATTAACACCAGATAGTTGGTAATTTTATAATAGCTGTAGATCTGTACTGCTGAGAATTTGCAAAGTTTTTAATTGAATTTTCTTTACAATGACTGGAGTTAAAACTGACTGTTTCTTTGATTGCAAAGCACTCGTCTTAGTAAGCCCGTGTTGCTTTACAGTCTCGTTTATATGACGAAAAATGCTATTTACTGTGTGACATTTTTGATATTTAAAATACAATTTCCTTTCTCTTTCCCCACTTTGTAGAAAATTCTTAATCTTGAGTCAGATGAGCATATATTCAAATTCCTGAAAGCAAAATTTGGATTTGGAGCAACAAGGTACTATTTAGCTGCAGTTTTGCTTTTTGTTTGACTTCCTTAATTGAAGCCTTCACGTTGTTCTTATTTCAAATGTGTATAATAAATCACTGAGTTTTACTTCATGTTTGTCATACTTGCCCTAAGAATAATCTGCACAACTATGACTTTATAATTTCTTGGGGAAAAAAGAAACTTGGATCTTTTTGACATCAATTAATGAATTACATCATGGACAAGGATTTTTAATTATTTTTTTTAGAGATTTTGATGCTAACCTGTATCTTTGTGAAGAAGCCTTTGGATTACTACCTCTAAATACTTTTTCAAGACTCTCCAGTACATTGCTTTTTTACGCCTACGGATTTGTTCTCTTCCTTCTGACAGTAGCAGCTGTAATTGTTGCCTTTCGGAATCTCAGGTAAATACAGTTTTAAGATAGTTGACATTTTTATCAATTTTCTTGTCTTCAGCTGGCTGAGGAACTGACAGGTGAATGCAGCAGCATATACAGGATTGCTTTGCACAGCTGCTGAGGAGTAGGGTGTGTGATAGAGAAATCAGGCAGAATAAGTAACTTCCTATTGAAGCTAAAAATGTAAACAAAGGAACATCCTTAGATTCAGTCAGGCTCTTTGCAGTTGAAGTTTTGCAGTTTGTGTAATGTTGGTTGGGGTTTTTTGAGATGAGGGAAAGCAGGGGAAGGATCTCTATAGAAAATGTTAGTTTCTTTAGTTCGTCCTGTTTTCCCTGTGCAAAGCACTCTAAATCACAGATTTCCCAGGTGTTACCTGCAAACTGCCCAGAAATGAGCTGGAATAGTCTGTGCTGAACTTTGTAATCTGTGTGAAGGAGCAGGACCTGTAAGTGTGCATCACTGCTGGCAGTTCCCAGAGCTAATCTGTGGGATTCTGAGGTACCTACAGAACACAGAAGAAAATCAGACAGAACTGCTGTTAAAAAAAATTTGTTCATTATAGACTGTTGGATACCCTTCCTTCTCAGAGCAGGGTAAGAGAGCAGAGGAGGCTGCTGTTCTGCTGAGTTCTTTATTTCGTAGTCTCACAGCTTTCTTGAAGGCAGAGTTCAAGGGGGTTACATGATAAAGCCAAGCAGCAATGGCAGCAACAGCAGGCAGAAAACAGCTGCTTCTTCTAATTCTAGTTTCTTCTAATTAATTTTTTTCTTACAGAAGTGTGGATTATATTTATTAATTGACCAATGAAATTAACACACTATTCTAGTTTTCCTTTCCTTAACCCATCCTGGTCTAATTCTAACAGTCATATGCCTTACACAAGTGTTACACAGGTATTACACAGATTTGTGTGTACAGTTTCTATCAGCTCCTACTGTTCATGTGAACACTCCATCTAAAAAATGGGAACAGTATAATTCTATCTATATTTTGTCTAAAGTAAAGAATTCAGTGAAAAGGTAACACTGCTGCAGTAAGAACTGTGTTTTAAGGTTTCTTTGCTGCAGCTTTTCAGTGTTTAAGGCACTTATTATAAAAGTTAAAAATCTATATTTCTATTTCACTTTGGTGAGAATTCATGTATCTCTGCTTATCTAAAGGTTTTAATTCAATGCCTGTGCTTTGGCTTCCCTATGGGCCTGGGTCCAGAGAAGCTTTTACTCCAACAATAGACCTCTCATTTTTACATGTAAAACCTGGGCAAAAAGTAGAAGGGATGATACAAAACTTGATTAAGCAAAAGTTCAAGAAGTGTCACCTGACTAGTGCTACTACCATAGATTTTAGGGAAGACTGGATAAAAGGAAAAGCGAGAGAGTATCCAAGACATTCTAAAACTGTGTTATGACAATTAGATATTACAATAGTAATTGTCAAATGTCAATTATCTGTAAATCATCTTGGTACTGCTCAACCAGTTTCTTGAAAATCTTACTGCATCAGTCAGTTTTAAAAATAAAGAAAAGATTCTGCAGCTCTTATTTTCAGCAACCCTAAATGTAATCCCAAACGTGTCCCTTATTATTAATGCATTTATCTCACTTAACCCTGCTCTGAAAAAAAACAGGAGAACCCCACACACTGAAGCAGCTTCTTTTTTTTTGAAAGGCCCTCCACATATATTCACAAGACTAGACACCTCAAGCAATAACCACTTCTTCCAGGGCTCATTTTTTCTAAATCTACTTCCAATCTATGGCTTTAGTAGCATCCAGATAGACCAGCACAACCCCACAAATCCCAGTTAAATTCTTCATTCTCATTAGAGGCCCCTCTGAACATGGGAGTTGCTGCTTCAGGCAAGCAACCACGCTTGCCTTGCTGTAAACAATTCTCTCATTTTAATCCAGCCCATTTAAACCCATTGCATTTCCAGAAACCTACACATGAAATTACCTGATGCTGCATCAAATTGGTGGCATCATGCTTAATTATATCATAGATACAATAGAAGATTGTGGACTGATAGCAATGGTACTGCATTCCAGCCTCAGAAGGATTCAGTGCTTTTTAAAATGCAGATAACTATATGAAATATGTTACAGAACTTAATATAACACTGTTTGTGTTATTTCTTCAATTAGTGGTTCAAATCAAGTCCAGTTAAAGGAAAAAATGGAAGAATACACAGTGACACTGAAGCCTGATGCTGCCTACAGCTTAGTTCACACAGTTCTTTTTGGATGTCTGGCATTAAGCACAATGAGGTATATTTTTTTTAATTCTACTAAGGGCTTGTTTAGATGATTGAGTATATTTTTATAAGAGTGTAAAATATGTTGGCCACAAACTGATAGGGTCATGAACCTTGTTTCTCTTCCTGGTGTGTTTCTACTTGTAGAGTGAGACATTTCCCAAAATTCTGCCGTAAAGAATGGAAGTTTGGGAACAGAGATGTTCTCAAGAGCACGTAACAAAGTGCGGTGTCAGTCCTGTATTCAGTTATTTCAGAGGCCTGAAAGTCCAAGAAAACTGTGTTCAGAATTTCTCTAGACATTAACTGCTCTCCAAGCAGCTTTGCAGAGCTCCAAATATTCATGAAAAGCTTGTGTTCTTCCAGAATGAAGTATCTCTGGACATCCCACATGTGTGTATTTGCATCCTTTGGCCTGTGCAGTACAGAGGTTTGGAAACTTATCCTGAAGTGTCTCCATCTCTACACATCCCAGAGGGTGAGCACTGTACTCACAGCATTTCATCCACTGGGTTTTGGACCATATCTATCCAAGTCAAGGCTCAGGGTTGGATTTTGTTTGTAGTTCTCTTAAACCAGGTATCTCTGCTGTACATTTGTATAAATTTAGTAAGAAAAATGTATTTTCTAGTGGTTTCTATATTAAACAATTCCATTGGAATACACTAGATGGCAATATAGATGTAGCTATGAAAAATAACCACAATTTTACTAAAAAAGTCTCCATATTAAGAAATCAGCAGCAGCCTGAGAAGACCTTTGCAGTCAATTATATTGAATGGCAGTGTTTTCCACCTTGTAGAATATAGATTTAAAGATATAAATCCATCTTTTGTGATGGGTCTGTAATTAGGGCTTTACTTGAAAACAGTATCAGAATATGGTCTTGAAATTCAATCTCTAAATTCTGCTACATGTTAAATATTTCAGATATCAATACATGCAAACTTAAGTCTATTAAATGTATCATGAAAATAACCAATTTTTTTTCAATTTGTCTTAGACACAGGTGATTAAGTATTCTATACCCATAATTACATTACTGTACATTTCATTTAAGGTAAGAAATTTTTTTCTCAATGTTTTGGCATTTTTTAGTTGTATGGAATTTTCTCACAGAAGGGTGTTTTTTCATTAATAACTACATACAACATTTGTAACTTAATTTTAAAAATGGGTATAGCTGAAGTGCAAGGACCTTTGTGCCTATGAAATTGTCTGTGAAGGATCAGTTGGGCTCATTTGATCCCAGGTAGTTGTTGATAGATACAAATATTTGTCTGATTGCATGTGTAAGTAGCCAGTGTTATTTGAATGAATAATTTTATGGAAATGGGAGTTGTCTCTTTTGGTTTTAACGAAGTTGTGGATAATAATGCAGATTGTCACATTTTTAATGATTTATTGTAGGAGCAGAAATAATCATAATCTCTACTGCTGTGCCACATATGTTTTAAAGTAGAGAATTATTAAATGGTCAAGTACCTGTTTTGTCTTCTGTCTGTTGCAGAAACAGAATATTATTATTGTCAAACATTTATATGTAAATGCATAAAGCATACTTAAATCAATAACATGTACAAGATTATCAATCTGTCATAGCAGGGAGATTTAGAACACTGATTTAATGGGCAAACCATTCTTTTAATCTGTAGTCACGAAGACAAAAAACTCAGAGTCTACTTTGATGGAGAAGTTGTTTCTGCAGTAACTAGTCTGACATGAAAATATGTCTGTTAAATAATTCCCTTCAGAGAAACACAAGATCAATTTCATTGTTACAGTTAAAAAGGCAGTAGCGAAGCAGTTAAGAAAGCTGCTAATAGAGTTCACTCCAGTAGTGTGTTCCTCTCTCCAAAACTGAAACAAAAAGTCAAAAAATAACTGCTTTTCACTTAAATTGTCTTATTGTGCTGTTAGAGGACTTTTTTTGTCCACTGATATGCTGGTTAGGAAGTCATTTAAGTCATTTACCATTTTCATCATCTCCGAATATGACAGAAACAATGCCATTTCTTTTGACATGGGGGATACTAAGAGCATGACATTCTGATAGTCTAATGTGACAGATCACTAGGAATAATTTTCCTCCCACTCTTCATGAGCAGATGTAAAGTTCCTAAATCCTGTCAGATTCAGTTCTGAAGTCAACAGAAACAACTGATGTCATGGGCTTTAGAGCAGTCATTAGTTGTGCTCACTCTGCTTGAAAAGCATAATTTTCATCTTTCTTCTAAAGAGAGGAAATAATTTTTATTGACATTAAAAATACTATTTTTCAAATTTCTCTGTGGGAATGAGAAATTCATCACCTCTCAGTGTTTTTTTGTCCTGAGTCAGTTCTTGCAGTTGAGCTACCAGAAGAGTGGATCTCTCTGTGGGTCTTTTCTGCAAAGCCGAAAGAGTTGATGAGAAGCCTGAGAGAATCACTGAATATTCTGAGCTGGAAGGGACCCACGAGGCTCTTGTCCCAGGTGCCCTGACAGTGGTCAGACAAGAATTCTTAAAGAGAGATCCAGAAAGTACCCACTGCTTCTGTGAGAATGTGTTTTTATATTCTCTCTCTAAAACCTTATAAACAGACAGTGGAAGGAGATTTTTGGAACATGGACTTAATCTCTTTTCCAGACAGGAATTTATGTATTCAGTCACTGACTGCTCAGATTGCAGGGGCAGTTTCTCTGTACACCACAAAGTTAACTGGTCATCAGGGCTAGTTTTTTTGAATTTGTAGGAGGGCAGTTTGGTGTTTCTATCTGTTGCATTTGTCAGAAGAACTATTCTTCAGTGCAGTTCCTCAAAATAGGACTTTTATGGGATTATTAACCTAATCCTGAATAAGCTAATGAAAGCCTCTTTTGAGGCATGTGGTTACTACAGCCCCAAGTGCATCACCTGAACAATAATTTATTGAGATGCAGATGCAGCTACAGTGCTAGCTTTCTTTCAGATTTCAGGTACAGGATGTTTTGAGACCTGTTAGACATCTGTATTTCTGTTTACATTTGTTCTCCACTATTATAGTGGAAACATCTTTCAGACAAAGTGAAAATGCAGAAGTATTTCCATGCGTACTTCAGCTATGCTGCAGATAGCACAACACATACATAATACAGTACCAAGTATTATTTATGTTTCGATTCTTACACTTTGTAGGTAGACTTCACCTTTATCTGTGTTCGTTGTATTTTAACTTCACAATAATGCCCATCAATTTGTGTTTGCATGTCAATAATTCCTGAATAAATTGTTGGTAACTAAGGTGAGCTCCCAAGCTTGAGTATTCTAATTCCTGGATTTGCCAAATAATCTTGATTTCTCTCTGCTAGTAAACTATCCATTCCTATTATTTCTCCAGCTGCATTTTTATCTTCATCATGGCCAAGTCCTTTTGCTCCAAACATGGACATCTATTGCAGCACATATTGCCACATATACCCATGATCTGAGCAGTCTTTGGCTATCTGAACAGCTACAGTTCAGGGCTAATTTAAGACACTTGACAACTGTTTCTTTTCCTGAAGACTTTGACCCCAGAGAAGCACTTTTACAAGGTGGAAATCTCTTTTGCATTTCCTTCATTTTTCTGAGCAGTTTGTTACGTTCCTGATATGCACCATCTGTTCTTTTTATCCTCTCCTGGTATCACCAGACATGTCTTCTCAATCTGACATATATTTGATTTACAAGACAAAGTTCTGTCAGTGTTATTTCCTATATTTTCATATGCTTTACTTTTTATTTGTCATTCTCTTGTATTTGGAACTCCCGAAGTACCTTAGTTTTCTCTTGGTTCTACTAATCAAATGTAGTGCTACCTGGAAATTTTTCAATTCAGTAATAGCAAACCCCATTACCAAAATTTTCCTCCAGTGGAAGCTACTTGTACTCACTCAAAACTTGCAGTACTGTGACATTGTGACTTTAAAAACCTCTACAGGGTGAATGCCATGGAATAGCCCCAGCACCCAGCAGGGAGCTGTGTCCCTGGATCCTCAGGAGGTTACAGGGCAGGTTGCACTGACTGAAAAGCAAAGCAGAGCCCATTCCTTCTGTCTCCACCCTGAAGGACTCCAAGCTCTCAGAATGTTTAGCTATTCAGGGCAGTAAGTAACGAAGAGAGGAAATTCTGAGTCATTATGAGACTTCACAGTCTCATTTCACAACAGCTGAATTTACTAATCTCTGAGAGAGCTTCTGAAGAGCAGAAATACATCTGTTGTACTGCAGTACTTCCCGAAGCTTCTGCAGGGTTGTGATGCTGCCATGGCTCCACCTGGGAGATGCCAGGGGTGCTTGAACAAGTGTACCAAGTAAGCAGTTAAACTAGTGAGTATCTCAGTTGGCCCAGTTATATCTCCTGCCCCAGTCCTGCCACGTAATTACAGTTTAAGTGAAAGAATGCTTGGGTTTGCTGAGGGGCTCAGCAGCACCACATTCAAATTCCTTCTGAAGTTTTGGATGAGCATTATATAAATGGGATGATTTATGGCTTTTTAGATTATCATGTGGGTTTGCTTAGACTTTTTCCTGTAGCATTTCAGTTTTCAAACCAGCAGTCCTTATTATCTAAAGAAAGCAGGTTTGGAATAGGTTTCAGGTAACATCCTCTGTAGCAAAGACTGGTGCACAGCAATCTGTCATTAGCATTGTCATTATCTTCCTTAATTGCTTCCTTCTGCCCTAGAATATTACTGGCTTAAACAGTTAACCCTTAAACAAATCATTGTTCCCGTAGCTTTTTGGGGGGAAGGGTTAAGCTTTTCAGAATCAGTTTCAATGCTCCTTTCTCTCCTCCAGATTTGATTTATGTATTCTTTGCCTGCAGTAAATTTTGAAATGCTTTCCCCCGATGGTCTACTGGTTGTTTCCATTCTGTCATACTTTTATTTTTGCCTTCAGTGGTTCTCTTTTAATTCAGACTTCTGAAATACCATTAATGGCATCCACAGCACATCTAATGATCTTTACTTCTGATACAGATTTCCTGCCTTTTTTTAATTTAGTTTTATGTTTCCTTTCTGAACTTAATATTAATTCCTGGGGCATTTTCTTCTCTTGTCATCATTTACAGTGGGCAGTTGTGGTCCTGCTGGTCATCTGGCAGGAGCTGCAGATCTCAAACTCTGAAACTGTGCGTTCATCCTGCAGTGACAGCCACCTCCCTCCTAGGAAGAGTAGATACACTTGTGTCTTGCAATTTACCCATGAGCTGGACAAGATTAGTTGCCAGCTAAGAGGAATCCAAATTCCACCATCCAAAACTTGCTTTGTTCATTCTGTCTTCAGGTTGTTCTATTTTGTTTCCGTTTTAGTTCTGGCCAGGAATAATGGATGAACTATCAGAGCTGAGAGAATTCTATGACCCAGACACTGTGGAGCTGATGAACTGGATTAAGTAAGAGGATTTTTTCTCTATTTAAGTTAAATGCTATTTGTGTAGATCTAATGTTCTTAGTTACAGTGTTCTCCTTATTTGTCACAGCTCATCAGTGAACTCTGGTGACCCGTGGGGATAGTTAGGATGAGTGGGTTATCAGGAGGTTGGATGTGAGGCGCTGTGGAGAGCAGCTCCATGCTCTGGTTCAGTATCACTGCTGTGTTCCACGTGCATCAGGGAACCAGCTGATCCCTTTGCTCCCATAAGGACCCAGTTTTCACAACCAAAAGAGGTAAATCTGGAGGTGTTAAGTTTCTCTCATCATATTATAGTTACCTCTTTACATTAATAGACCTTTGCAGTGAAATCATTTTATTTCTCCCCCCCCACAATGTCCTTCTCAACTCTGTAATGTAAAAAAGCTTGGATGTAGTGCTGGAAAATTTGTACTCTGCAGTCTGTTTCTTGGACTTTAAAACAATCGAAGTCGTTCATGCTTATCAGAATTAATCACAACATGTGTTCCAAACTGTAAGCAAAATATTTTTAATTGAACTTGAACCTGTCACATCTTAGCACAGGTGCAAAGTTTTTCAGGAGTGTGAGTTAATCATTCCAACCCCACCTCATCACTTCTGCTTTCTCACAGAGCATAGGAAGGTATTTTTCAGGTGGAAACAGTTTGGAATACTGCATGTAGAAGATGCTGAGGAAAAAGGCCAGGTAGGATGTTCTCTGGAGGGCTGTGAACTTAAGGGGTATGTTCTCTATTCGCATAGAGTAACCACTAAAAACTTTCAGGTTAAGTTCTGAACAGGGAGATTCCTGGGACCTGTATTTATTTGCAACTCTAGCAATGATTTTAGAAAAAGAAAATTGGTTTCATGTTATGGAGGAAAACATTCTGAAAGTAAATCTGAATATACAACATTAAATATTGAACTGTTTGAAGTATTTCCTTGGAGTATTTCCTTCATATGCAATGAACTTCAGTGAAACCAGTCACCCAGCCTGTTCTCCCCATAGCAACATATTTACACTCCATAATGTTGTATTTCTTTAACCCATAAACTAGAAGGAGTAATTTAGAAGTAAAATATATTACAAGCCTTCACTGACTTATTTTGAAAGCAGGCCATGATTTTTTCCATCATTTAGAATCTTTGCAGCCTTATTGACATGTTTTTGTGACTAATGTTTACCAGCCAGTTCCATTTAGCACTACTGTTTTATTAAAAGATGGTAAATGTCTGATAGTTCAGGTCTCCTGTGTACAATATATAGAGTTATATATAGATTTATACATCAAATATGCATGTGGAGTTATTCCCAGCCGTGAGCTGGATTTGACTAGCTCCAATGAGAATAATTTTTCATGTGTTCTTAGTGCTGAGAATGCTAAACTGGTGCTTGTCATCTCTTCATTCCAAGTCATGACAGACAATTACAGAGGGGCATTTTTTTACTTAGAATTTATTGTATTTAGAAATATTATTCCTGTAAAGAAGAGTTAATTATCTATGCTTTAAATACCAGTCAACAAAATTTATGGTAAGTTTCTCAAAGTGGGACAGATTTTCTAAAGTTTGATATATAAGAGAACTCTTCTACTATACTAACACTTGATAGTTGTGCTGTAGTTAATGACCTGTCAAGGCTGGTGTCAGGAACTAATCATTCATTATTAAAACTCAGTATGAAAAGCTCTAATTTGTCATGTGTAGCAGTGAATTAGGAATAACTCGTCTGTCTTGCAATCTCTCCCCAACAAGAAAACCCTTCTGTCTGCTTAGCTCTAAATGCATATTATCTTGTCCAAATATATAATCTGAATAATGGCCAGCTGTCCCCTGTGAAGTGTCTGCAGATGCATTTCTTACTCTGCCCCTCACTAAAATTGCCACAGCATTTTCAGGAAGATCTACTGGTTTCTATCTATACAATTGCAGAGCACAATTTTTTACATAATGATCTTGCATATCCCAGTCATCTTCTTTTTTCCTACTCACCACCTCATTTTCTTAGCTTTTTTTAAACAAAAGTCAAGAAGCCAGTGCTCCAGGGATAGTTCACAGCTCTGTTCCCAGCTGGGAGGTACATTAAAATTCTTAGTTTTGGTCTTTCTCCCTAAGACAGCAGGAACAACATGCTCATTTGTGAGATGGGGAAGAATATCAGTAGAATGAGCAAATCAATAGCGTGAACTTCCCTACTCTGTTTACTTCTGGTAAGTGTTAAAGAAGCAATGTCTTCTGCCTTTAAAGGGGAAATCTGTCTAGAATTGTGGAATATTTCAATAGCAGTTGCCAAAACTCGCAGAAAAAGTTCTTAGAAATCTTGGGCAACAGCCAAAACAGTGGAAAAGTTAACTGAGACTGAGATTCGGCAGAGCATTGTTGGATGTCAACTGTACCTGAACCAGATGTGGGGACAAGCAGGCAAATTTGTATATTAGTGGAAAACCCACAAATTTCCAAAAAGCTCCTGAGGTTATGCACATGAAACACCCATGTTTCAATGGTGGTTCTTTCATTTAGTCATTTATAATAATTTATATTAATGGCTACATTTTAATTT
Organism: Coloeus monedula; assembly: GCF_965178545.1. Classification (NCBI taxonomy): domain Eukaryota; kingdom Metazoa; phylum Chordata; class Aves; order Passeriformes; family Corvidae; genus Coloeus; species Coloeus monedula. The sequence continues at coordinate 5,072,403 of NC_138793.1, read as the reverse complement.
CAATCCAGTTTTAACATTTAACTCTTCTCTGTTACTTACATTCCTGATTTTCAAGGGTAATCACACTGAAATCAACACATTCCAGACTTTAAAGGCACTATTACACTTTTTTTTTTTTAATTATTGTTCTTAAATTCTTGGGCTTTTGTCAGACAGACTTGTCAGTAAATTTCAGGCATGAACTTGAGAGTGCCTGAGAAGTAGGTTTATAGCAACTGTGTAGGTGCACTCCTTTATGTGAGCAAAATCTGCATGCATAAAATTGAGGCTGGCACTAACAAAAATGCATCTTGTTGCTCTTTCTTTGTGGCTGTCATTTTCCATTTTGCAATTTTCAGTCTTTCCAAACCAGAGGGAAAAAAAAGAACCATGACAGTGTGACTGAATATGCTTTACTGCCTATCATCTGCAGCTAAACCTGTGATATTTTAATACTGCATTCTGCAAATAAAAAGATTTTCTTTTAAAGAAAAAAAAAATCTATCATGGCATATTCCTCAGAATCTCTTTTTCTCAAATCCTTTTGCTTTGTAGATTCATACCATACTCAGGCACTAGTAAAGGAATAATCAGAGACTTGGCAGATTTTATGGCTTTGGAAGCCACCTATGGGGTTCAGCTCTGGAGGACTTTTATTAGAAATAGCCATTTTATTTCTAATGATGTAACCTGTAATTGCAGTGTTGGCCATTTCTTCCTTAGTGTTTCTTAAAACCAGCTCACAATAATTCTTTAGCAGTTTAAGAGAAAGAATTACTACCACTTTCAGAGTCTGTGCAAGTACTTCCTGTAAAACCCTTTTATTTTTTAATGAGTTATTCTTAAGTGTTTATATAATTCTCTAATTCTTAAGTGTAAGGTAAAGAAAAGGTTCCTACTCTGTAATATAGTGCTTAGTTTACCCATTAGCTCAGCTGTAATTAACGTGATGAAAGCTTAGAGCTTCAAAAATAAATGAGATTATTTGTTCAAAATGCCATCAGGTCTGCTTGGAATGGCATTTAAATTATATAATGTAAATCAGTTTGACCTGTAAGTCCTTGTCATTATTTAGTGACATTTCCTAGAGAATAAATTGTTTGCAGGTTGGGCAGTGTGGTATGGAGCTTGGCAGAGAGCTATAAAAACAAATTATCCTTTCATTTTATACATCATTTGCTCAGACAGTTGTAAAAATTGCTTCATTTCTGTGTAATAGAGAAGTGTCATTCAGTGGTTTGCAGCACAAGAGGTGCCCTGGCTGCAGAGCACTGCGGGTAGTGCCTGGCTCAGGCAGGGCATGGGCAGGAGCGTCCCTGGGATGCAGAAATCATCCTGGCCCTGGAAATGCTCCTTGGTGCTCGTGTGTCTCCAGCACTCAGCAGTGGCCACCCACAAGAGCTCTTGGGGATGGAATTGGAGAGGGCAGACACTGCTTGGGGCTCTGTGTCACTTCCTGGTGTCACCTCCCAGCTCTCTGCCCAGGGCACTGAAATCCAGCGCTTGTGCTCCTGGCACTGCCAGTACAGCACAGGGAAAAAGGGCTTCCAGTAGCTCCTGCTGGTCTGGGAACATCTGAGCTGGCCCAGTAAAATATGGACAGTGATCATTTCCTAGGACTTCAAACATGTAAATCTCAATCTCGGGGAAACATCTGCCTTTTCCTGCAACACTGGATTTTAAACTCCACCCAGGACCAAAGCACTTAAGGCCATTGTTTGAAAAGCAAGGGTCACTAGATTGTCTTCAAGGGATAGGGAGAGGAGGAAGTGCTGGCAAAACTCCTTCTATCTGGTAAAGAATGCACTCAGCTATATTTCATTGCTTCTGGGTAGGAGTCAATGCTTTTGGAAAGGGGAGAAATGGAACCCTGAATCTACTGCATGATCCATTTTCTGAAGGGAGATTCACTGGGGGCTGCAGCTCCAATCTCTGCTCCCTGGGACCAGTGCAGGGTTAGGCTGGGTATCAGGGAAAGGTTCTTCCCCCAGAGGGTGCTGGGCACTGCCCAGGGATGCCCAGGGTGGGATTGGTGGGGTGTGTGTGCAGGGACAGGAGCTGGACTGCATGAGCCCTGTGGGTCCCTTCCAACTCAGCATATTTTGTGATTCTACTTCTTTGACAAGCATTTTACCAGTAGTTTGCTGATAAAGGGCACTATCACAATTTCCTTTAACTTTCATTTTAAAGCGGCTGCAGGCTGGTTTGGCTTTTTTGTTTGGTTTTTTTCTTACGGTTTTGCCTTTGGTACTTGTTGGGAGGGGCTGTGTGAGTGGGTTTAAGAAAGTTTGAGTCTGCTACAGAGCCCATTATAATGCAAATCTGCAATCAGAAGAGCAGGGTTGCCTTGGTAAGGCCAGTCAGGTTTTAAAATTTGAACTAATCTTGAACAAGCACAGAAACCTACTTGTCACATTAGAAGTTGCCTGGCCCAGGCATAAATACAGAAACATGTTGAAGATGCTTTAATAGAGTCATCATTTTTATTTGGGTGTCTAAGTGCTCCCCAGTCCCTCTGTGAGTCCAGCCCAAGTGCTAAGTTTGCAGCTTAGTCCTACAGATTTGTGCTTTCCCACAGATCCAGGGATGAGTTCTGGCTGACAGCCTGTCAGGGCCATCCCATTTGCATAGTACTAAATTCTAACCAGAATTAATTTCTTTTAATGGAACATGTACTTCATGACACTTGTGGCATTAAATATTTTAAGTAATAAATAATTTCTTAAGAAATTAAATATTCTTAGACTTTAAAATTAAACTGGTTTTATAAAGTGCTGAAGAACTAGTCTATCAGTAAAGTTAAACTGGCCTATTAAAAATAATATCTCTGGCCTTCCTAGATGAGATTAATGTACCAGTGCAAGATTTTTTAGGAAGAATTTGTAATTATTAATTCATTTACTAAGCATAATCTCTTGAAAAGTGATAGTAAAATTTAGTACTAGTCTCTCAACATTTTCAAGCTGATCATGGAGCTTTAAGATGACTGACTGTGTAGCTGGAGTTTCCAAAGGCTCCCTAAAGTGCACCCCGAAGTGTCACAGTTACTGGAGTACTTCAGTGTATGCATGGGGATGTTAGTCACATTCTATTCACATTCTAATTTCATTTCAGTTGATTTAATGTGTGCTGCTTTCTCTTGTTTTAATCTTAGTAGACCCTTCGATGGTTATGTGCCTAGTAAGCACTAGAAAACACTTCAGTATACTATGGCCAGTTTTAATTAGCTTTGATTATAGGAGTATCCATTGCCTGGCATTTTTCCTCTTTCTTTTTGCAACTGGCTTGTCTTTTTTCATAGTTTCTCTCCCACAGTTGTCAGAATAGGAAGATTAATGTCTCATGGAACAAAGTTTTCATTCCAAGTGAATGGTGAATGCCAGGACAGGAATAAAAAGTTTTACCATTCAGATTAAATAATTCATTTTATATGAAGTACACAAACCTAAGCCACAATAAGTTTCTTGAAATATTAAAAGAATTAGAATATGGAAACCTGTAAATATTAAGAGGCTTTATGAACCTGAGAAATATATGAAATATAGAAATAGTTTGAAATTGTCAGGATCATGTTTTCCTTAAATTTCCTCATAGTGCTTAGTAAATTTTTTATTTGCAGTTGAGTATTCTCATAATTTATCCACTTGGCATTTGAAGAAAACACAGTTGCTTGAACAGTTTGCTCCCTGAATTGAAGAGAGGCAGAAAAATACTTTTGCAGTCTTTTTTTTCCTTCTGATCTGTCACAAGCATTGCAAAAATGCCCCTGCAGAGACTTCCTTAGACTTATCAACTTTGTTTAGGTCAAACACTCCAAACACAGCAGTGTTTGCTGGGAGCATGCAGCTGTTAGCAGGAGTCAAACTATGCACTGGACGGACCTTAACCAACCATCCCCACTATGAGGATAAGAATCTGAGGGAGAGAACAAAGCAGGTAAGAGATTTCTGATTGTTTAAAGTAATTCTTGCCCATGTCCGCAGTTCCACTCCAGAAAACAAATGTCCTCTCTAATAGTACACTGCAAAAGGAATGACATGCTTTACTCATGGAGGTCACTTGTGGTCAGACACAGGCCCAGGATTTAACTGCTTTGGGATCTCCTGACTCACTTCTGGCGTCTGGTGTGCGTCTGAACAGCTCTGTGCCTGGGTACCCAGCTAGTCCCAAGGGCACTGGCTTGGCTATTTGGGGCATCAGTAGATCCTGGTGCCCACTTGGGCTGTTAAAACCACATGGAGCATTCCCTGATACTCCTTTCAGTTCGCAGACCAGCACACAGCATTGGATCTAGAAACCACCCTGAGAAACTGCACAGGGAGCTGGGGAGACTGGTTTTTATAACCTACCCTTTTCTGTACTGGAGACATTCCCAAAGCCTGACAGCACCATCCGGTGTTGTGTAGCCAGCAGCATCCTCGCCATAACACACAACTCTGTGTGGCTCCTGAATAAAGCGTTTATAGATTGTTTCTATAGTACTGCATTCCCATGGTTTCTCAGTCTCAGCTCTTGGTCTGGCTCAAGAGAGAGGAGTCATGACAGAGCAAACAAAGCAGTGGTGATGTGGTGTATGTTGGAGCTTAGTTTCCTTGTTCTCCAGATTTACCAGATCTATGCCAAGCGATCTCCCAGTGACGTGTACGGAATCCTGCGGTCCTTTGGCACAGACTACGTGATCCTGGAGGACAGCATTTGCTATGAGAGGAGGCACAGCAGGGGCTGCCGCCTGCGGGACCTGCTGGATGTAGCCAATGGCCATGTGAGTGTTAAGACAAGATCGAAGAACAAAACACATTTTGCTTGACTTTGCTCTGAAACCCAGTTATGATATGAGGTAGCTCAGCATATTTGCACTGTGGGAAGGAGAATCTACTGGAGCCTTTAGACATTCTCAAAATGGCCAAATTAACACTGCTTGCATTTAAGGGTATTTGAGAATAAAAAAAGGGGAATTCAGCCTGGGCAGGATAAGTAATCACTTTCTGATGAGCTCCAGGTTAGCAGCACACAAGCAGAGTTCCCTCCCAGGTGTAAGTCACTTCAGAGCTTCAGTTTCCTCAGCGTGGTTCTGTTACTGCTCTGTGTCAGGGGAGTTCTCAGTCATTTCTGGGGCTGAGGTGAAGCCAGAGCAGACTGCACAAGCCCAAGCAGATAAGGACCTCTGACAAAGCAGCTTTATCCATTTAGACACAGTACTATAAATCTTACTGGTTTAAAGCTGTTTTCTTCCTCCCACTTGTTTCATACTGTGACCAAACCTGGCCAGCCTGACCCAGTGAATGTGTTGTTGAGGTTGTTATGAACTCGTTATTGCCTGTAACTGTGAATTGGCTAAAGATATTTCATGTTCCATTTCATTGCAGATCATGGATGGCTTGGGAGACAACGAACCTGATTTGAAACCTTCGTTGTATCCTCGCTTCTGTGAGGAAATCAAAAAAAACCTTCCTTCTTACACCATGCACTTCACCAGGGTGTTTCAAAACAAAACGTTCCATGTTTACAAACTTGCCAAGCATAAATAATCTTTCTAACTATGGCTTCAAGTTCAGTATTTTACGGCTAGGACCCACATTAGGAAATGCAGATGAAGTTTACAAACAGGTTACATCTGTAAGACATTTTACATGTATGGTTTCTTGTTTAATTACTGTGGTTTTTTGGGTTTTTTTTTAGACAATTTAGTTTTGATAGCATTATTGATGTTGCCAAAATTTTCATAGACTCATAAATAAATGCTAGCAGGGACCATTCTGATTTTAAATTCTGACCCTCTGAATACTTAGGTTATAATTGTTTTCCAGTTGTAACTGATAGGGAGACAGACAAAGGTAGCAGCCTGTGGGAGCACTACTGAGTGCCAGCCTGTGAAATCTGCTCAGCAATTCAGATTTTTTCCTCTTAAATGATAGAAATTAAGTGAAAGCAGCCCATGCTACTCCTGTCCTGAGTAAGCATTGCCTTTGTGAATCCTTAAAATGAAGTTTTGTCTTACAGTCTGATCCTTTTTGACAGATCCTTGTGCTCTTTCAGTGCCTCTTTTTTGAATTCTTTGGGAATGTGTGCGGATATGAGTTTCCAATCTTGTGAGTATGATTGCAGAATCAGTGAATGCAGATTAAGCAAACAATTTTGAAGAAAAACTTCAATCTTTGGTCCAGCATTTTTAGTGATCAGAAGCAAACTGGTTTATAACATTGAGTGTTTAGTGATGGAGTGTTAGGTGTTTCTAGTGAGAAAAAAGGCTGGGGCATGCTTGATACATGTTGCATGTTTGTATCCTCATAAAATGCTCAGAACAAGAACCCAAATTTCTGAGTTTGGATTCTCACAACACTTTTCTGTATATACTTTCTGAACTAGAGGGGATATTTTTTCTCCTCATGTGAATGCCACTAGGATAGCAAAATTGAACAAAAGAAAAACTCATCTCTACATCAGCAAGAAACCAGTATTTCAAATACATTTAGATAGTAGAGCTTTGTTTTGTATTTTTTCAGACATGGAGCTCTGTATTTTAGCACAAAATCATTGTTTCCTTGTTCTTTAGCCTAAAACAGAGACTACCAGTATTTTAAAATGACGTGGAAGATTAAGTGAAGCCAGACCTCAATGCTGAGAATTTTGTGATTTGTGTGTACCCTTTGTCTTTTTACCAGCCAGAACTTTGTGAATTGTATTGGATTTCTAAATGTTATGAAGGTACCACATGGCTTTTGCTGTGTTTTTAGCACTGCTTTGGTTTTAGATTGAAATTAGAAATCAGATTTGGAAGTCTCACAGTACTCTCCATCTTGAATTAGACATCCACTAGGCTCATTTGTTTCTTACGAAAAACAGAACTGTAATAATCAAGTGCCTCTAGGCCCAGGTTGAATTAACATGTGAACACCTCTAAGAGTGTTTGTGGCCTGTGCAAATAACTCAGTTATAGTAATTACCATTGCAATTAATTTCTAATGATGGGAAACTTAAAGTGCTACATATAGCAAACTCCACATTTAATTTAATCAAGATGTGTAATGAGATTAGCTGTCACAACTGAGCTGGGCTCCAATTCCAAATGATTTAAGTGTTTTCCCTTTCAGTTGTACCAAGGTAAATTACCGAAGAGATGGAGCTGGTTATGTCACATGCTCAAACAATTTTATATTCAGTAAATACTCATTAAACAATGTTCAACATCGTTCTGCCTTTCTCTTTGGCACAGAAGGCTGTGCTGTAGCCAGGCTGTGTTAAATCACACACTGACAGGAGCTGGCTTGTTACACTGAACAGCTGAAACTCCTGAGTAATTCCTAGCCTGTATCCTTTAATGAGGTTGGAGACCACTGCAGTTTAACATAATACAATAATAAAACATTTTAATCAGTATTAAAACTTTAATTAGGGCTGTAATGATGCATGGTTGTTCTTGCTGCAAGCCTGGGTCAGTGAATCCCTCAGTGAGTGCCTTCAGTAATTGAAAACAAGCACACAAAAGGTAAAGTATGTCTGGGCTGTATGGCTTGTTCTAGAATGCAATTGGATCTTTCTGGAAAGGTGTAGTAACTTTCCTTTGGTGGGGGGGAGGGGTTCCCAGGCCCTGTGATACCCTGTTGTCTACAGACTTTACTTGTAGGTAACAGTTGAGACTAAGAAATCCTGACTGGAACAATAATTATTTTTAAACAGACTTGTTTCAAAAATGCAGTCTCTAATATTGCCAAAGGAGAAATTTAACATTTTCGTAGAAACTACCAAGTGCAAACTGGTTTGTTCGGGTTTTTTTAAACAGAAAGATGTACTATGAAAGATTATCAGAAAGGTTTAACACTAAGGGATATTCAAGGGACTGTAATGCAGCATTCAGACACCAACCTGCTTAAAACAGTAAATCCAAGTGCCAAGGGCCAAAAGCAGTTCCCAGCTCAGAGGGAGCAGCTCCTCCCTGGCCCTGTTTGAGACAAGGCCTGGGAGGGCAGGGACAGCTCGGAAGGGCTGGGGCAGAAGGGCTGCACCTCCCATTCCCGAGGTACCAACTCTTACTGATAACCAGCAGTGGGAATGGGAGGGGCAGGACTGCTCCTGTGTCTTTCTTGGTGTCCACAAGGACTTTCGTGCTGCATGTGATCAGTGGGATTGTGGTATAAATTACTTTTTTTTAGACTGCAGAGAAAAAAATGCTATCGAGGAGCCAGAACATTTTTAGGGGAGAAAAGCCTTTGAGATCCATAAGTGTATTTTCATTTCTTGTTTCAGTGTTCTGCTGGTGGGATCTAACATAGTTATTTTATAATATGTTGTTGTAAAGAGATGTAATGACTATTGTATACTAAATAAATTGTGTAATTTGAGAGTCTCTTTTTTTGCTTGTTTTTATGTTGGGATGGGTTGAGAAAGACCTGGCTAGGGAATCAGCTCTGTTTCAGTTCATATGGAGGAAAGCAAAATATTTTTCATGAGGAAGTTTTGGCTTCTCAAGCTCATTATATTGTGTATAGCACTGACTTTTGGAATCACCTTTGTGTTTTAACAGCTCGCTGGGCTTCCTTTGTTAGAAGCTAAAGGTATCAGCCATGATTTTTACCAGTCATCACCCAGTGCATGTTAACTCCAGTAAGGTCAGTACACTGAGGCAGTATATCCATTTAAATATTATTTATGTCTTTATTTATTAAGTGTATTTTATATATAGGTAGATAATAAATGCATGTATTAAATGCTTTAACCAAGAGGGACCTGCTTGTTTCCACACTGTAGCTCAAGTTAAGTGTTTTTAATGAACAGAAAGGTGCATTCTTTGGGAGTGAAGAAGCACATTTCAAGGGCTGTAAGTGCAGTAGGATGTCTTGATGTGTGACTCTTGTGACAGGAGTTGCAGGATGTGCAGAGCTCGAGATAAAACTGCCCATGTGTAGGACTGGTCTAAAGAGGGCTTGGGGGAGTTTGTCACCAACATTAATTAGGGATTAATGTAATTGATGGGATGTAAGCCATACATCATGTTCTTGCATAGAGGGGATTCTGGGCTCCAGAGAGCCTCCTCCTCGAAATCCCCAGGAGATAGCCATGGGTTTTAGCATTTTTGTAATTAAGAAAATGCTCAACTTTCTTCTGCCCACCTAATCCTGCTTCTTTACAGCCCTGTTTTCCCTTCTAAACCTGCTGGTCAGTAGGTCAGACCTAAGGACAATCAGCTTTCCTATGTCTTGGCTCCATGTTATGTACTTGGAATGTTATTTTAACAGGAGAAGACCACAAAGATTAATGTAGTTGACAGACAGATTAAATACTAATATCCACATGATTATTTAAATTTCAGACCTTTACAAACATTTTATGCTAAATAAAATGTTCTTACTACATGTTTAAAGTCTGTAAAGAACGTGGAAGAAGATTAATAAAAGTACTAGATTACTGAAAATCCCACTACCTAGGGACCGAATGGGGTTTTTTATTCAATATTTTTCCTTCCCGTCTGACCCATGGCCCAGCTTGCCATGGAAAGCCAGCTGTTCTCCCTGGGAGCCAGGGCAGTGCTGGGATAAGCCCTTCTGTGAGGGCACTGAAATATTTGTGTGTGTCTGTGCAAATGCAGAACAAGTGAGGATAGGATTTCAGCAATTGCACAGTAATTAAAAGAGCAGCGTGCAAATTAACACAGATAAATCAAGTGAACTAATTAGTAATCGCTGGAAAGAGGAAGAGTAGGCTTTAATAGGGCATGACAACTGCAGCTGAGTGTGTCCTAGTACTGAGGTTGTATCGACACAAGTTCCTACAGCAGTTTTGAAATGTTTCCTGCCCTTTTATTCTGTGTGTTCTGTACAAGGTGGGGCTCACTGTGAATACAGAGGCAGCTCCCAGTCTCTGGGGGTGTTGTTTTTATGTTTGGTTACAAAGTAGGGCCACAGCTGTAACAGGGAAGGAAGCAGCAGTAGGGCAGCAACATTTGGGAAAAGCACTGAGACATCTGAGCCTCAGCAGCTCTGTGGCTGCTCTGTGACCTGTTTATCCCCCGCAGGTTCCTGGACACCAGTTGTGCTTGTGCTTGTTGTCACTCTCACCCAGGGACCAATCTGCTTCCTCGGGGATGGAGGAAGAGCTTTCACAAGGTCTCGTTCCCCTGGTGAAACCCCAAAGAGTCCTTTGGGTGTGTAACTGGATCCTGAGCCCACCAGCAGAAGCTTTTCAGGCCAGCACAGCACCTGTGGAAGCATCTGATCACAACTAAGAGAAATAATTCAACAGAGTCCACATTTTAGTCATCCTTAAACACAAACAAGGCAGAGACACCCTGGACAGAAGGCTGGTTTATTATTTATATGGTGCCTGAGATAGGCAGGACACTTCACAGGCAAATAAAGACAGTGTTGGCCCCAAGGAGCTTACAGGACAAATTAAATTAAAACCAGCCAAAGCAAGAGCATGTCCATAGGTACGGGAAGAACACAAGGTATGTAGACAGAATTACTGCTGTTTCAGGAAGGAATAGACTTTTGTGCATAATATATATTTAATTCATTTTCCATGCCCTGTTTTTGACTGCTGACATCACAGAATCCAGGAGCTGGCATACTGGACTTCTGAACACTGCAGGATGCTTCAGCCAAGGTTTCCTCCCAAGCCAATGTCAGTAAAATTACAAAATCACAGACTCTGTACTGTCTGTGAACCAAAACCATTGGGTGTGGGTAAAAAGGGGATTTAGGTTTTCCAGAGGACAATGCCCGCCACCTGCAGTGTGTAACCAGTGGTTAATGGTGCACTGAAGCTTTTCCAGAGTGTGGCACAAATGCACGTGAGAACAAGGTACTGTGTGAACATTTCTCATTTGGGAAGCATGCAAACTGAGCTGGCCTACAGACAGCACTCACCTAGTTACAGGTTTTAATATATGTAAAAAAATAAAAGCCCTCCCAAAACAAGCTACTGATGCAACTGTGAGCAAAGCAGTTCTAATCTGTTACAATACATTGTTTCATGCTTTGTTTTGATGAAACGAATTATTAGAAACTAGGACATATTTATATCATTAGCTCCTAATATATAATGTACATATTAAACATAGTTTACATATTATAATGGATATAATTTACACAGCTTAAAAGATTTTGGGTTTGCTACACTGTACTCCATTTATCTGTACAAATGGTCTCAATTTAAAAAATAAATCAAAATTAATTTAGTGGCACCTTCTCTCTTCCAAATATTGTCAAGTTTAAGAAAAATCCAGCACTGTAGCCGGACATTAAATGGTCTGAAAAAGGGACTGATTAATTTAGAGCATAATATTCCACCCCCTGCTACTGCTGTTAGTTTTTCCATGTTTCTCTGTCCCCAGGTGAGTCCTGCAATATTTCTGTCAAAGGAGATTTAACAAAACATGAGGGACACAATTGTAGATGCAAATAATACAGTTCAGGCTGGTTTAGGCTCAGTTTAGCAGCTCATTAGGAATGAGAGATTATGGTGAACTGTGGTGTTGGCTACTCAAATTCCTGACCAGCCCCCTTTGAGGCATGTAGCCAGAAAACCTGGCCTTTTCCTTAGGAAAAGTAGAAAGTTGTAAGCAGCTGGCTTCATGTGTTGTGCCTAAATCCAGTTTCTGCCCTTGTACAAGAGCATAAAGGGATTTCATCACAGTAAAACTGAAGTTCCAGTTCATCCATCTGCTTCATTCCTTTACCTGTAGCCCTGCAGTGGCACCTGCACTGTGTTCAGTGAGCAGGGCTGTCAGTGGGCCCAGCGTGGGAAACAAGAGGGAAGTAATAACACCATGGACTTGATTTACATGAGAAAAAGACAAGGTGGTTTTTTCTTGAAATAACTATTAAAGCACCAGAAACAGCACACCCAGCACGCTTCCCTCGGCTCCAGCACACCTCAGGCCGTGTGCACTGGATCCCTCAGAGTCCTGCATTACTTCAGTGACAAAATACCTGTACTTCTTAACCACTGTATGCAAATGGCTGAATACCCCGGGTTTTGTTCTTCCCAGTTAGTATATATCCCAAGATGCAAACGTCCAGGATGTCCCAAGGATTAACTCCTACTTAGTTTTCAACTAGCTGCCAAGTGTGCCTCAGTGGGAATCTGAATCCCTGTTGTAGCAAGTGAAAAAGACCGGATGGGGGTATTATAGAGCGGCGGTACAAAAAACTCTGCCTCACCTGTGCTTCCAGAACTGAAAACAGCAGCCTTGGGGAGCTACAGGTCTCCTGCTTCTCTGTGCGAGTACAGCTCCCTCAGTTTCCCGAACTTGGGTCCCCACTCGTGGATGTCCTCGCAGGCGCTGCCGTCGCCCAGCCCCGCGGAGCTGAGGGAGCTGAGGGAGCTGAGGGAGCTGAGGCTGCCGGCGCTGGAGCCGGCGCCCTCGGTGCGGAAGACGCGCAGCGAGTCCTGCGGCGCGGCCGGGGCTCGGCGCTCGGCCTCCCTCAGCAGCGCCGACAGGACCCGCCCGAGCTCCGCGGGCCCCGCTGCCGCCCCGGGCTGGGCCCGCCGCGACACGGCCCTCACGGCGCCCTGCCGCTGCCCTGGGAGCTCCTTCTTGTGGAGGGAATAGGCTGGGCTGGCTTGGATAGACACCTGCAGCGCTGCCATGTTGTAGGCGTCCTGCAGAGAGAAATCGGGCACATGGAATTAAGACTCTCTGTAGGTCCCAAAAGTTCGTGTTCTGGTGGAAATAAAGAAGGAATGATCCCGAGTCAGTCCGTCTGCTGCGAACACCTGAAGGGTTGGGTGCTCTGCCAACTCTGCCACCTGCAATGCACCTGAGAAAGGCTGTGAGGAGCACCTGTGCAGTCTGTACTGCTGAGGTCAGGGTCAGAATCAAGTCTGATTTCATACCAAAAGCTAAATAAACATGACAGAAATGCCCCTAATCTTTGTTCTGAAATTTAGATCTGAGTGTCTTATCATCACTGGACACTGATACCACGAGCACGGCAGAAGAGGTAAGAAAGGGTATTCACAAACAGCACGTTAAAGAAATCTTTCTGCAGCAGTAGTTGAAAAATCTACCGTGATTTCTGATAGAATTTTACCAGTCTCTGGAATAATGGCTAATTATGTTACATGGCAGTGGCACAATTTTAAAAGCCAAGTAAAACTACCTACTCCCAAAGAAGTCACTAATTCCCTCCCAGCTCAGCCACAGTAAATGCTGTCTGGGAATTGTGCCACAAACTCCAGCACGAAGCTGCCAATGCCAACAGTTAATGGCATTCACTGATCAGAATCTTTGTGCCACCTGCAGTGAAGAAGTCCTGTCCCCCAGCATCCTTCACCTCCCTACAACCCAAAGGCTGTGTCCCTGGACTGGTTTACAGGCCAAAGAAGAATGCTGACAGGTGGTAGGAGACAGAGGTCATTACAGCAAACAAGTAATTATTTGTATTGCTAATACTGTTCATGGGAACAGAAGCCATCAGTGACAGAGGTGTAGAATCAGCACTTCCCAAAAGATTTCTTTTAGTTCTCCAGCACATGGCATTGTGCATAACCATGTTGTAAGAGATTAACCGAGGTAATCTCAGTGAGTTTTGCTGAATTTCCCCTGGAGGCAGAGAACGATTTAAATTCCCCATCCTGCAATCAAGAGGCTGCCTAAGTGGCAGGATGGGGGGTTGGAACAGGAGCTGCTTATTCCCATTCCTCCAGCGACTGAGGAGTGTTGGTGATGAACACCAAGACCTACAGCCCAGATCCCTGCCTTAGGCACATCTAAATTAATGCAAGCTCCAGTCCAGCCCCACTGTGAACATGGATACCAGGAGAATCCATGACATGAAGCAACTTCTCATAGTACTCAAGTTAAATGGGAGCTTGTTCCAATACAAACTTGAGGATCATCCCTTCACTGAACTGGGTGATATTAAAATTATCCTTCATTGCTACTAATTGTTCATTAAAATGACACATTTCTTCTGATAATAAACCCTTCTTGGTTGGCCATCTACAAACCCAACCCAACCCCTGCTTCTGGGTCCAGAGCTGGCTTTTAACAACATCTGCTGGTCAGTTGAGTTGCACTGACCTGCAATTTTTATGAGCTCCTAATTTCTCTGGGGGAAGGTTTTATTTATTTCAGATGCAGAAACTCCTTCATATGACAACCTCTTTTCCCCATATCCCTACCATACACTAATATTACAAAAATGAAACTCTCTTATCCAAGTGGCCTCATGATCCTTTTGTTGACGTAACATTAGAACACAACTAAGTGGTGTAATTCTAGGTATTTTGGGGACTGGCTTGTTTGTTTGTTTTTTTTAAATCAAGACAAACAACTAGGTTTTAGCTTAAAAAGTTTCAGCTGCAATTCCAGCAACTGTAAAATCTGAATAATTTAGGAAGACTGCAAAGAACCCAGAGAGACTTCACTCCAAGCACTGTTTCTTCAGGCAGAGTAACAGCCTCAGATGGAGATCATCAAGTCACTAATTTGATTCCACTGCTTAAAATAAGGAGTGTATTTTAAGAGCTCTCCAAAAGTAATTAAACATGTCATACAGTAACTGTAGATTTCCTCAAAGAGACCTTCTGGGTGTAAAATTGCAAAATATTGCAGAGGAAGTTAATCTGATTAAGGAAAACAGGATTTATAGCTGCCTATGTTATCACATGGGAAATGTCTGTGTTTATTACGTTCCCACTAAATCACCAAGAAAACAAGGATACTCTGCAAGTAAGAATATTTTTAAATCACTGGCTTTTTTTGGCCCATCACACTGGCACCATGACTATTATTACCTCTGCAGAGTCATACCACCCCTTGAATCCATTAAATGAACAGTTGGCAATGAAGTTTCTTGCCTTTTATAAACATAGAAAGCATCTATAGATCAGTAAATAATCTATTAAGAGTACTTGTTTATAATATCCACAGTTTTCCTTCAAAGCTCTGCCTTCCACTGACACATGAAAACCTTAGACCAGCCAGCAGGAATGTTAGTAACACCTGCTTTGGGTATAATCTGCTCTACTCTACAAACAGCTTGTGTTCACGGGTGTATTTATCTCCAAAACACAAAAATGCAGAAAGGTTCTTCCACAACCACCACATGCCCCAGGCCTTCAGAGGAGCCAATTCAGCACCTCCCCTTCCCAACACGTGGGGTGTGAACATCTGCTGTTGGGAACAGTCTCTGGAAAAGCCTGGCCATGAGAAACAGTCACACCAGGCTCTTCCAACCCCTTGGAGCTCCAGCAGAAATCAGCCCTGAGAACCTCAGTGTCTCCTGAACCCCAAAACCAAACCCAGCAGCTGTTAGCTCCCTACTGCTAAACTCATCCTACAGGCTCCTTTCAACATGCACTCAGGATCACTGGCTGTAAGACAAATTAAAAATGGGTAAGCACTTATCTCTGCTTAGGAAATACGCAGCCTTGTGTACAGACCCTTCCAAATAATTAATCTGCCAACTGCAGGGCTGAATCAGCAGAAAAAAGGCTGAGGACAAAGCACAAAGTACATTTTTCTTAGCATGGTGATCCACCAGTCCCCTCTTAATTGTAACGTAATAGTGATCCTTACTTCATCTTGCTCCCCACCCCCTTCTTCATTGTAGTTGAGGATGTTTTCCCTGATGTCCTCCAGATCCTCAGGATGAGCAGAGCCGTGGTAAGTGCCTCCACGCACACCCTTGCGTGTCTTCCAGTGGGCCCAGAGGAGGCCGGCACTGAGCAGAGCTGTGGGAACAGAGGAGCAGAGCAGAGGTGATGCAGGCACCAGTAAACCCCAGTGCACAGCAGGGCCAGCATGGCTGCACTCTGGGCTTCTCAGAAAATGTCTGGGGTTTGCACTTTCCAGTGTGGTGAACATCAAACACAGAAAAAAAAGCCTTTAAAGAGCATTTTGCAACACCCTTTAAAGCCCAACTCAAAGTTGGTTAAAGACCAAGTGGTGTCTCTGACCTGTCTCTGTCCTGTGGTGGAGTTGAACTTAGTCACAGAAAATGGATTACAGAGGGGGACAAAAAAGTAACAAGATGATGACAGTAATGGACACAATTATACAAAAATGAAACACAAGAAGACACACGACAAAACAGGAAATTACTTTTAGATGTTTTACTAGAAAACAAGATTCAGGCATATTTTGCCTTAGCATTCATTGATTTAAACAATTTTCTTAAATGCTGAAGTGCATTTTACACAACTGACAAGCTTCAACATCAGATACTGAACATTCTATAGAAACTTGTGTGTCACTGTGTTACCAACTCTATGAAAATTGATAAAAGCTCAGAGTAACACCTCAAAGCATTGAATACCATAAATTACGGGTGCAGTGAATTAAGGAAACTAGAATCTCTTACAGAATATCTACATGGAAGCAGTTCTGTGGAGCAGCATCTAAATGACCTTGGGACTGAAACTGAGGTACACACAGGTCCATGCCCTGCACTCCTCTAACATAAAGAGCTATTATCAACCTCAGCTATCTGGGATTCCAAGAGCTGTGATACCACTTAGCTTCCCACAATTTTGCTGCTCACATTTGCATAGCAAACATAGTATCTAGCAGTGTTGGGGAAAATGATGGTATTTCCATACTCTTACAACAACTTCTGAATGAAACTGCATTAACACTAAAAGCCAGGAGAAAAATCCCATGTCTTTACTCAGGCAAACTTCCATGACATTTGAATAAACAAGAAACATTCCAAGATGTGATCCTTCCTCACTAGTAAGATCCTTCTGGTTTTCCTCTTCTTTTTGAGATCCAATGCCTAAGCCTGAAAATGGCTGAGGAAGCCAAAAGCAGCTGTTTAGGAGCTGGGACACAACTAGCAAGATGCAAAGTCTGCTCCTGCCTGACCAGGGTATTCCTGTCAGGCAGGAAGATTCTCCATGAAAAATCTGTTTCATGCTCTGAAGTATTTTAAACAATGCTTATCTGGTAGTAATTTCTGCTCTTGCTGTTCAATTGCATTTGCTTCCAATTATGCATCTGAACAGTCCCTCAGCAATGAAGTGAAAATGTGAAGAAAACAAAACTGCAGAGACCTTCCACAGCTCACAAATGTTGATTCACTTAGCAATGGATGCACAGAGGGATGAGAAATCAGTGACGGGACCACAGTAAAGGAATGAAGGCAGAGTCGAGTCTCTCCCAGGAGTTTTCAGCAGGACATGAGACAATGACTGCTCAGGACAGGTGGACACGTGTGCTCACCACAGGTAATACAAGACATAGTTGCCATAGCTACCTAAGAGTGCCAGGAAGCAGATGCAGATGGCGAAGAGGGAGGTGAAGCTCAGGCCCGTGTCCTTGTGGAAGATGGCCAGGGTGATCTCACAGCGGCGCCCGGTGTAGCCGTCGGGGCAGTGGCACTGGAAGGCGGTGGGGGACAGCGACACGCAGGTGCCATAGTTGCAGGGCTGCTCGGCGCACGCCGTGTACACGCACTGCCGGCCTGAGGCGTTCTCCAGGATCATGTGTCCTGCAGGGCAGCTGCTCACACCAAGGCAAAATGGGACCATTAGACTGGGAGGAAACAGCCATGACAGGAAGCACTGAAGATTTTAAAACACACTTTGGTGACGCTCTGCACGGTTTCTGAAGCAGCCACTGGGAGTAAGGTACGCGAAATCATTACAGGTTGTAGCTTTTCCCGAGGTAGCCATGCTCCACAACTTCAAACCCATATGTCTGGGGCTTTCAGAACTCTGGTAGTTCCACTACCTTCTGCAAGATTATCCTTATCAAAACCAGGTGGGTTGGGGTCTGCAGTTCTGGCTAGGCAGGACAAGCTGTGCTATGTTCTTTGAGTTTCCAGAGTTAGAGAACTCCATTTGTGTGCACAGTGGCAGTCAGGAGTGTGTGCAACATTAAGGTGTTTGTAAGTAAAGTGTACATTTGCACACCACAACCAACAGGAATTAGTGTTGTCCTGACCCCAGCCCCAGCCATACACACAAGAATCTGAGCTTAATGGTGTGGTGTTCCTCAGGCAGCTGGAGGAGCCTGGGAGGGAACAGAGGTAATAGCCTGGGGCTGTGTAAGGAGTCAGACCCTCACAGGAGAAAGCACTGACACTGCACAACACAAGCTTTACAGCACAGCCAGGGAACTGTGCCACTCCAGCTCACACACCCTCCTGTCCTGGTTCCTGGCTTTATAAACATTCTGGATTTGCTGCTTCTCTTTAAATGTTTTCCATTAGACAAGCAGCTGAACTTGCTCCAGAATCCCTGGAGCCAGGCTGATTTAAATCAGCTGAGGGTGGTGCCTGTAAGGACAGAGCAACCTGCTGCCGATGCAGGTGTCCAGCTTTGTGTGCCACTGTGGTCCCAGGGATTTGATGAGGTTTGCCAGGGGCAGCCTTCAAACTGCACACTTCAACATCCACCCCTTCCCACCTCATTCTGAAAGGTTTTGTGCTTCTATTTTCACCAGTTACCTGCATTCATGCATCATCCACAAATCAATACAAATAAATTCCTGGTTGCAAGGGTTATTCCTACAGGCCTCCGAAGAACAGCCTTCTTTGACGCCTTGGGCACTCAATACTGACACCATCTCCTTCCCATGAGTGTCCAGAGGGATTCTGTAGTTGTTAAATCTGACATCCTTCATACATCCTGCAGCAAGGCACAAAGAGACAGTTTTAAAAACCATTCAGCAAGATCATTTGAAGCAGCTGTAAGATTTGGCAGTTTATGCTTAACAAAGGACACAGGCTATCAAAGTTTAAATCCAGGACTGAATCCACTTAAACTTTCATAGCCTTGTCCTTCATTTTTGGACTGAATTTGCTAAAGTTTTATATCAAAATTCCCAGCATTTTCCATGAGAATCAAGTGCTGCTGCAGGCCTGTGCTGGTTTTGGCTGGGGCAGACTTATTTCTCTTCCCAGGGGCTGGTGTGGGGCTGAGTTTTGGATCTGTGCTGAACACAGGATTGATAATATAGAGATGTTTCTGTTCTTGCTGAGCAGGGCTCACACAGAGCCAAGGCTTTTCCTGGCTTTTGTAGGGCCATGCTGGGAAGGAAGGTGGGGATGCACAGGAGGCTTGGAAGGGACACAGCCAGGACAGGTGACCCCAGCTGACCCACGGGATATTCCAGACCATATCACATCATGCACAGGATGCATGCAGTGAGGGGAAGAAGGAGGAAAGGGAGATGTTTGGAGTGAATGTGTTTGCCACCCCAGGTAACCATTCCACGGGATGTGGCCCTGCTCTCCTGGAGGTGCTGAACACCTGCCTGTCCATGGGAAGCAGGGAATTCATTCCATGTTTTGCTGTGCTTGCATGCATGGCTTTTGCTTTCCCTATTAAACTGTCTTTATCTCAACCCAGGGATCTTCCAGCTTTTACCCTTCTGATTGTCTCCCTGATTCTGCTGGTAGGGAAGTGAGCGAGAGGCTTTGAGGGGCTGGAGGCTGGATGGGGTTAAACCATGACAGGGCCCCTATTTGCCTGAGTTAAAGTCAGTGGAATATGTACCCCTCCACTGTGATTTCCATCAAAAAGTCCAAATATTGTGGAAAATCTGTTACACGTAGATAACCTGTTCTATTTTTCAATGCACCAGTAAAAATGTGTTTAGCTGATTTTAAATTGTAGCTTACAGCTTAACTTTATAGTGTGAAGAGCAAACCACAAATAATGGGGAAGGAGTCTTCAATCAGAGATAGAAAATTTGTACTGAAAATGTGTGACATTAACTTTGTATGCACGAGATGCCTCAGTATGAAAACACATACTTTGATAAATTAAGTACATTTTATGACTTTGAAGTCTTTAAAGTTTCAGCTACATAGCAGCAACATTAATTGTCCTAATTAAAATGATATTCACGCAACCATTTGACTTCTTTATTTACTTAAAAACAAACACTATTACTCCCATAAATAAAAAATTCAAAATATGCTCCCTAATTCACATAATAAACTTTATTTATTGGAATTCTTCTAGTAAAGCAATAGAAAACAATATTTTTCTAAATAATTTGTGATACACTTACATTGTAAATTATTACTCTATTTAATTTTTCTCCAGGCACTTTTGTATTACTCACTGAAGTACTTTTGCCTGGTGAAAACGTGACCAGGTTGTTCTGAATGGATTTACTAGGACATGGTTAAAGAGGTGAAGGGCATGGGAGAGAGGTGACCTACAGACACCAGGTGCATTTAACCAGCAGCCATGTGTCTTCCTTGACAATAAAAGCTGTGCTGCTGTGCTTTACTTACACTGTGGGTTTAGGCAAAGGCCAAACTTCCAGCTGAGCTCAGAGCAAAGAGCTGCCATGGATATCCCAGACTCACAATTCTTTATATTTCTCCTTTGTGGAACTACTCAATTTCCAGGCTGGAACTGATTTGCTTTTAACAGACACCATGACCTCATCCATTCAGTTGCTAAAAATTCAGATTTTTAGCTCTAATTCAATAAACCATTTCTAATTTTAGTTAATGCTTTGACTGAGTATAAAATCCAGTAATACAGAGGTAATAAACCAGGATTTGGTGGGTGCTATGCAATTCACATATAAAATGGAAAAATTCCTTTCAGCACAGGAACAGATGTGTTTGGGAAGGAACAAGAGCTACCAAACAGACTGGACAGAACCATGCACTGAACCAGCTCTGTCTGTCCAAGGCAGGGAGCCATCCACAGTCCACCCAGGAGAAGCTTCTGGATCTCCAGGTACAAACACTCTGCAGCCAAAGCAAGAGGTGACCATCATTGTTCCAAGTCCAGTAGCCAGGTGCATTTGCTGACAATTATCTGCTGTACCTTCTCCTGGTCAGAACAGCTTATCTGTTCCTGTGGCAAAGTGTCATGCAGGACATCCCTGTACTTTGGGCTCTACATAAACAAGAAAGTTTCCTGAAATATGCCTTCGTTTTTAAAGATCCATATTATGAACAATGAGATCAAGAACTCCTACCTTGAAAACTCTTGTTTTGATTGAATGGGTAGGTGTTTCCAAGGACCAAGCTACTGGGGTCAATGACAATCTCTTTGTATATTCCTGCTGCTTTAGTAATCTCTCTCTTCCCACCTCCTTCGTAAAGGCGAAGAGTAAATTCATTTTCGTTTCTCTCCAGTGTGATGTGATGCCATTCACCATTATCAACGTGGTAGGAGGGAAGGCTTACAGAATAGTCCCCATCACCCAGATTGTATGAGACCACTAAGAGTCCCTGAACAACCTTGTGGATAATTAACAAATAGCAAAAAAAGAAAAGTCATTGCCTGGCATTTTGTATTGGCCTGTAACTTCAATCTTAAAGCATTTGTTTAAATTTAGGGTATGTTTACACTGCACATTTAAGTATAATATAAAAATACTTCACGTGCTACTGAACTAGGCAACCTAAATATGGTAGCAATATACTCACAGTAATATCTAAGCCACCTGGAGTAATTGATCTCTCTTGCATAAATTAGAACTGCCACAGGCACCTTGCTTCGCAGAGTCTGAACTATGCAGAATTGGCCACATGGTTCAAAAGGACACCAGGTACACACCCTATTCATCCTATACTGTATAGAAACTGTATTTCACTGCAACTGCCATTGAAATCTGACAGGATACCACAGCTGAGTGGTCAATATCTCAAGTAAAGCATCAGACCCGTATGTATCTGTCAAACAAATTCCCAAGTCTTGGTCAGCCTAAGTTTTTTGTTCATTTTCCATCTCTTAAGTGAGTGTTTCTCTGAGCTGTCTCTGGCACTGATGTCACAGTGTGTCTGTGTGGGGTGCCCCCTCACCTGCAGGGTGATGTGCTCGTCCTTGCCCCGGGACAGCATGGTGGCGATGACGCTGTCGGGCTGCCGGGTGCGCACCAGGGCCTCAAACCGCGTCCGGCGGGCAGACACACTGACAGGGAGCTGGTAGCGGATGTGGCTGCCTGCCTCAAACATGTACTCCTTGGCCACTGAAGGGGATAGAAACCTTTAAACCATCTCGTGAGGAGAGGGAAGTATCATTATTTCCCTTAATGTCATAAGGAGAGTTGAAAGTAAAAGGAAACAATTGCAATGCACAGCACGGATCTGTGAGACAGCTTGTCTTTTGGGACATACCCCTGCATTTATTTCCGAGCCAGCTTCCCCAGTCACTCTCTCGCTTCATTTTACTCTGTAAAGAGGTGTTCTCCCACCCAACTTGATCCTGCTAATGCTCTTCCTTACAGTGCTCACATGGGATGACAGCAGGGAAGCAGCACCTCTGACCAAGACAAGAGACTGCAGACCATGTATTAAGTACCATGATCAAATTTCACAATGTGCTATTTTATAGTTGTCTTTCTGCTGTAAACCTTGGCTCCATGAGAGCTACAGATCCTGCTATTCCCAAAGCACAGCTCCTTAAGCCAGCAGTCTCTTCCTGATGGCAGCAGAGCAGTGATTTCTAGTTCCAGTTGTATGGCTCTAATTCTGCACAGAAAGTGGTACTGGCACACTCATATTTTTTAGGTTATTCGATATTTCTGGAAGTGTAGACAGATGCAAATCAAACAACTGTAATAAATTTTTTTTCTTAATTTTTTTCTCATGCAGTCATGTCATTATACAGTCATTGCACAAACACCCTCAGGATTAAAGAAATGATCCCATACCAAGAAAGCAATTTCTCAAAGGGAATTAGAAAAGAAACTGTTAACAATCAGAAGCAACTACACTGCAACATGGCTTTACATAATGTAAACATCAGAAATCACCTCAGCAATATTACCTGCAAAGATTTGAAGTTTCCTGTACTGTAAAATTTAGCAGTCTACCAATAATGAAACAGATAAACAGGGTTCACCTTTATCACATCGATAACCGTGGTAGCCTGGCAAACAGTGACATGCAAACGAGCCCCAGTCTCCAAGGCACCTCCCGTGGATACCACAGGAAGAAGATCCCATGGTCTCACAGCTCCCATCCGTCAGGGTGCACCCAGGGAAGCTGTTCAGGGACTCTGCAGGAGACTGAAGGTCATATACCTTCAAGAGAAAATTCATGACACAAAAATATTATTCGAGAAACATTTTATTTTTAAACAGAAATAGATGCACCACTTCACTGTCTGTTCCTCATCTGCATTGCTTAAGTTACTAAGTTTGCTTTCTGACATTCAGACTTCAGCTGATTTTATCAAGAGCATATTCTGCCTTTGAATAAACTCAACTGACTATGAAAGCAAAAAACCCCTAATACTTCCTAACAAAGCAGACAGCTGGCATAAATGTACTGTTATACAACTGCCATTCAGAAGTTCCCTGAATGCATAAAGAAGCTTGGAGAACAGCTGCGTGAAGCAGGGGATAAGCAAACACACAGTTCTTGGCTCATTAATACATCTCCTTGTACTGAGAAATAACTTTTCAAGGTGGTTATTCTAATTATCACAGAAAAACCCAGAATTTTCTTCTATCTTTCACTGATGCATGTGGGCATTGAATACATTAATGGAAGCAGAAGTTTCATGTGTAATATAAATCTCCCAAAAATTAAATAACAAAGTTTTCTCCTCTGCTAAAGCAAATGTTACTCTGCTCTTACCTGAGTATCCAAGATGAAATTGCGCAAACAACCAGAAAAATGTTTGTGTAGCAATTGTGGGTAGGAATATGGTAACGACTCTTTCACACCACCCAGTTGGAGAACATGGTTTGCATTCAAATACCTTTAAAAATCATATAAATAATAAAAATAGGTGTGCATCTACCTTCAAACACAGGCAGATAAATAAATACACTGCATTTCCAAATAACACAGACTTTATAACATAACAATAGAATGCAACTACTTTATCTTCTCTCTCTGAAATAGTCATTGAGCAGATGTTGGCCCTTTAAAATAAAGGGCATTGTTTTAAATGTGACAGTGAAACCTACTGGAAGTTTAATTGTGGGACACTATTTCATTTTGGATATGTTTGTGTTCAAGTCAGAAATATCTGTGATATTCTAGACACCAAATTCTCCTTCAAGTGTTCTGTGTGTGCACTGTCATCCTATGCTGTAGGAATACTACAACAAAGACTATTCTGTGTATGACAAAGGTCAGAAACCTAAAAGTTGGGTCCATGTGGTCTAAAAGGCATGGTAAACATGTCCAGTCTCTGCACTGTCTCCCAATCATCTCTCCAAGCCAAAGAACTCCATGTATTTTAGTCCTCATACTTTTTTTTCCCCAGAGTTATCAATTCATTTCTTTTGTATTCACTTTTCCTTATATTTTCCCCCTTTTTTGTGCTCCTCTCATGACGAGGAGAGCTCCATGCAGCTGTGGACAAGGCTTAATCCCAATGCTCATCAGAATGCTTGCTGGGACTATCTATGTGTCACAGCTCCAATATCTTTGTTAGTACAAAGGTTTCCCTAAAATATAACCTGAATATTCCTCACTGTAACTTTAGGCCCTGTACAGAAGAGATTGTCTAAATCCTCTTTGTACCATTCTTTTATAGACACTGAGACTTATCGTATCTCTCCTCAGTTTTCCCTTCTTTCTGTTAGCTGACCTCAATTCCTTCATTCTTGATTCTTACTCTCAGGGTGAGCTGATCACAGTCATTTCTCTTCTCTGGACTGTACCCAGTTGCTCCTTGTCCACCCTGCACTGTGGGGCACAAACTGGACCCAGGACTCCAAAGCCAACTGGCCTAAATTCATGAGGTTTTCAAGAGCAGGCTCACAGTGACTTGATGAACAGAGAGAAATTCTCTGGGTGAAGGATGGTACACAGGACCCACAAAAGCTCCAGTAACAGCCACAGTGGTCTGGGGCTGTCAGTACTGCAACACTACTCAGGGGAAGACTGGTTCCTTAAAATTTGTTTAGTGCTTTAAGGTCCAGGCTTGGCCTAGAAGGTCCAAGAAAAGAGGAAATACTTTTTATGCTCCCAGTCATCAATAACTTGGCTTCAATCTACCAGATAAAATGTTCACAGGCCTTGGAACCAACTGCCTGTCAGGGAATCTCCAGGAATGTACCTTGCTCTCCGTGGAACAGACCCAAAGACTTCACAATTTGTGCGATCTTCAGTGGACAACCACCTGCCAACCCCTTCTATCTCCGACACCGCGGCTGCAATGCACCGATCCAGAGTGAACCAAACATCCTGTGCCAGAACACAGCACTACTCAGGCAACAGTTGCTGCACAATTCAATAAACATGTTATATCAAATTTTGATCTTTTACTTCTTGCATACCATCAAGCAAAAAGGGTTGTGTTTTTCCCTGTTCTGTTTTCCATCTTTCAATAACCAGGAGAGCCAAAATGGAACCATTTAGCAAAAAGAGCTACTTAGCTCTGCACTTTATTTATGCTTCTGAGTATTTTAACCACTTACACAAGATCTGTAACTGCATTTGCAAGTAAATAATTATCTGCTTTTTGTGCATAAGTAATGGATTCTAGTGTCCACATTCTACATGTGCTGCTGCAGAGCTTAAAAAAGGCAAAGAGATTCCTCTGATTCCAGAATATGGATTACAACATCCGTGGATTTAGAATTAACAATGAGGCCTTCCCAAAGTTTCTATTACTCATCAAATCTACAAGAACTGTTAGGACAATATATATAATTACCCAGTCTTTTCTTTCTACTGTCCTGTCTCTGCACAAAAAAATGCTATGGGAAATATTAATATCCAGATATGGAAAAAAAAAATCCAATAACTGACCTGACCATTGGTTCTGACTTCCAGTCGATGCCACTTCTTGTCTGCTACGTTCAGATGACTTGGAAACTGCAGCACCACAAAACCCGAGCCATGGCTCATCTTCAGCACAGGAATGCCACTAGAGAGTTCTAATACAACATGAACAAGAAATTAAATTCAGCTACTTGAATCTTTCACTTTTGGATATCTCAGCAGTTAGTGACTGTACTGATTTAATGGTTATTGCTAGTCACATACAGGGGGTTCACTACAGAAATAACTAGAGTTACACTCTGTGTCTTCTATTAAGCAGAAGTACTCATTCAGTATATTATTTACTTATATACTTTAGATTATTCCACTTCTCTGTCAAAACACTGAAACTAATTCCTGAGAAGCAACCTGCAATTTTATGACGCTCTAAAACAATTAGTACATGCAGGTTTCTTCCCTCCCATCTTCTACTCAAATTTACAAGAAACTGCAAAGCAAGGCAAAAAAAAGAGGTACGTGATTAACTATCCAACCATATTACCATTCAATTAATCAGGAAAATATAAAATGCCAACCATACTGTGCATCTTGTATGTTAATTCACAAAAAATAAACACCAGTAACCTTTCAAATGTGTGTCAACATAAAGCACTGAGTTCTGCTTGTGTATGAATCTTCCCACAGTGGCACATGGGGCTGGATTCATCCATCACATCACTACCTGTTCAAAAAAGTGTGCAAAATTGCCCCAAGACTGAAGACAGTTTAAGTGGATTTCTCCTCTTACCAAACAAGAATGACATGCGACTATGACTGCACTACTCATGTAATACCTATCTTCAAAGCACCTAAATTCCTTTATAGCACTACAGTTTTTCCAGGCAGATTATTTTTTTATATAGATCAATCTGTCTGTTTTGCTTTCCCCTTCATTTCTACAACTCTGTGATGAACCTAAAGCCAGAGGTGCGGGCTACAAAAATAGACATCAAAGGAGAAAGACTTGTTCAGAAATACTTCAAAATATTTTCAAACCAGAAAATAAGTTACCTCATTAAATGGAAATACAGAATTCATAGTCCAATTATTACACTGGTCACAAGCAATCCATTCCCAAAAGACATTTGATTTTTCCACACACTTTTGCAGAAGTACCTATTGCAATGAAGTTTTCTGTACTCCCAGGTTCTGGATTTGATAAAGGGCCACTATATAGTAAAAGTCCATCTGGAACCACAGTAATAAACTCTAGAGACAGTGAGCTTTCAAAACAAGGTCTGATGGGACGAAACCATGCATAACCATTTCCATGGAAACTGTGCTTAGTCTGCTGGCAGTCTGGTCCATGAAAGGAAGCAGGACAAAGACATCTGAAAGACCATAAACAAAAGAAATAGTCAAAATTCCCCAATGTTCAGCTTATATTTTGGTTTTATATGCAGCAAATGCAGAACTAAATCACAGTTAAAAAAATCAGTGAAACAAAGATTTTAGCAGATTCTCAGGGGCGCTTGGCAATTATTAAAATACTCTAAGAGTACAAAGTATTTTTATTCCCTATAGTAACTCCCTCAAAAAAAAAAGTATTTTTGAGGCCAAGTTTTTGAGAACAATGAACTTTTTCCCTAAATAAGTAACACAGAACACCAAACATCTATTTATTACAGAGTAAATTAACCTCAGGGAGGTTAATTCCTAGCTGGAATTAATTTCACTAAGAGAATACTGCTGCATGCCAGGTGATGCTATAACAAAGCAAGTTTACTATCTAATGCTTTTTAGGCTCCTTATTACCCACTGTTTGAACTACATTTCACTCCTACATCCCTGCTGCTACCACTGATATTCACCCTCACTCTCCTGGAAAAGAGAAAAAAAATAGGGCACACATGCCTTCATAGTGAATTAGGTGCTCTTAAAAAATGACACGTGTTAATTATACCACTGTGTGTTCCCCAGGGTTTTCTTACTCATGCTCTTTTTGGGACCACAGCCCCATTGGGGTCATTAGGAAAGCCCCTGTTGCCATTAGGTTTACATCCCAGTGCACTTGTGGGGTTTTTTGTTTCTCCTTCAGTCAGAAGTACATTTATGGTTATTTCACACCAGTACCTTGTAAGCACCACTCGAGCCTTTAAAAATAGAAGGGAGAAATAATGTGCAGTGCAAGTTTCCTCACCTGTAGCCATTCAAAGTGTCAGTACAAATGCCCCCATTGAGGCAGGGGCTGCGAGGGTAGGAGGAGCAGGGCTGGTGCAGCTGCTCACGGGCGGAGCAGGTGCAGATCCCGTGGGTGGAGGTGGTGAGGGACACAAAGGACACGCTCCCGGTATCCATCACCGTGGGGATGTCGCTCACACTGAGGTGGTTTGTACAGCCCTCACTGCAGTTGGCACTCCTGCACTCATCAACATCGATCTGGGAAATGTTCAGCTGTAGAGCTGACTGGATCTAAGGGAAAAAACAGTTCAACACATCACCACTCTCATCCTAGTAACGGCTTTTACCTCAATTCTGAAAAATTGAAGCCATCAGAGACTTAAATGCAGTGCTTCAGTTTCTTGAATATTACTTAGTAACATCCCTGATTACACAGGAAAGCAAAATAATTTGAAAAATTCAGGAAACATTTAATTAAAAAATTACAGCAGCAGCATTTCCTAAAAACTTAGTCACTGACA
The DNA here is from genome assembly GCF_965178545.1 of Coloeus monedula. Taxonomy (NCBI): domain Eukaryota; kingdom Metazoa; phylum Chordata; class Aves; order Passeriformes; family Corvidae; genus Coloeus; species Coloeus monedula. The sequence goes on along the minus strand of NC_138793.1, from coordinate 5,044,133 downwards.
TGACTGACTGTGAACATGTTGAATCTGTACTGGTCTAATTAACATTATTTCCAAGGACCAAAGCTCTGAGAGCAGACAACTCCACATTCTGAGCTGCAGCATCTGCATCACACCTCTCTGCACCCCAACAGCAACAGGCGTGTTTCAGCTCAAGCCAGGATAAATCCTTCCTCAGCAGTAACACCCAGCTATTATTGCTTACATTCTCTCACACAAAAGGATACAGACATAGGAAAATGCAGAGCTGAGCTGCTTCAATAATCATGTCCACAGAAAGTGACCTGACAAGACAACTCTGTAGCAACTTGGATTCAGTCTAATGATTTGTACCCCATAAATTTACATTTCATGTCAAACTGTGTGGAAAAAAACAGAGTCAATTCAGCATACTGAATACTGTATTCTATGCCACGTTAATCTTTGCTAGTTCACTGTTGCACCTCAAAGCCCAAGTACCAAAAAGCCTCATGTAAACACAGGTCTGGTAATGTAGAAATAGTTGACTCTGAGGATCACAGCTTCCATTCCAAACAGAGCAAGGAAGCACTGGCAGAGAGGGAGGAAGAGAGCCACTCACAGTATGAGGCAAGAACAGAGCTTCCATTAGTCCTGGCTTTTTGTCCTTCAGCCTACACACCTAAATTATCAGAGTTTGTTCCTTCCACTTATTTGGGAATTTTGCACAGGTCTCTGTTATAAAGCTTCAGATCTGTATTTGATCTGTATTTGGTGATTCAAATACACTGAAATGTGTATTTAGCACCCAAACCTGAGTTTGGGTAAGTGAGGTAAAAGGGCTCACTACTCTCACAGTGGTACACAAATGAATAAGGTATACAGGTGTAAAACTAACAACTCTATAATTTTATGTATTTAATATGGGGATTTTTCCAAATGGTAAAACCTATGGCAAATATCTTAAAAGTAAGATTTGAAAAGATCAAAACAAATACATTTCTTCTCATTTGTGTAGTCATCTCAGTTCACCACTGTAAGAACTTTGACCTTAATAATCCTTTGTCCCTATATTCTCAAACATCATAACATGTATTGATGCCCATGCCCCCAAAGGCACAGAGTATACTCTATAGTGATATGATATATCCTGTCAATGCAGGTCTGTGTCCACTGCCCATGTTTATCACCATCAGTGGAGAGTCTGTAATGCATATTTAGACATCTATGTAATACTGTTCTAGAAAAAACTGTATATAAACAACCTTGGCTCCTTTAAAGCATTAGGATGGATTATTTTTCTGCTAAATAAAAATTGCTGTTGTAAAACTATATCCCCAGGAGGTGATGCAAACATATTATTTATGGAGCAATTCAATGAATAATTCCAGTGCTAATTACTTATTTTCTATATTTATAGTTATACACACAGAAAAACTGCTGGAGGAATTCTCCAGCTATGATTGGTTTTCTGTGAACTATTGGTGATTACTCACTGAAGCTATTCATTAAATATTGAAAGGGGGTATATAATTAATACAAACATATTTTTTCATTAAAATACGTGAAGCAACCCCCTTGTTACCACTTCGATGAATTCGCTTGTCACATATTATGGCAGAGAATATTTGAAATCTGTGGGATTTTCTATATTATTGTTGCAGTAATTCAATAAATATCCAAAAGAAGCAGTCGTTACCCTTCATGAATACTCTCTGGCATTTCCTATGTGGTCACTCTGAAGACTCACAATCCACAGAGCCATTAAGATACACCAAGATGGAGGCAGGTGGTAAGTTAAGGCAACCCTGTTTGGTTCCCAGACTCAGGCAGACTCTACCATAGTCACACAAATGGAAAGTGCTGATTTCTCTTTGGGAAAAATCATCCATACGATGGACCATGTATTAAACCCAAATATGGCCAGGGTGAGTGAAAACCTGAGCAGTGTCACTTTGCCTTTGTGCAGGACTACAGAAAAATCCAGGTGGGGCCAAGACAGACTGTGTCTGTGTAACTGAGTTATAGGGCATGCTAAGAGAGCAGGACACTTAGGGAACACCAGGAAGGGCCAGAAAACATCTTCCATCCAAAACCTGTCTTCCCTTTACAACAGTAAAAGAAGTTGGGGGAGGGTGTGACTTTGTATTCGAAGTTGTCCTTTGTGAGATTAATGCAGCCATAGGATTGGTTGTCTCCATCTCACTTACCTGTTGCAACTGTTCCTCTATCCCACACATTCCTTCCAGCAGGACTTTTTCTGTGAAGTGTCACCTCTTTGTACTGTACAATTTCTGTCAAGGTGGCATCAAGCCTCCACTCCAAGTGTCTAAACACAAGCTGATGATGAGGGGATTTGGGGATTACACAATGAAACACTGACTGGAGAAAACACAGGTATCTACCCCATGACACCAGTGGAGACCCATTCTTCTGAAGCTCCCCAGTGATTACGTTCATTGAACCAGAACTTAGTACAACCATACAATACCAGTATGTATGGCACTAAAAAGAAGAGAGAAAGCTTGAATTAAACACTTGTTTGACAAGTGTTTTTGTTCTGAGTGCAATAAAGCAATAAAACCCTTATCTGTAGATGCAGAATATTTTTCCACTGGGGTTTGGGATATACACCCTGCAAATTCAGTGTTTGGGTGAGTTCCACAGATGACCCCAGAGAACAAACCTCAGTTTTAAAGGCTGCCATCTCCGCATGTAGTTTCTCAGGTCTGTAATAGGCCGGGCTAGCACGGACTGCAAATCTCACATCTGTCTGTTTTCCATCCCTGTTCATCACACTGAAGACAATGACATCACTCAGCTTAGCAGATAACAGTTTTGCAAGGAACTCCTTGAACTTGCCATGTCTTGTTTTGCCATGTTCATCTCTCCTTATGAACTCCTCTGCTGTGACACCTGCTTATGAGATTCGAAAATAGATAAACATGAAATACGGGGAGCTCAGAGGTTAATTTCTCAATTTATTTCTTATTTAACAATATAGAAACATACCAGAAAGTACCCTACAGTGTTAAGCATATCAAATATTGATATGATAATACCTACACCACATAAACATTAAATTAGAGAAGCAGCTGATCTAAACTCTCACCGGCAAATAAAACCAACCTGAGAAACGCACAGTGGCTGAGTTTTGTATGGCTTCATTTTCCAGGTCTTTGATGTGGATTTGTACTGTAGATATAACATCAGGACAAACTCCATCAGAAACTCTAACTCTTAAGTTGTATATTCCCTGAGGAGTGTTATCCACCATCAGCAAAGACCCAGTCCTCTGATTTAATCTGAAAGATCTACACAGAAACCTTCAGTTAGGAAATCTTAACAAATCAAAGTTGAGGACTTTATTCATTGACATGATTCAGAAGGCCTTAAACGTTACTATGAAGGTTACAGGACCAAAACTTATGGGAATTATCCAACAACCTCAGAAAGGCACCTCAGCCACCTTAACTGAGAAATGACAATCTGGAAATGTTATAAAAAGCTGTTCCTGCCACTCAGCCTTTCCCAAATTTGAACAAAAGCAGTGTGCTGTTGAACCACGTGGTTCAGCACAGTCATCATGGGCAAGCCTCTGAGGTCAGTAGTAGGAAGTGACAAAACCACACTTATCATTCCAGATTCTCACACCTCTATCTGGAACAGGGTAAGTCTGTATAAAATCTCTCACAGCATCTTCATTTGACACCTCAAAGGACCAGTAATTAGCAATTATGGAAATATTCCATGACCATTATGGAACAGTAACCTCTTAATATGGAAACAGGTCCATGGGCTGCAGATGGACAGAAAGTCAGTCTTTAATTTTAGGCTACATAAAGCTTTTAAACTTTTAGTCACAGCACAGACCAAAATTTGCACTCACTTTCACATCCTTCTTTTCCCTTTCAAACACCATACAGTTATGCCATAAACCATCTCACTTTAAAATATGAACAAATAATGTCTAAGTAGGAATTAAGTGTCCAATTCAACATTTCAATTAACTGGAAAAAACTTCCACTAATCTGAGTCATGGTTTTCACATGCAATTGTAAATTTAGCCATCACAGGAGAGCACCAAATTCCCTTTCATTTTTGATGAAATGACTCCATTCTTTGCTTTTAAATTCAGGATTTGTATTCCATCAACCCTAACATTTGAGAGCAAGTGTTAGAAACTCTGCTTATTTTTAAACTGGAGCTTACAGAACACATATTTTTAAGTAAATTAACTATGACATCTGAATAAAAATCAACATCATGGTGCGATCCTGCATTGTCTTGGAAAAAATATTTCATGCATTAATTTCTTAATACCTAGTAACTCAAGTGAAAAAGAAGAAGAGCATTCAAAAGGTACATCTCTTAATACACTCAATAACCCTGGCCTTATGCACATCCTGAACACAGAGAAATACATGGTGAGCAAAATAATTACAGAAGCATAAATATTACTCATTTTGACAGAAATACAATCCTCACTTGAGCAGTTTTCCTTCAGAGAGAAATGTTTTATTGTCCCAGTCATCCTGATCTGGTGCAAACACTTCCCCAAGCACTGTTGTTGACCATTTTCCTGTTGAGATAAATTATAATAAATCTGCATTTAGTTTTTGCTTTTCAGTGCACTTTATATTCTGTCACATTCATTACTGCATTTATTATTTTCAGATTCCTACTCAATTTAGTGATGGTTATGATCCAAGTTTCTTAAAACAATGCATAGCCTGTCATATGATTTCTGCCAGTTCTGGCAATGTGAATACACTGGAGATGTCACATGAAAGAAGAAAAGCTGGAAACAGCACAAAACAACACCAGAATAATACATAAATACAACTCTCTACAAAACTCTCAGACAAAAAAATAAAAATTAAAAATCACCATATCAGGAGTTAATTCATAATGTTTCACTGCTACTCTATTATTCTGAAGAGCACACAAGTGGAACCCAGGAAAAGAGGGAGAGCATCTTGTGGTGTACAGCTGAGGGAGAAGGACATGACTGAGAAAAGGAAAAGGGCAAGAAGATACCAAGCTGGGCCAAGTATTAGTCCTTTTTTCAGACCCTTGTGGGCTGTCACAGAAGTGGGACATCCAATCAACTCTTCTTAAACAGCAAGAGGAACAAGTCCAGGGAAGGAGACATTCTGAATTCCACAGTCAAGGTTTAACATGGGAGATTTTAAAGGTTCAAATCTGGACCCAAGCCACCCTAGATGCTTCATTCTCTCATTTCTACAGTATGATCTGGTCACATCTTTTTCTAATTTAGGCATCGCAAACTCAGAAAACATAACTGCAAAATACCTTCTGTAGGTGAACACTCATTAATGGAAAGTAGATTTTATTGGTTTATAATAATGCTGCTTTTTCTGCAATTTTAATATATACTCATTGGCAGCTAACAGGTTTTTGGTAGATAATCTTTTACACACTAAGATCTGAGTTTTGCAAATACATTTCACTTATTTCACTTTACTTAGGAGTCTGCAGACCTGGAGCTGCAGTTTTGAAGTATGTAAACTTCAAAGAAATAGATTGGCAGACTGCAAGAGAGAAATTATGTATAAAACTCTGCTACATTCATGAATCTGATATAATATCCAGACTATGATATAACATCCAGCTAGCACTTACCTTTGTAACTGTACACATAGACCTCCTTGTGGCCAGACTCATGGCAGTTGTCATTCTCATCCCCAACTGTTATAGTCAGGGTGTTTGTGGAGCTCATAGGTGGAATCCCACTATCTGTTATAACTATTGGCAGGTGAAACACCTTCTGCTTTTCTCTGTCAAAGGACCTCAAAGCTGTTATAGTTGCTGTGTTGTTTCTGTTGTCAGTAAGAGAAAAATCCAAAGAATGCTGATAATCTGGTGGCAATGAAAAGGTAAAGGGTGGCCCATTTTCCTCACCGTCCGGATCAAATGCATGAAGCAGCTTTGATGTATGGTTCATGTGCACTATTTCAGGCTTCAATGTATTTTCCCAAACTACAGGCATGTATGGTGCCTCAAACCTTGGTCCATTGTCATTAATATCAAGCAAGTTAATTAAAACTGTAACGCTTCCAGTGCGGGCAGGTGTCCCCTGATCTGAAGCGTGTACAATTAAAGTGTATTTCTGAATGGCTTCACGATCCAGTGCATTTGCCACAACCACATGACCATATTGGTCAACCACAAACTGTCTCATAGGATCTGAATCTGACTTTATAGAATAGATAATCTTCCCATTCAAATCAGAGTCCTTGTCTGTAGCTCTCACTGTGGTTACTGTAGTACCTACAGGCACGTCTTCAAATAAAGGGTTTGCCTGAATAAACTGAGAAAGGAAAGCTGGGCTGTGGTCATTTGAATCTTCAACTTCAATCAGGCACACTGCAACACTAGAAAAATCCAGGTCTTCCACAGTAATAGTAAGATTAAACTGTCTTTCACGGGCATTCTCAAAATCCAACTTTTTTTTCAGTCGAACAGTGCCACATTGCCATTCTTTGTCATTCTCAATATAAAACTTCTGATCTGGGTCTCCCCCAATGATATTGAACGTTAAGTCTGCATTTTCCCCAATGTCTGCATCTGTAGCACACACTTGCAGGACTTCTGAGTCGATGGCACTGTTCTCAGGAATTGCTGCCTGCCACAACTTCTTCGTGAATTTCGGACCGTTATCATTGACGTCCGCAACCCAGACAGTGGCAGTGCCCGTTCCTGTTAGCCCGTCCCCATCTCTTGCTTCAACAGTAAGAAAATAACTCTCAGTCCTCTCTCTGTCTAGCAGTCCCCCTGCCACATGGATGGTACCAGTATTGGGATTGATATTAAACATGTCAGTACCGAACTCGTTCCTCACATTGTCTGTTATCCTGTAGGTCAGGACAGCATTAAGACCAACATCTGGATCATCACGATCGACTGCACCCATTTCCATGACTAAGGTGTCTGCAGGAGAGTTTTCAAAGACATTCCCGTTGCAGTCATCAGGCATGCACGTGAACATGGGGGCATTGTCATTTATATCCCACACATTGATAATCACATCAGCAAACCCTGTAAGTCCTCCTCCACCTTCATCAGTAGCCAACACAATGAATCTCCACAGTGCTCTCTCTTCCCGGTCCAGCCTCTCGTGTGAGTAAATGCTGCCTGTTTTCTCATCTATTGTGAAAATATCACCTGCACCATACCCGTGCAAGGAATATCTCAAATCTCCTCCATCAACGCCACTATCAGGATCACTGGCCAGAACCTACAAAAGTTTCAAAAAAAACCAAACAACATAGAAAGTATGAAATATGCAGTGATTGCATCACATCCTATATGCTGCTCCACTCTAAAGGAGTTGAAGCAAAAGCATATGACATGCTATTAATATGTGCATGCCACAGAACAGCAAACACAGGGACAATTCAGGGCAGGCAAATAAGCATTTTAACTATGTTAACAACTTAAAAATTTTAGTACTAAAATAATATTGTATTTTTCATATTCATACAGGTAATTTAAATACGATATTCTGATAGCTACTTTAAATTGTCAATTATTTGCTTTTCAGGATCAATAAATGATCCATCCTGTTTATCCTACTTAACTATCCCTGCAATTCTTTTTTCTACAAAAGTCCATTTCTTCTCTTCCAGTGACAAAAAAACTTAGTAAAATTGAACTTCACTAATATATAAATATATATGTGCTGAGTTATTTTTAACATAATTGTACCACAGTAATCTGTGCTTTTTCATGGAAATATTATAATCTCTGAAACTGCATACACTACCTGCAGTACAAAGACTGGTAACGCATCCAGTTCCTCAATTATACTTCCATAGTATTCATTGATAGAGAAAACTGGAGCCTCATCATTTTTATTCATGATGTTGATGATGATAACTGCATAATCTTCCCATTTCCCATCAGAGGCCAGTAAGTGGATCTCATACATTTTTGTTTCTTCATAGTCCAGTGGTTGGGCAATGAAAATGGCTCCTGTTTCTGGATCTACATCCAGCACTCCTCCTGTGTTTCCAGCTGTGATCTGATACCGTAATTTAGCATTTGTTCCTGTCAATTACCAACAGCGTCAGAAAACACATTTCTTGAAGCAGACTGATGCATGGGATGTTGACATGAAGTACAAATCATACAATAACTGATAAGTGGTATTATTTTTATCATTTTTGTGGTCTTTTAAAACATGCAGCTATGTCAGATTATTTATCAGCATTTTCAGTTCTGATGTGTCCAACTGTAGTTTGTCTCTACAAAACGTGTCTTTGCAATAAAGTAATAATTCTGTTTTTACTTTATTTAGAGGGTAGAAATGAAGTGCCACATATCCATCACATCAGGTCCCCTGTCCAACACTAAACAGTAGATTTACAGGCAGCCTAAGCACCAAACTGAAAGTTCCTTGAGTAGGTAAATCCTTCTGCAGTACATCTGTACCACATTTGCCTCAGCCTCCTACAGAGTGGGAGGAATCCAGTGCAGTCAGGATTTCCCTGCACTGCACAAACACACTGATAGAACAGTCCTTTGGGACTTGTGCAATAACAAAAAAAAGTAGTGTTTCACCATACAGTGAGGCTGAATTAGCAGTGCTCCATGGTCAAAAGATGGAAGCATGTACTAATCCCTCTCTCTTTTATGAGCACTGGTTATGTACTTACTTTTACATGATTAGTGGCTGAATTTCTGGCTGATTTGTGGATAAAACAGTGTAGCTAAAATTCATCATATGCATTCAGGAAGTCTAGGTTCAAATTTTAGAAAATAAACAAAACAAACAAACTATACTGTCCATCATAGAGAAAGCAAATGAATCTCACTGAAATCAAGTCTGACTTATTCTAGTTAAGCAGGACATTTTTATTGGCACCCGTTTGTAAGAAAATGATCTGATATATAAAAAATTTGAATCTGCAGGCACAGAAATTATCTCCTATCATCCCACATTAATGCACGTCTCCTGAAATAAGAGATTGTGCCTCACAGCTCCATTATGAGCTAATGTTCATGCGTGATAGTTCACACTTCAAGAAGTTTTAAAACCTAGAGACAAAAAGACATTTCCCATTCTAACACCACCAAATATGTCTTGGTGTGCTGAGATCAACAGATTAATACTTTGGACAGAGCTGTGGGGGATTCCAATGCTTTACCTTCATCCTCATCGTTAGCACTGACTGTAAGGATGGTGGATCCCACATCCTGGTCCTCATCCACGTTCACCTCATAGACACTCTGGGCAAAGACTGGCTGGTTGTCGTTCACATCACTGATGGAAACTCGCACATAGGCCGTGTCTGGAGACACAAGCAGCAAGAGATTCAAACCCCCAGCTGTGCCACTTCTGTCAGCTACAATCCCTTAACCTGTCTGCCTGCACATTACACGAAGACAAATATGCAGACAATACAGAAACAAACCCTTAGGGCTGAGGACCATATATATACCAACATTACTCAAAAGCACTTGAGTATCAAATGAATGTCACATCCAATTTGTTTAAACAGATAATACATGAATAATTGATGCCTAATATGGCAGTTGTACAGTGTTTAGTCATAACTTTTCATCCTGAAGCCACAAAATCTTAAGTTTTTATTTAAGCAGGGTGATCAATTGAGAAAAGGATTTTCTATCTTGAACGTTCCTGCTTCATAATGACTTTGGATTGAATACAGGACCATATGCAGTGCTTTGAGAAACACTTCCACTGCCCAAAGATTTGCATCCTATAGATAATAGGCACATCGTTGCTAGCTAGGAAATACTCTCTAAACTCTAAATATGAAGGCCTGTAGGATTTTCTTTAATTTCAGAACAAAAAGCTTGCTTGATCATCAAGCTCTGACAGAGCTCTGACACAACTGTTGCACGGATAAACGGAAAAAAAGCCACCACAAAACCAAAACAACAGGTGTGAAACCAAAACACAAGCTGTGAAAAAACCCAGAAATTACCATTTAATCCTGTATTTCAGAGCTTCTGTTTTCAGACACAATCCAGATAATATCACACTTAGCACAGCCATCTGTCTCTTACCAGAGTTTGGCTTCCCATGCTTTCCAGGTCGAGCTGATTCAGACCCATCCACTGAGGTGACTTCCAGAAGGTAGGAGCCCTTCTCCTCCCTGTCAAACACTGAGGTGGTGTATATGGAGCCTGTCTGGGGGTCCAAGCGAAAAGAGGCGTAGTCTCTGCCACTGTCATGTAACAGGGAGTAAGTTATCTACAGGATTAAAAAGAAATTGTTAACATATACTTTTCTTTTGTTGGATAGTTCACAACTAGATTAGTACTTAAAGAGAGGAAGAACAGTCTCATCCACGAATACTTGATCAGGCCAAGGAAGATGGGTAAAACTGCAGCTTCAGCAACCTGGTCTAAAGCCAATTAACTTCCTTGACTGCTGATCTGTAAAGGAAAATAATTTTTCTGATCAGCTCCTGATTTCACTAGCACACATTTGTGCAGTGCTTGTGCTGCAGCACTCAAACTTGGCTAAAGATCCCAAGTACTAATACAACAGCCACAGGTGAGCTGCATTTGAACCTGCTCAGTATCTATTACATACATGTTTTTGTGACTTGACTTCAGCTTGCACTCTTGTTCTAAGGATGTATCTACTTTCTGGTTTTTTAATCAGCAAGGAATACGTTCACTTTGGGTGTTAACTTGCCATATTTTGTAAGGATTCAGTTTGAAGTACCCCAATGATTTCCAGTTAACAGAAGCTTTTAACACAGCTTTTCTTCCATTAGTTTATCCAATCTCATTTTAGGCTCATGTAGAACTTCCAGACCAGAGAATTCTACAGCAAGAATTTCATCTGAGCTACAGTTTGTCTAAATATTTCCTCTTTGTTTTCTGCCTCACACCTACAGCATTTTTCACATTGCAACATAGACAAGTATGTAATTAACTACTTTATTTCACTCTACATTTCCCTATTAGTCATCCCTTTTCTAGGCTGAAGATATCCAGACTATTTAGCCATTGTTCATGCAGAAGTTATTCCACAGCTTTCATCAGGAGAGATGAAGGTCCCCACTTTCTTACCTCACCATGCTGACCAAGGTCAAGGTCAGTGGCAGACACCTGAGTGACAAATGTCCCCACATCAGCTCCCTCTGTTACTGAGGCTTCATAAATAGATGAAGTGAAGAATGGGACATTGTCATTGACATCTAGAACACCAAAAAGAGCACGCAAAGAGAAAACTATAAAACTTTAAAGGAAAGCAGTACAGGATTATACTGTGACATCACTGAACAGCTCACACACCTGTGACATTAACATAGACCATGGTGAATGCTGCCAGAGGAACTGCAGCCACGTTCTGTGCTCGGACCCGCAGCAGAAAGCTCTTTGTCGTTTCATAATCCAGTGGCTCAGCTACCAGGATTGAAGCAGAGCCATCATGTCTGTTTGGAGTGAGGTAGAAACGAACTGGCATGTTGGCCTCTGGGACAAGCCCCTCTTCCAGGTTGTAAGTGACACGGGGATCTCCAAGGGGAGAAGTTGCTTTGATCGTCTGCACAGTTCAAAAAGTGTGTGTAATCAACACTTCTGTAAGTACAGCAACACTTCTAAAAGCTTTTGTGCTTTGACTCTCCCAGATAGTCAGCTAAAAACCACAAAACTCTTATAAAAGCTCACTATATTTAAGCAAATAAACAATGTTCAGCCTGAGAGCTACAGACAGACAAACAAGCCTGTCCCAACCTTACCAAAATTGAGGCATCCCGTGTAGTATTCTCTGGAATAACAACTTCATAACTGTCTCTTTCCCACTGTGGAGGTTGGTTTTTTGCACTGGTTACAGTTACAGAAAGTTCCACTTTACTGCTCCTGTTGCCTCCATCTGTAGCAGTAATCTCTCGAATTATAGATGACTTCTGAACAGTAAAAAAGGTTTGAGCAGGCCTCCAAAATACATTAATACATAAGATTAAAGGCACACTTAAAATAACCTACACAGAAAAATAACACCTGCAGCTGAATTCAAAATATGAAATAGGTGAAATTTGATGAAAATTCTATTTCCTTTACTGAAAATTGTTGGAAAATTTTGTTATTTGTCTCAATAAACCTAAGCAAATGTGACACAAAATTTAAAACCAAACTGAACCAAAAAACCTACTTTGTAGAACTCCTGAGTTCTTAAGCTTACCTATTAATAGTTCTTGTTATTAGGTCTGTAGGGTTCTTTGATTCATTAAAGAAAATATATTAAAATAATACCCCTTCACCAAACTTTTGTGTGTCAGTTACTTAGAAGTTAAATGTCAGTATTAAAAATATCTATTTGAAGACTGATATCTGCAACAGTGTTTCCATTTCAAAATAAATTACTTTAAAACCTGAATATATCCAACTGCTTGTGTAGGTATTTAGAAATAGCTGAAACTGATCAATTTTAGATAACTACATGAATTATGCTTTCACCTTCCTGAGGTACACCTATGCTTAATCCACCAAAACTGACATATATCAAGTTGGGAATCTGTATCAGGACCAAAATTTCACCCTTGTTCCCATTCAGGTTTGTGTCTTGACTCATTGCCTGTTAACACAGTGAAGTCCTCCACTTGGGTTCTTGCTCCTCTGCTTAGGACCTCAGCCCTCCAGGCCTTGGAATTAGTATGCCAAAGGCAGGGAAATGGGAAGAGCAAGTCTCAGAGGCAGTGCTGTAGCTGCTGCTTCCCAGCTGAAAGCAGGACTTGCTCATATGCAATTCACAGTCAATGAACCCAACAGCTAAAAGCCTTAGACTCATGTTTAATTTAAATAGCTGTATTGATCCTTTAACCTGAAGGGGTAACCCAAACTCATGACCTCAGTCCCTCCTAGGATATACTGAAATAGTCAGCTTAAAAAGGAAAGCAAGCACCATACCTGAGATATGGGTTGGTTCACAAACACCCAGCCTGTGGTAGGATTAATCTGTAAATAATTTGGTTCATCATTTGCTATGGAATATGTAATGGCAGCATTTGAGCTGTAGTCATCATCACGGGCTGCCACACGCAGGAAGCTGGTCCCAACTCTTGTGTCCTCTCTTAGGAAATCTAATGTAAGGAAAGGATATTTCAAACTGATCATTAATTTGCTAAACTACCATGGACATCTTTTTAAGTCATAAAGAAATAACTGCCATACCTTATTACTTTAGTATAACTTTCTCTTCCTTGGAACAATGGCCACACACACAGAGGATTTTAAATGGCTGCTATCACTCCAGAACTACAGATCATATCTGAACTTCATATTACCCCATTCATAATCTGGAATTCTTATTTCTTTTAAGATACTTCTTTTAATTGTCTTTTAACTCAGAAAATAATTGCTCTGTATGAATGACATGGCTATTGTTCCAAGGAACTTTCCCATAAGGCAAGCCTATGAGCTAAGGCTGTACTTGTTACATCACACATTACACAGAATAACAGCTCTGCAATTAAATAAGCAAAGTGCATCTCTAGCTGCATCACAGTTTGTCACATTTTCTACTGCCAGGAAAGGCAAAAACCCAAAGATCTGAGACATGGGGTACGCTCACACTCAGGGCACTGAAACTCTATCCAATGACTCTCAATTACATTCATAGTGGGTGTTTTCAAATCTGGGGTCATTGTCATTTTGGTCCAGGATGACAATATTTATCTGACATATTCCAATGAGTGGCTCCGCTGCCTGATCTGTTGCTGTCACAGTGATGGGATATTCCCTCTGTTTTTCTCGATCAAATACCTGAAGAGTTGTCAGAATTCCTGAAAACAAATGAAATACCGAAGAGTTAAAATTCTGTGTATTTGGCAATATTCTACATGCAGATATGTACTTTTCTGTCAATACATTGAGATACTATGCAATATAGGTTAAGTATACCTATAACATGAACTTCAGGTTCAATGATCCAACCCTGGGATGTAACAAATGCAACAGCTGATATTGTACTGCTCAGGCAGATTCAAACTTCAGTTACACCTACATCTACACACAATAGGAATTTGAATTAGAATTGAAGTATAATTTAAGTTCAGAAAATGGAGATAAGTACTAAACTAAGAGAATGAGTTTCTAAAAAAATATTTCTTTTGAAGAGCTGTAAGTACAGCTCTAGGAATGTTTCATGTCTTTTATCCTCCAGAAATTCTGCCTGAACTTAGTTTTGGCCTTCTAAGATTTAGTTCCTTTGTTGTTTGCAAGACTAATGTCATTTGGATAAATCATTTATATGCCATTAGCAATGTTGCAGGATAATGTGCACCTAAAATATGTTTGTTTGGGTTTTTTAAAACCAGTTACAAAAACATACAAGTTACTCCACTGAGCAGAATTTCCACCTTTCAAGGAAAACACCAGTTTTAGTTCAGTACTGGACATGTGTGAAACTTAAGTTTCATGGAATATTTGTTCATGCAGTTAATACAGTTCATATTTGGTCTACTGTCAAAACTCCCAAGTGAAAAAGCCTGAAGTCTGATTTTATCTAAGCCTTTTCTCCATCATGGTGGTTTCTCTATGCCATTACCAGTTCTGACATTTGCTTTACCTGTGTCAGGATGAATACTAAATGCTGGTAGGACACCATCTCTGTGCATCAAGCCATATTTCACTATACCATTGGCTCCTTCATCAGCATCAGTGGCTTCAACCTGCAGAACAACAGTCCCTGAAGGCTGGTTTTCCAGGACAGAAGCATGCTCCCGATAATACTGGCACTAAGAGAGGGGAGAAAGAGAAAGAAAGAAAAATTAAATGAAGAGAAAATTCAAGGACTTCCCTTGCCATTTGATTTAAATATGTACTAGCAGGGATAAAAAAGAAATAATTATTTACCTACACTTTCATTGCCATGCTCTGCTGTTAAAGCTTTATCTGTACCATGATTAACTTAGATTTCCCTTGCTATTTTGTGGTTATACAACCAACACACAACATGAGGCCACTGAGCATCTCCACCTAATGCAAATATTTGGAGAAAAAGTTAAAGTTGCTTCCAAATGCAAATATTTTTCTATATTAACAAAAGTCTAATAAAAAAGAGGGCACACACTTGCCCAAGCCACAGAACTGCTTTGATCAAAAAGGGATTTCTACATAAAGTAATTTTGTCAAGGAGAGGTTACTAAGAATTTCCAAGACTGATATGAACAGTCACTGACTTTTCAAAATATGCCACATAGCCCATCAACATCTGAGCCATCAGTACCACACCTGAAATTTTTAGACAATAGATCTTTAATATGAATTAACATTATGAAACCAAATTCAAGCATTTATTTTTTACAGTACTTCACTATTTAAGCTAAAACATTCATTCTTTTCTCTTTCATTAGTTTCAGACACACAATCATCAAAGGAAGCCTATGTAATTTCAAGAGGTATTTTGGAGTATTTTGGAACAAGCCCACTCCATAGATAGCTATTCCTATGGATGCCTCCTCACATGTATCACACAAGATCTCCAAAAGTGTTTCACTTGGCCTCATCCTCTGAAATGCCAGAGACGAGGTGTGGCTCAGGGAACAGACAGGAGCTCACAGGAGCTGTTCTGCCACAAGAGCAGAACAAACCCCGAAAGCCTTAGGGAGGGATGGAAAAGAAGGAGAAGACAGGACTCAAAGAGAGAGGGAAGCAGAGCACCTCCTGAACAGCTCATCTGCTGCACACCTGCAGTGCCAACAGCATGAAAACATTTATTACATAGTCCAGTACAAATGACAGAGGCTCATATATTTACCTTCTGAAAGACAGGTTTGTTGTTGTTGACATCATCAATTTTCACAACAACCTGGGCAGTACTTGTGAGAGGATGGGGCCCTCCAGAGGCGTTATCATCGGTAGCTGTGACATTCAGAACATACTCTGTCCCCTGCAGCTCAGGAAATGGGCTTGCACGAAGTCTAACTAGCCCTGTAAAAACAACAGGTTGTGGGCTTTTGCTGCATTAACCCATTCCCATTATTCTTCTCACCAGTAAGCATGACAACAAAGCATTCTGGCTTACCTATTCACCAATAAACCATAACACTGCTGCAGTGTAATTTAACCATGGTGTTTTTACTGCAGTCCCATATTAAAACAAAATTAAGACATCACAACAGGTTTGTCTGCAGGTATGTCTACAGAACAAACTCAGACAACAGCCACAACTCAGCTGACCTGCACATAATAGCTTTCATCAATCTGCAGCTGCTGTGGACAGCTCAACTGAAACCACTTCAAGTTTACCTTCCTGTAGCACAGTCACAGCAGCACTGAGCTACAAAGGCACAGTCTCAGAAACCTCTGTTCTGCCACTCTCAAAATTCCCCGCAGGACACATCCTGCTGGACAGGACACAGAGGCACTGGCAGAAAGAGAAGTGCTACAAAAGCAAAAGGGACTACAGCTGCCTGAGATCCTGCAGAAAGGGGCTGTCATTCCTTTGCTCCACCATCCATCCATTGCATCTGTTATTCATCAGGAATAATCACAATTGTCATTATAACAGAGTATTTTCACAGCATCAATGTCACTCAACTTGGTTACAAATATATTGTTTTAGCTGTGGCACTTATCCTTGACACTTCACCACTTTACCTCCTCATTTCTGCTTCAAGAGGGTACAGACTATTCCCCTGACATCATTTCTGAAAAGAAACTGCTGCAAACCACTGTATAAACCTTTACCGGTTTATTCAGCAACAAAAGCCCAAAAGTGTTCTGGAAAAAATGCTGATGTTCCTAAAATTAAGTTTCAAAGACTATAAAATTAATTGGCAAAAAAGTATAAATGTACCAATACATGATTTGCTATATTAAAACTGTGGAGGTAATCCCAAGAGATGCTACCAATCAAATGTTAAGATGCTTTGACCAAAAAAATCTGTTTCTTACAAAAATGATTTTCAGAAGTGTCAGATATATTAATCCTGTAGCAATTAGACACTTTCAAAAACATTGTTCCTCTTCAGGTGCCAAAGCATCTGTAGAAATTCAACTCTTGGAACCTGCATCCCTATTTTTAAGTCAGAAAGGAAATAAAGGAGCTCATAGTAAACTCAAGGTCAGGATTCAACACCTGCAAGTTACCTGCAGACCATATTTTAGGGAGCATTTCAGAATCTAACATTAATATTGCAAAACCATGATTGCATTGAAATTAAAATTTCATGTTAAGTGAACTCTATGAAATAAAGTGAAGGAATAACTAAGGGCAGCTTACTCCTTCTAATATATTCAACTCTTCTGTGTTGGAAAATCTAAGTTCAGATTTTGACTGCAGTTCAAAATACAAAGTAGTTTAACTGAAGTTAATTAAGTTACTTCAATCCTTCAATGGGATTTCAATCTGTTTGCCTGTTTCAGTCTCAAAACATCCTCTTCTGTTTTTTCAAGCAATCAACAGCAAATAAATCCTATTAATCATGCCAACCTACGTAGATGTTGGTGTCTGTGCACTTTTTCTTTTTTTTTTTTTTTAATGATGACACCAATGTGGTGGGAACCTTTATTTCTTTTCATATTTTGAAAATATGTGACTATTGAAAAGAAAAAGATGCAAAAATTGACATTTCAGAACAAATGCCTTAAACTGTGAAGTATTCTCCACACATCTTTTTTTCCTCATGCATGCAGCATTCTTAGCTAAATAACACTGGTCATGTGAATGATTTTAGCCTTAAAGGAAAAATATACTTCTTTAGTTCACATCTTATATACTTTTATCTTCACTGAAATAAAACTGGTAGTCTCATTCCACCTACAAACACATCATTTTGTGTCAGTAGAACACAGGTGAGCTCAGCCAAGAAATATTTGCTCTCACCAGCACGATCAGCACATTGACACAAGCATGGGGTGGGAAAAGCCTCATTTAAAATCCCAGATGTCCAGTTTCCTACATTAAATGCTATTCAGATACTTGTCTGACATTTTGGAATGTCACCCTGTTATCAATAATAACAACATTCTCTGTTAAGTTACTGCCTCTTAAGCTACCTGTTATCTATAACAATGCTCTCTATTAAGTTATGACTGAAAGCAAACACTGAACAAGTAAGAGAGGTCAATTATACACAGATTTTAGGAAACTATACCCTTTTTTTACTATTATAAGAGTATATGCGTTCTTTCCCTGCACTTTTAAAATTAAGCTTCAAAGATAGCATATGCTATTCAATTTGATAACAAGACCAAATTCAAGGTGCATCACAACAGAATCAACATTATGACCACAGCAGCAAAGAGCTAATATATAATTACCTTTCTTAGGGTCAATAACAAAGTTCCCTTTCTGATTCCCAGACAGAATATCATATGTCACACCATCTCCATCAGGATCAACAGCATTAACTGTAGCAATTAGAGTGTTTGGGCCTGCATCTTCAGAAACAAAACTCCTGTAGCTGTTAAAAAACCCAAACAACAGCACATTTATGAATGCAAACAGCAATATAATAAATAGAGAATGAAGCTTTACAACACCTACTACCTACCTATTCAAAGGACACTGCAGGGATTTGTAATTTACTAATAAAATTACACTGATAGGAAGCTTTTTTGTTAAGCAGTGAAATTATAGCATTGATAATCTATCCAACCATTCACATCTTTCTGGTGTTACCACCACAGATTCCCACTGCAAACTTCCAGCAGTACCACAGCCTTGAAGCTGAGCTGTGCAACAAGACTTGTGCTAAATGCAGAATTCACTTGGGTTTTTTAATGTAAAAAAATGAGCTTCATGAATCACAGACTCCAAGCAAACTTCCAAGCAATTTGCTAAGTTAAAGCAGTTTTTGTTACAGCAGTTTCTGACACAAGCCCCCAAAAGGCTCTCAGTGCAGTCTTTGCCCCAACAGGACTAAGGTGAGAGCGAGATGTGGAGGATATGTGCATAATGTCAGTTTTACAAAAATCTCTGCTCAAGTCCAGACACATCACTGACATTTTAAGCTCTTAAGAGGCATTATCAGCCTAAGCTTAATGCTCTCTGGAGTAGAAAAGCCCCCTGCTTTAGCAAAGTCCCAAATATTTATTATTTTATCTGACTGGATTGAGTGTGGGTCAGACTAAGCATCCGCCAGGCCTGTCCACAGTAGATATCCCAAAGCTCAGCCACAAGAATGAACTGCAGCTGACTGTATCCAACATAATACAGATGCACCACTGGGTTAGAGTGCTTATGGACCCACTGGCCATATACTGAGAATAGCAAAAAAATTAAAGGAAAAGAAAATGGATGCACAGAAAACCTTTCCCTTCACTTTTGTTGTCAAGATATGTGTGTTTTCAATGAATAAGAAACAGCTTCTTTTCTTCCCCCAATTTTATATGCAATGAAGTAAGAGAAGTAAATTATTTTGGTTTAGCTCAGTCACAGCCCTCAAGACACTGTCTTAACTCTGCATTTGAAAAGCAATTGAACAGTAATACTGATAATTTTTTACATGAAATACAGGGAGAGAGGAGTTCAGAACAGATCTCTTAAAAAAGAGAAAGTAAAAACTGACAACATGAAACAGAGTGATTGCCTTAAGCATTTCATAACTGAGATAAAGAATAACTGTGATGAAAGAAAGCTCATGGCAAGGAATCATGAGTTTATACTCAACTGCAAATCTGTTTAAACAAAGGGCTGGAAGGACAACATCATCACCTAGATTTGTATTAGACTGCCACAGAGCAGAACATTAACTGCAAACAGTCTCTCAACAGGCCCCAATTTACATGTGTTCACAATGATTCTATTTCATGGAAAATTTCAGCTAAGTTCTGTCTGAAATTTACCTCTGGGTTCAAGATTCTTTTCATAACAAGAAAGACAAAGCAAAATCAAAGCCTAATTAACCAAAAACTTGAGATAATTTGCATTCCAGGAGATGAATTCAATTCCAGTGCCTATCTACACATACACACAACAGTAGCTTCCCTGCTCTTGCACAGAGAACAGAAAAGCTTCTTGTGAAGGTTTGGTAATCGAAAATAATATTAATTTTAATCATATGCTTCAGTAAACTTTAAGTACAAGAGCTGTCAGGGATTTTTTTAAACTACATTTTCTGCTTCCAGTTGGTTAGATATGTTTACAGCATCTTTAATAACATCACTCGCTTCTGATTAAAATATTAGGAACAAATGCAGATAATATTCAATGTCTCTGAATAGTAAAACAAATAAATAAATGAAAAACAGGCGTTGGTGGAAGAGTGAGAAACCTATCCTGGTTTAGTATTTGAAAATATAAAGAGACCAAATAAATTACAAAAGATCACATTTTCCAAGCCATATCTCCTAAGCAATGTTTAGAAAAGAAAGGAAAGACACAAAATTTTGAAGCCAGAGGTTATCCTCACATAAAACAAGAACTGTCAGAGCTTTGCTGTTTTGTTCAGCTAAACCCCAAGGTTAGCATCACTGAAATCTTTGCCTCGGTTTTGTTCTGAGCAACTTCTACTTTTAAGAGTAGAAGGCTGGTACAAAGGCTGACTAGAAATTCCATTATTAAGTCTCTAACATCAGTGCAAGTTTCCAGTACTTCTGGCATTGCTTCAGATGCTTCTGAGCCCCAACTATAGAAGAAAAGTGCTTACAGGAGCTTTAGAAGAAAAAAATATATACATACAGTTTGTAGGGCATAGGACTAAGCGAAATTAAGTGAACTCCACCTATTGGCATTTATCTTGTGGATTTTGTAATTCAGTTGCCATTTAGGATTGTGTTATCTAAGGATTTTTCTTTGACAACTATAAACCAGGGATGCAGACTGCTGACTCTTAAGTTTGAACTGCCTAATTAAAAGGCAAAATTCCTCCATGTCTCTGGACGAAGGCTAATGGCAACAACTCTGTTGCCTGTTTTTTCTGCCTGATTTCCTTTGGTGGTGGAGGGGTTCTCCTGAACTGTATAATCTGAAATTACTGCACCATATCTTTCAGTACATAGGGGAAAAAATAAAAGTGCAAAATCTGTCAAAAGAGATTGCCTATATACTACCTTTTTTTTTTTACTGAGAGCCTCAGAGTCAAAATATCACCCCCACGTTCATCAGTCCAGCTCTCAGCTTTGATTGAACCAAACCAGTTACCATCCTGTGATCAGCCTTTCAACCAAAATACAAAAAGCAACAGTAAAAGATAACAGAGGCCAAAGAATATGTATTTACATTGTCTGAGAAAACTCGGGTGCTTCATCATTCACATTTGAGATATGGATCCTAACAGTTGCTGTCCCAGTCTTGGGCTCTTCCCCTTGATCTACAGCCATAATGATGAACTCATAAAGGTGGTTAGGTCGCTCATAGTCCAACCGTGTTGCTGGAAAAATAGTGCCATGAGAAGAAATGCTGAAGTCTTGGCTCAGTGTGTAATACAGCAACTGGGCATTCTCCTTTGAATCACAGTCAGTGGCTGTCACTATGAGAAGAGAAAGACATTGTGTAGATCAAAGTTAGTGAATTGGAATGTTAAGTACATTTACTACTACTGTAGCAGGATTTGGTGCTTGAAACCAGCCAGAAAACTATGCTGTCCCCTGTGCTTTTTAGTGAACTAACCCTTACTCAAAAATAAGTCATTTAAAAAAAACAAAAGTGAATTCCCTGGGACAATTTAGACACTTGATCTCAACTTTCCTGGATTTAAAGAGTCCTGTACGATCAAGAATATATTCCCACATAGAGAATATTCTCATGTCCACCCGACCTACACTGCTGACTTAAAATCACTGAGATCACACACTGTGCAATTAAAGATGGAATATTTACATATATTATTCAACTGATGCACATTATGTGTTTGTCAAATCCTATTAATAACCTACAAAAATCTATGCTAAAAGCACAGTTACCAGAACAGTAACTGACAAAGTACAATTAGTACAGCATAAACCACTAAGCAGAATAGTAGGCTATAAAATCCTATTTACTAGGGAAAAGCAATTTTCCTGCAGTTTAATTTCCTTTTCCCCCTCAAGATTTAGAGAAAGTTTATGTACAAGGCCCTTGCACAACTGCTTAGTTGACACAAATTTGTTTTACAGCTATATTTTACAGAGCACTACCACTTGAAGCACAAGTTCTTGTTTCCATTGGGAAGAAGCAAAGTATTCCTGTCAAGGATCCAAACGAAACCTCACATAGAACAGTTAAACTCTACAAGAGGCTTTTAATGCAAGAGAGCAAAATTCCTACAGCAAGCCCACACAGGACTCTCAGAGACAGGCAGAGAAGGTGAGCTGAGGTGCCCATAACTTCTGATCCAGGATCACTCTCTTCCTTCAAGAAATGTAGCAAGACTGCTACTATGAGCCTGCTGCTGTAATACCAACCACAACAAAGTTCTGTTACTTCAAAATCCCACAAAGAAAATCTGTTTCCTTTGCCTTCCTGTCCCCCAAAATTGTTTGGGCTGTGGCAGTAGTAAATAAACAGCATGATTCTACAAAATGCCATCTGCCTTCAGAAAGCTGCAACTACCCACACTGGGACAGGTAATTTTCCTTTCTGAACTGAATTCTAAGTAGTGTAAGGGAGAAAAATACAGTGAATGTAATAAATGGTTTCAGGAGCACTAACCTTGGAGAAGTGCAGTTGTCATAGGAACTGTTTCAGGAACACCGACTTTGTTGTAAATCGACTGATGAAATTCGGGAGCACAATCATTCACATCTGTGATTACAACCAAAACCTTAATGGAGAAAGGGGATGTTAAACAGCAAAGTGATTTAAGCGAACACCTTCATTGCTCTGGAAATACCACGTGGAAAAATTTCCCAAAAACATCCTTGAAATCTTCAGCAGCTATAGGATAAGACATTCTTCTTAGATTGCTCTTTTTCTGCTGAGTGCCATTGAAATATTACATTCCAAGATACCAGGAATTGCCAAGTCCCTGACCCTGCAGCAATGTTTTCCACTCACCCTTCATCTCCATTGATTATTCCTTATTACTAACTTAAAGGAAAATGGACCATCTGCTTGCCAAGCACCCTTTTTCCATTATCTTATCTTACAACACTTCTGTGATTTGTAACACTAAAAACTCTACTGCCAAGCATATTACATTTTAGCAGTATAAATCTCCAAGACCGGGTTCTGAATTCAATTACAGCAGCACAAATCAGATATAAGTGGAACTGATCCCCAGGAAAGTGGTCACAGCCCCTAGCCTGACAGAGCTCAAGGAGTGTTTGGACAATGCTCTCAGGCACAGGGTGCGATTGCTGGGGTGTCTGTGCAGGGCCAGGATTTGGATTCAAACCTTGGGAGTCCCTTCCAACTCTGGAGATTCTGCGATTCTGGTAAAGCAAGTAAGAGATACAATTTTGCCTCCAATGTCTTCCCAAATGCTTTCGAATCTGTGTCAAATACAAGTCCACAATTGCACAGTTTACACTCCCAACAGTAAGGAGTGTGTAAATGGGCCTTTCTGGTGGCTCATCCTGCTGCACTGCATACACTTGGTTGAGGCATTCTGCATTACAGAGCAACAGGCAGAGCTGTTTCCATGAGCCTTACAGAGCAGATATGCATGAACTAGAGCTGCTCTGTCAGCTATTGAGGTTGTATCAGTGCAAAGCAGGTACAAGTTAAACTACCTCTAGGCTAAATATATTTGTAAAATCATCTCATAATCCTCTTTTGAGTCATATTTTACCATTCTTCATCTTGTAGTACACAAAAGGGTCAACAGAAACTATCAGGCTCTGGTGTGCTACAGCCAGTGTTTGTTACATTGGCGTACTGCTACCCTGTCTCTCTGTGTCCTCACACTTGATCCTTAATAATTCTGTCTCCCATTCTCTATCTTATTTCCTGCAGCAGGAACAAACTCATATGGCATGCTTTTCCTAGCTCAGTGAATCTCTGAATTCAAATAACTGTAATAACTATATTAAGAAATATTTGCTGTCAAACAGCTTTCTAAAATACCATGAACCATCAGCTTTTAATATCAGTGAATTTTTATTACTTTCTTGTTTCACAAGTTCACTTTGCGTTCTTGATATGAAACAAATAGTTCTTCGTCCTGCCTTTATTTTAGAGTGGAATAATCTCAAATGTACATCATACTTGATGAAGGTAGAGTAAGACAAAACCTGATGTCTGACTTGGCCACCTCCATTTCCATGTGTTACCAGATAAGGCTTGGGATATGTGATGGGATGGCATACCGATCCCTCAGAAACAGTCTTTAGAGCACCTGCAAGAGTGAAATCTAAAAGTATCTAAACCAGTCCTCAACATCCCCCCCATAGACAGAAAGACTTTTAAAATGGGCAGCGGAATAGCCAGCATGTGGAAATGAGAGCTCCTGGTGAATCTGTAGAAAATTCAAAAGGATGAGGGAAAATGGAAATGCACACAGGCTGCTGGAGGGGAACACCTACCTCAGCAGCACTGCTGAACTGCTCCCCGTTCTCCTCTGCTCTGACCAAAAGAAGGTACTGGTGGGGGCCACTTTCATAATCCACACTCCGAGTTAAACTGAGCTCTCCGGTTGCCCGATCAATACTGAACAGACCCCCAGGATTAGTGAGCAAACTGTAGCTCAGGGATTTCTTTTGATATGACACAGCAGTGACTGTAAGAAAGCTGCATTAAAAAAATAAGAAAAAGAGAGGACTCAAGGACATAATACAACATTCTGAAAAATGTGACAAAAGCGATGCATATCAGAAATGATGGTGCAACCCTGTAGGTCTGCTCAGAGGTATCCTCAATGAAGTCAGTGACAGCTGTATCTAAACACCAAATTCAAGCATTTTGTTACACAGTAGTTCTACCACCTTGGGGTTAAACAGATAAAGACAGGATTCTTGGAAGCAGAACACAGTAAGGATTAAAAATGCAGGAACAGAGGATTTAATTT
Organism: Coloeus monedula; assembly: GCF_965178545.1. Taxonomy (NCBI): domain Eukaryota; kingdom Metazoa; phylum Chordata; class Aves; order Passeriformes; family Corvidae; genus Coloeus; species Coloeus monedula. Next base: position 5,019,297 of record NC_138793.1, on the reverse strand, counting down.
TTGCTGCAGCTGAATTTGCCTGGTTCAACTTTCTTCTATGGTAGTGATGGTTTTCAGGCAGGAAACTAAAAGATAAAGCAAGATGAAAAAGATTTGTTTTAATAACAGCACAGTAAGTTTGCTGCAGTCATACCATCCTAAAGTTCCAACAGATAACTGCAAAAGGATAAAAGTCAGGCCCTAACAGCAGTGTATGTTACAGCTTACACTGGACATATATTTTTAGCTCATCTGGCACTATCTTTTTTCCACTGAAGTCCAATGTGTTTAAGGTTTCAAGTGGAAACACCCACAGTAAAAGAAAAAATCTAAATATTTTTAAAGGATTTAATCCTGAAAACTAATTTCTCAAGTTCTCTTGCCTTAACAGGCAGGTTTCCTAAGAAAAAGAATTCCATCTCCCAGGATAACACACCAACATGTGTGATCCTGTGACAAGTACAGTCAAAAAACACAAACTCATTTTGTGCAAACTCCTTTTTTTCCCCCCCTTGTATTCCTATGCTGCTGTCCTCTCACTTTCCTTTTGGTGCACCACTGAACCAATGGCCAACACTGCTGTAGGTCATTATCTCACTTTAGTTTTCTCCTGTATTTTCCTATGATGAAGTCTCACAGGCAGTTTCAGCCAGTGCACGACTGCATTCCTGCCAACAGGAATTATTCTGCCCTCCTTCTAACTCCCTGCCCTGGCTGCATGTTCAAGCCACCTCTCCTCTCCTGTCAGCGCTGAGGATCTCAAGGCCATGCTGGGAGCATATTTAACAATCCAACTGAAAACTTTTTCTGCCTCTTTTGTCTTTGTATCCCCTCGGCTCAGCCTGCCAATACAGCTGTAGTTTATTGGTGTTACAGGCAGACCAAAGGAAGAGAACGATTTGGTAATGCTCCTCTGCTCAGCAGCAGCCTTAAATCAGGCTCTAATTGGGAAATCATAAACCCAGAAATCTGGTGCATGACAACAACTCTGTTCTCCTGCATACTTGGGTAATTGGCACAATTTAAATATGAGAGCTTTAGGACTCTAAATGATTTTTCATGTCTATTTCTGGCCAACACATTACAGAAACAACATGCACACTTTCACTGTGTATATTCAAACCTCTTCAGATGTAATAACCACACAAAATACTTCATTCCTTTTGGATATTACCAAGTCATTTCACCCACTGACTAACCTACTATCATCTGAGGTGTACAAACCTATTCCTAATAGTGATAAAAAAGTTATGAATAATTTTATTTTTAATTCTAAACATTATTGAACCTGAGACAGCAGGTACCTGCTAGATGCTATAGTATTTTGCAGTTATTCCATTTCTTTTATGCCTGTGCAATTTAATTTCATTGCAGTTTTAAAGAAAAACCTTGTTATCTACGATTAATTTTTTTTTTTTTAATCTTAACAGTCCTTGGTTATTTAGACACTGCAAAACAATGTTGCAGACTGAACAGTAACACCACAGATAATACAATATGAGTAACAGCTGACCTGCCACAGAAGGAACACATTGACTGGACAAAAGTATTCTCAATTCAAGTGGAAGAAAAAATATTTAAGAACAAAACAGCTTGGAAAAGAAGGGACTGAGCATTCAGGTGGACTTATGTTACTAACACTTTCTGTGATATTTCAATTGACATGGCTAGACAAAGGATGGAGAAATAAAATGAAAAGTTCTGTGGCATCTTCATTTTAGCTCAGTTTGTCATTGTGATGAAGACAGTAAAAAGAATCTTGGTTGTTCCAATTTTCACGTGGTGGAGAAGGCACTTCTCCAAATTTGACACATAATGTATTCTTTCACACATGGTATCTCTCTTCATGACATAACAGTACTAATTTGTATTCTGCATTTGGTTTGAAAATTAAGACACAATCAGCATCTACTAATTGTTTTCATATAATTTCAAAAAGTAAGAAAGCACAATTATTCAATACCACTTTTCCCTGTAAAAGCATGACTAAAAAACACATCATCAAGCTGGTCTGGATCACTTCTATTAAGAGACCTAAATTGCTTCTCACAGTACCTATTTATGATTCACAAACAATACCAAGGCTTTGGGGAGATCAAACAGAAGTCAAAACCAGGAACACAACCTCACTGCATTATTTTGAGCTGTTACTTACGGTTCTCCTTGTGGGGAGCTCTCAGGAACATACACAAAGTACGACATGTTGGTGAACTGTGGTGGTCGAAATCCAGCAATTACAGAAACAGAGGCTGGAGACCCTCTGCTTCCAAGTTTATCTGCTGCTATTACAGTCAGCAAATATTCCTTGTCCCTCACCAATGGCAAACCTGTTGTTTTAATCCATCCAGTGTCCTTCTCAACTTCAAATCTGTCTTCACCACCTAAAAGGAACATGTCCAAAAATTGTCATCATCAAGAACATTTTTACTTGATTAAAATTAGGAGAGAATACAGTGTCAATTACCAAGTTGGCTTTGACTTGATCATGGCTTTGACTTTGGCATGATCAGCATGCACACTAAAGTTCAAAAGTTTGTTTAGAACTTGGAAATCAGTCATTACATTCATCATTCATCACTGCATTTAAAAATTCCATTGCACTTCTCTAGACAATTATCACTCTTCTTTATCATTGAATTATAAAATGGTTTGGGTTCAAAGGGACCTTAAAGCTCATCTCATTCCACCCCCTGCCATGAGACCAGCTTGCTCCAAGCCCTGTCCAACCTGGCCTTGAACACCTTCAGGGATGGGGCCGCTTCTGTGGGCAACCTGTGCCAGGGCCTCACCACCCTCAGAGGGAGGAATTTGTTGCCAGTATCTCATCTAATCCTGCCCTCTGTCAGTGTAAAGCCATCCCCCCTTGTCCTGCCACTCCATGCTCTTGTAAATAGTCTCTCTCCATCTTCCTTTTAGCCTCTGATACTTCTGTTGCCTGACCCTAAGTATCCCTTACCAGAAAATACTCTGCTGGAGAGGTATTGTTGTTCCCCATCTGCCCAGACAGTTCCAAACTATTACTAAAGTTTCTTAAAAGGAGACACAAAAAAATTAGCACTGAGTTTGCACTAGCTCTGCACAACCCAGACCTTTAAATTTTGTTACAAATGAATCAGAAGGGATAGGAACATGAACCCTCCTCTCCACCCCACGAACCACTCCTCCACATGCTGTCTCATAAACACAGTCACCACTGCCACTCCCTTGCCAAAGCCTTGGGGAATACTGACCGCTCCAATCCCCATCATCCCCCGGGGATATATATAGGCAGGAACTCAACTTTGCAAAGAAATCTGTCCATAACCATCAATAAAAGTTGATTTTTCTCACACACAGAACTGAAGGTTTATGAACCTTTTGCAGGAGGAAGGGAAAATAATGCTGAGGATAAAAAAGTCACAATAGTGAAGCATATTACACAGGAATGGGAGGGTTAAAATTTACCTTCCAAGAGAAAATATTCTACAGTTCCATGGATCCCTTCATCTGCATCCACAGCAAGCAGCTTGTACACTTCAGTACCTCCTGCAGCCTCAGGGGAAACCACAGCCAGGAAGGGGAAAGGCTCCATGGCCCACTCAGGGACGTTGTCATTCACGTCTGCCACAGTAAGCGACACATGCACCAAGTACCAATCCTTCCCTAAAGGTCTCAGGAAAAGGAAGAAATAATTAGACAGCTACTTCATGGCACTCAGAGTAACAGAAACCTATCACAACCTGAGTGTGCACTTACTGCAATACTGTTGGCACATAATGCAGAAAAACCTGGAGTTTAAAGCTGTTCTGGAATGACCAGCATCCAGACACAATGTGGGGAAGAATTAACCAGCTGAACTGCTGAACTGCAAGACTGGGGCCACCTATATAATGTTTTTCTAAAATCTCTTCTTAAGAAAAATCATAAGTTATTAAATTTTCAAACTTTAAATACCTGTTTTCTCAAAAGTTTTTTCTTTTTTTCTGAAGAAAAAAAAAAGCATCAAATATTTTGTTTACACAAATTTACAGCAACTCTGAGTTTTGCAAATTAAATACATGTTGCCAAAAAATTCTAACCAATCTACCCTAACCAGTGATTTGCCCTTCTATAAATTTCACTGAAATCCTAATATAGTTTTCACTCCTATTTAAGTTTAAATACTATTAAATACATACAGTCAAAATCCAGAAGAACAAACCACCACAAAATGGAACTATCAAATTTTCCAAAAGTCAACAGCATAAGATCCTTAAAAATTGAGAAAAAAAGTATTTATTATACTTTTACCAGTATTAAATTAACCCATGAGCAGAGCTCCTAATAAACAATAAACATCAGGCAAGCGTTGCTGAAAAGGTGGCAGAAAAGACACATGAGACAGTGATGGAGCGAGGGGGGGGGGGGTTAACTGATAATTATCAGTAACATCAGGGAACAGAGTATGAATATAACTTGGGCCTTTGGGCCAGTTTGGCTTCCAGCAGAGTGGCACTGACCTTGTAAATATTCTGCTACAGAAGCCAAGCTGAGTGTTCCTGCAGGCCATCTTTAATGCCTCTGGCTCCAGAAAAGTGAGGCATTCTCCCACTGTGGCTCCAAAGGCAGCCCAACTGCACTGACACTGCACTTTGCTCCAGCCTGGAATGTGGCCCCGGAAAAAACAGCCATCTACACTTACAACATGACTTATCCACAAGTTTAATAATGGATGCAAAGTCAGAATTTTTAAAGTTGGTGGTGTTAATACTTGATTTAAGTGTTGATTTATTATTTATGCATACATAAAAACATACAGACATGCATTTATTTTCAAAACAGCTCTACAGGAATTGAAACAACATACAAAAAGGAACATCTAAAATTACCAGTTTTAATTTAAAACTAATTAGCAATACAAACAACTTAGTATTTAAGTATATATTTAAGTAGGAAGTGCTGCCAAAATATCTAATGTTGTAGACAGGGTTATGCTGCTAAGGAGACCTATTCTCCCTGGAAGTTCACTTAGGCTGAACTGCTGTACTTCTTCTCCCTCTACTGCAGAGTGACATCCCCCTCCAAAAAACATCGACATTCCAACTAAAATCTGCTCCTTTGTGTGAGGTGTGCATTTACTGAAGTCATCCCTTCACTCCCACCGAGGCACCCCCTCTTGCAGCTTCAGTTTTCCATACTCAGAAGTTCCTGTCTGCTGGCACATAGCATGTTTAGCACAGCATATCAGAATCTGCAATCTCTGAACAACCAGCTTGTAGACTATTGTAAAGAAAACTCCTTGGTGTTGTGACTGGCAAAGTCAAATAAAAGTTTCTTAGTTTACATTCCTGAGACTTAATCCATCACAACCTTTAAGTACATTCTATTTTTACCCAGAAAATTCTCTTACTAGAAAAATCAGCAGTCACCCAGGATAATCACTGAGGCTCTCTTAGTTCACCTTGTAAAACTGTATTAATTCATCTTTATTTTAAATCTGTGAGTACATGGCTTTTTTTTTTGTTTGTTTCTCTAAAGAGCAACAAAAAGTCTATTGACAGTAACTTGTTAAATCCAAATTAATTTCTTTGTAATTACACCCTATATACAGAATCTCATGTTCCAGGGAATATAGTATCAGTTTACAGTAGCACATATGAAAAAACAATGCCTGCAGCAAAACCCCTAATTTATACAATAGTAAATTACAGAAGTATCAGTTTCCTGAAAAAGAACCTGTATTGGGTTTGCCCATTAAACATGCCTTGCACCACTGCAGAACGTGGATACATGCAACACGTGTTCTGACACTTTTCATGGCAAAATTCCCAGTTACCATGTACATCCAAGTCTTAAAAAATCTTCTTGACTGTGAGACAACCTGTGGGCTATGTATTATTGCACCTCTGCAGACAGAAGCATTGGGAGGCCCGGTGTAAGGATGCTCAAGTCAGCTTCTCTAGATAGATGTTTATTAAAACAGTGCATGTGAAGCCAGTTTCCAAAGACAAACTCAAACTGCCTTGCTACAAAACACACCAAGGTGAGAGCACAGTAGCCCACTCTGCTGTAGCACTTCCCTTGTAGTCCCCCAGGTATAATTCCCTTCAGCACTCAGACTACGAAAAGCAGCTGCTTTGCTTTCTCCTCTCTATAGAACAAGGGGAAAAAAAGCCAAAAGAAGCTGAAAAAAACTTTAGAAAAACCCAAATATGTCAAAAGCAGCAGCATGTGTATTACTTCTCATTACTATACTAAATAGTATCAGACGTGTTTCACACAGACATGTCTCGTGTCAATGTGTGTTTCAAAAGTCCCAGGCCAGCCGGTCCAAGATACTTTAAGAAAATGCAGAGGAGGGAACATGCTGGACATTGATCCAAGGTTAAAACACACCACAGCAGCACACACCAGGGGGAGTTCTAAATGAGAAGTGCCAAATGCAATCAGTGACTGCTTGAATACTCCTAAGATTTTAATTAAAAGGTGTCCAAACAAAATAGCTGCAAAAGGGAAAGTTAATGTCACGAATTGCCTGTCTCTTCTCAAAAGAAGAGCTCTGGTGGAAGCTGCCCCAAGTTTGTAAATACCCACTGTTAGCCTAGTCTGCCCAGGCACACTGTGGGCTTAAAGTAGCAGCACTAAATTAGAAGCTGAGTTAAGAACCTTTGAAAATCTGCCCCTATAATAGCAAGACCTATTCAGGATTTGAATGCTACCTCGGTAACCCTGCTGGGAGTAGAACAATTACTGATGTTTGTCTCTCTGGAGTCTGGAAACCACTCTCCTAATCAACCCCCGAACTCCCTCTGGTTCAAGTCCTGCTAGAGTTCCTAATACATGTGTATTCATCTATCAAAAAGTAAGTCCCAATTGAAGAATAATTCATTTTTATTGAAGAAGTAGTAATAAATCTGGTTACAAATCCCACTTTTGTCACTTAACCAATGCCAATTCACTGAAAATTAATATGCTGGTACTTAGAACATATTTGTAACTGAGAAACAGTTGTAAGAAAACTCTGCAAAAGTGCAAAAGGACCAAGTTTGATCCTCACATGCTCTAACAAACTTTATTGCTCAAGAACTCAAAGGACCTGGGCACATTCCTCCAGGTACTTGTATTTTAACAGTTAGGAGACCTTAGTGCAATTCTGACATCTTGGCAAGACCAAAGCTTTCAGCCATATGTTGGTTACCTCTGAAACGTGAATAATCCTAAGAATTTTGTTAGGACAGTCAGTAGGAACTGCAATGAAGGTAATGGCTTTAAGTGACCAGCATCTATTTCCCACTGCATATGACCCTACAGATCTTATTGGTATATTATCTTCTTCCATCAACCCCAGACAACCTGATTCATAAGAAAAAATGCTGAATAAATCATCATGATTTCCCAGATAAAGGCAGTCTGGAGGAAAATGACTGCAAGTAAGTTTTCCCTTGACTGCATACCATATATCAAAGGAAAAACTACAGCAGAAACACCAAACAGGACTGTACTTCTCTGCAGAGACCTACAAATGTGACCTGACAACTTGTGGAAAAAACATCAGGGTGTCCACCGAAGCATGACAGGACAAGGACTTGCCAGAGGACAACAAATGTGATGAAGAGACTGACAGCAACAATAATGTCTATTTAATATGTGGATGTCTAGCAGGACAATGCATTAAGGATTTCAAAGTACATGTTTGTGAACATGATTTTTTCAAGCATAACGCCACATTCTAATTAGCACAGAAAGTATTGTAAAGTTTTTGCTTCATTGTAATTACCATGACACACACATTACTAAAGGCAGTCTCTTGTGTTTTGTAACTGGCACAGCTGCTTCCTTAAAGAACAGACCTTAAACCAGAATTTCAACTCATTTTTAATAAGGTGCATAAAATTAATTTTCTCCCTTACTAACGAAAATTATTTGTGCTTCAAGACAGTGGATGGAAGAAATCTTAGAAATATTCACCTCTCTATAGTTCAGGTGTCTCAATGCCTCTGTCCATCAAAACATCCCCCATGTGTACCTTACAGCTGTATTAGTTATATATATATCACTATATGAATAGTAACAATACATTCTCATGCATCTGCATTCATATATTATGATTAAGGGTAGTTTTTATTAGTAGTATATGTGCAGTAATATTGCTACATTATGGGAGAAATAATATGTTACAATTCCACTCAAATCTTAGCAGAAACAGCTTAAAACTGATAATCCTCTGTGGATTTGGGTTAAGTCCTACAAACACACAGAGAGGTTCTACTGAAATTATCTGTTCCCAATACCAGGCCCTGACAACCAGTGGAGACAATATTCAACAGTGCAAGTCAACCACTACTGAGATCCTAAGTCAGGAATCCGACCTGGGCTTCATTTTCCCAAAAAAAATTTTCAAACTGTTGTGTAAATATGACACCAATTAAAACTGCCTCAATATTAAATGCTAGATGTTTGACTTTCAAGCCAGGCATATCATAGGTACCTTACACAATGTCACCCATTCAAAAGAAATCCTTCTCAAAGAATGGTTCTGCTAATTAGATTGTTGGCACACACACAGATTTTGCATTTGACAGATTTTCTTCCTTAGCTTCAGAGAAAAGAAAAAGTTAAATTGCTTTCTCATAGATACTGAGCAAGAGGAGATAAAACACAAAATGGCCCTTGCTGATCATAAACATGACAGTAACATAACACTGGAGCATCTTATGCCAAAAATCAGTATTTTTAAAAGTCATAGAAAGTAATACTTCATATTCAAAAGGGTAAAACCATCTTTTTATTTAACCAGAAAGTATCATTCCTCTTATTTTTCTTCAGTATGAAAATTAATGTAAAAACAGGTTCACTAAGCAGATTGCTTTTCCCATGTATTTGTAAACACCACTTATTTGCCCTTCGCAGTATCAAATCTAAGCCCTCTCTACAGCTCTCTTTTCAATTTATACAGAAAACTAAAACTAAAATTATAAACTCTAGTCCAGAGGTTTTTCCTACTTTAGATGCTTAATTCCCTATTAGAGTCAATTCATGTATCATCAAAAATCCTTCTTAGGGCAGCTCATCCTGAAGTCTGCTTTTTTTCTCTCCGATATTCCCTCCAGTTGGAATTACTTCTTTTTAACTTAAAATTACTGACAAAAGCTGCTGCACTGAAATTCTTTCCCTATCACCAAAAGTGATCTTCATAATCCACTGCTGAAACCTCATCATAGGTATCTATCTATAATTGCTTATTTTTCATGCCTATCTGTGGTGGAAAACTGATAAACAGAAGGATTTATTATACTGCCTTGCTCTGAAATCCAGCCACATTAGGTAAGGTAATACACTGGCTGGCCCAAGTTTCTGCTCACAGGAAATATATATGTCATCACTCACAATTTTCATCCTTTGTGAAAAAAACAAAAAAGAATTAGATAACTTGCTGGGAAGTTTAATCATAGCAAAAATGGAAATAAATCGTAAAGAGTCATTAAAAAAAATAGAGAAAGAGTTTCTAAAACATCTAAACAGCAATAACAACAACCAAACAAAATAGGAAAAAGCCTTAATACTCATATCCTATGAAGACTGGGTTATACTTCTCACATCAAATTTAAGATATAGAGAGGAACTTAGGAACAGAAAGCCTTCTCAAAATCATGAACCTCTTGGGACAGTTCAAGTTAAAGACTTCTCAAAATTGAAGAACATACTGAATATTACAAAAAGCAGTCAAATATCTTGATGAGATAATGGTTCTCTTGTGCTTTAGGTTCTTTATGGCTTGTTCACCATTAATTTTCTGAGAAGGGGTTTTAACATAAAGTAACACGAACCAGTTCCTCCAACCTGCTACTGCAGCTGGTTGTAAAGATTAATTGGATTGCAGAGAGATATTGCAGACTGATAAATCCTGTCATTTCATACAGCAACTAGAAAAAAAATATTCCCCCACCTACCAATAAAGGGTGGCAGGAAGAAGGCAAGGGCTTTAATACTTAATTATTCAGTTAACAGCAACTTTTGAAGGCTCTTCTGGTTAAACCAAGACTTGAAAATCATGCCTGCTGAAACTGTCTGTTTGCAATTTCAAATACTGTAGGTCAGAGTTGCCTCTAAACCCATCTCTTTTTACCATGTCAAATTATAAAAGATGCTGTCAATCTGTGAAATCCAATGTACTCTCAGACTTCTGATTGCATTAGGATTATATGACTGTCTTTTCTCTCAAAAATCCAATGGATAATTCTAAAAGACAAGACTTGAAAATAAAATCCTTATATTCATTAAAAATGTAGGCTTCTCTGCATCAGTGTAATTGATAAAACTGACAATGCCAGACATTCTGATTTTAAAAATATGACAATAGAGAATATGTAGTTGACTGAACATGTCTCTACAATTGTGGACAAACATTATACATTCCTTGAATGTACTGAGGGACGAGGTATTATATTATCATGATTAAACAATAATGGCTGAGAAGCTGGGTTGCTCCTGGCATTTTCAGGTCATTACAATTTATTTTTAAAAGGAGATTATGAGAGTGTTAAAAGTCTTGCAAGCCTTGAGGTTACTATTGCTATTACAAACTGCCCTACATCCATCAGCAAATTAAGTATGCAAGCTGGTATTTTTCTTTATGGTTTTGGGGTTTTTTTTTAAGTCGCTCCCACTTCTAAGATTCTTACATTAAACAGACAAATGTTTTTTGAAAACTCGGGGGTTTTTTGTTTGGGTTACTGCAAGTTAAATATTTTGGAGTTGCTTGAGATGATATTGAAGTTTTGAAGACTCCTTGCAAATATCATACTGTGCTATTTTAAAACCTCATTCTATAATATGTCTTCATGTAAAATACCTACTGACATAGGGTTTGGGAAGATACATTTTCAGAAAAAAATCTTAATGCCCTAAGCCTCTAGCTGCAATCAGGAGAAATCACTTTTTCATACCATAACATGAGATAAAAGCTACTGGTTATTGTACCCAGTCCTACTGTATATCCTTCCAAAAAATAGGACAATTATGCACAAACATTTCTCTACTGTCATTTCTGAAAATTCCTGAGGTATATGATGGGCTACTTTTAAGTACAGTAGTTAGCTCATTCATAAAACATAAACCTTCTAAAGAGATAACTTTGATGGGCTCAAGCTGGGGACAGCCCACATTCCCTCCTAATATGCCTCATCTTTATTGCAGATAGAAGAATGACAGTCTGGCACATCTCTGCTCCTTACCATCATATGGCTTTTAAAATAGAAGTTAAAGCAAACCAGAAAACAAAAGTAAAGAAAGCATCAGAGGAGCTCAATGATCATGGCAGAAAGGATGTTAGCATAAATAACCATTTAAAAGACATCAAGGTGATAACCATGTTATCAGGGACTTCCCAGGGTGGCATCAATCAGAGTGTGGCAGTCAGAGAAACCAAGCATGCCCAGATGTGAAATAATGACTGCAAATTAATAATCACAACAGACTCCTTAAATAACAAAACGTGTGTCTTAATTAATTACTATTGATTGCCAAGAAGCATTATCCTAAGAAGAGCACTTGGCTAAAGCAGGAGCAGCTACTGCACCATTGCAAGATGGGAAGTTCTCTTGAAATTTCCCTTAGAATTTCTTGGGGAAAATCCAGCTTGTTTCTCTGTAGTCTTTCCAGTGCAAGGAGGTGGAAAAAAAAAGAAAAAAAAAAAAAGGTAAAAATGCCACCACAATCAGTAGCCTAACCAAGAGAGCCTGCTGTTCTTCCTTGGATCATTATGGAATCATACAATGATTTGGGCTGGAAGGGACCTTAGAGCTCATCTCATTCCTACCTCCTACCATGGGCGGGGACACCTTCCACTAGAGGCCCATCCAACCTGGCCTGTATGTTCCATAATTTATTAGTTCTATCAAACTGTCACATTTGTGCTGAAATTTAGTTAGATATTGAGGAAAAAAAATGAAAAAAAAAAAAGTTTGTTTCTTTTGCAGAAACTGAATGTTTGAGATGATAAACAGCCAGAAGATCTAAACAGCTTTGGTGTTCAAGTCACAGCAGTCTCACTTTAATCTGACTGCTTGGAATAGAAAGCAGATAATTTGAAAACATTCAGACTGATCAAACTGGTGCTCCACAGCTTCCTCGGACAATCCTTTCTACCACAAATCAGTAACATTCCAAGCCTGTAAACACCCATAGCTATTCTGAATGCACACAGAACATACTTTTTTTTTTTTTTACTTAATTGCATGAAACCCACTGCAGTTTAATGAAACCCATCTGCTGGATAATAGATGATGATTTCAACTTAAGCTCAGCTTGAAGTGTAACTGTTAACAGCTGTAATTCATGAAAGAGGTAATAAGAAATGTAAAAGGCAAAACATCACCCAGAAGCTACTTAATTCTTAGGGATGATCCCCCCAGAATCAATACAGCTAGTAAGGGACTAAGGCCTCAGATGAAATTAAAACAGATGATCCTTGACTTCCAAGCATGAAATCCTTCAAGGTGAAAATATTACTAAAATTGGTACTCCACTCTCTGTGTTGATTTAAACAGGACAACTATATTAAAAATACAAGTGACTGCTGTTAACTGTTGGAAGGCATGTGAAACATCACCCTCAGTGAATCCACTGATAAAAAATGAACGGCAGGAGATTACTAAACTAATGCCCATGGATCAAATAAGGTCAAGGGAGCTTGAGACAGCAGGATTAGAGAGGTGGGATCTTTAATGCACTTCCCCCAAGCACTAATGGAATAATAATGGCTCCTTCTCAAATTAAATGCTACCCCACGTTGAAGTATTAATGTGTATGACAGTCTAAGAAATTTTACCTTCTGCTCACTGAGTAAAAACTTAAAAATAGCATTATGCTTTTGCGAAGAATAAATTGTGTCCCAATAAATGGAATGGCATAAAATCCTGAAATGCCACAAAAAAACATGAGCATAACCATCAGTCCTTCCAGGCAAGGTTAACTGAAGACTGTAACTCAGGGCTGAGTGATCAAGGGGGTCACTAGAGGAATCTCCTCCTCAAGAACCATGTGCCAAAAAACATGTTAAGCCCTGAAATTCTGGAATTCTATTTAGCATTTCATGGCTCAAACTAATGCATGAGGTTTTCCTAGTGTTTCCCTTTGGTTTGGGGTTGTAAAGTTTGTGTCTTGGTTTCTTTTCTTTTGCATAAAATGTTTGCTAATTAGGAAAAATGTAAAGATTACCAGGCCATACTTTAATTTCAAGGGGTTTTGGCTCTCGAGATTGATTTTTCTGTCCAGTGTCAAGGCAGAACCTCACAGCACCTTCCAATACCTGAAGGAGCCTGCAGGGAAGCCAGAAGGACACCCTTTGTCAGGAATTGCAGTGACAAGAAAAGGAGTAATGGGTACAAATTGAAAGAGGGGAAACTTAGGCTAGATGTTAGGAAGAAATCTTTTACTGGGAGGGTGGTGAGAAACTGGAACAGGTTGCTCAGGGAGGTTGTGGATGATCCCAGCCTAGCAGTGTTCAAATCTAGGCTGGATAAGAGCTCACCTGAAGTTGAGATACCAATTAAGGCGCTATCTCCTCTCTCGTCCAGGCTCTGAAACTTCTCCACAGGCACAGGAGAACCCATTCCATTAAAAAAGCACTTAGCACTACAAGTCCAGATTTTTCTGTTGCTACTTTCTAGTGACTAATTACTGCCTCCAGAAAACAAAAACTATCATGAAACAAAGTCTACAAAGTATCAAATAACCACAGAGATACACTGTGAATAAACAGACCTAATAACATACTATTTCCTCTGCAGATTGCAGATAATTTTACTATAGCGGTAAAACAGACAAAATTGTTATTTCAAAGGATTTTAAAAGGATTATTTTTGGCATCTACATTAAAAAAAAAAAAAAAATTACATTTATAACCAAAATATGTCCAGTCACAAAGTAACCACAGCATGTAATGCACTGGTAATGACAATAATTATAGTGGTAATTTGTGCAAATCACTACCAAAAATCTTAGAACTAGACTGCAGCTTTGCCAAAAAACCTCTAATCTGCATGCTGAAGAGTTGTTCATACAGAAAAAGTCCCTCAAAGCTACCCCTGACACAGGAAAACATATATCAGCACAAAGCCTATGGTCTACTAAGAAATACTCCAGGTAGTGAGGAGTGAGTTACGTTGGTAGTTACTTGCCAAGCCAAGTGGAATGAGCTCATTTAACTCATACCTTCAATAACTCAGAGAGAGAAAACCCTTCCTTGTCATGTACATGTGGAAGATATCTGGATATTGAGGTGCTAAAGGTCTGGTTGCATCTGGAACACCAGCCCTGGACACACTGCTGTGCTGATTACCCAGGACAGAATCAAGATGAACAGAAAAGTATTTAAAATTCTATTTTGGCTGAAGGGCAAAAAATAAACAAACACACAGCCTGTTACATGCCACTTGAACTGCTCTATAGAAAAGTTAATTCGAGAACAGGACTGAACCTCCAACGCAGTCCATCTTATGAACTGAAGAATGGGAGCTGTCACAAACTAGGAAGAAACTGCTCAATGTTGTCTTATTACCATATACCCATCCTCTTGCTACTTTTTTGAGAATTCTCCATCAGTCAAAAAAAAAAAAAAAAAAAAAAAAAATCAACACTTGTTCCTAGACATGCATTAGGACCACTTGTGGCACAATGCTTTTAAGCACTCTTTGCTACTGTAGGTAATGAAGTGCACATTACAAATGAATCACAAGAAACTACATTGAAAAGATAAAGGAAAAGAGGGCAGACTTTATATACTGAAGTATTTAAACATCTTGTCTTATCCTTGACATCAGTGCCTGGGTTGAGAAGAGAGTAATGACAGAATTAATTATTGGTTCATTTTCAGTTCTCAGTTACCAGGCAGCAAGAATAGGACAAAGTGGAAAAAAACCTGAAGAAATTAATACAAGTTTATACCGCTTGAACATAAATGGATATCTGATCTCATAAGCTCTAATACTAGAAAACCACAGCTACTGGAATGCTTATGGTTAAGCGTAATGCAAAATAAGTGACCACAAATGTTAAAAGCAAAGTAAATAAACTGGAGAAAGAACAGGAACTTGCACTTTTATTCACAACAAAATTCAGTGTAGCCATCTCCACACTTAAATTCACCCTGAAAGTTCACTTCTGTAAATGCTGTTTTCTCCTGGAGCTTTTGCAATATTCTGCATCTATTTCAGACTAAGTAAAACACGTAGTTATGCTAGGCATCTTTCTCCTACCCCTTCCCTTTGGTTATCTTTTTTAAGATTACTGCAGTTTGGATTGTAAGGAGAGAGACAGAACTTTTAAATCTGCATTTTAACTCCTATAAAATGAATGTATAAGCATTCTGCAACTTGAGTTTTGAAAGTATCAAGTCATTATTAAGCTTTAACTGATGAAAATAATAGTATTAATAAGATGTATTTTGAATTTAGTCTCCTTTAAACCAAGAAACTTCAAATCACCACTATCTAAAGTATGGCATCTGGACTGTCCACAATTAATTGCTGTCTACCTAATCTCAGAGTCAGAACTTAGTCCTACATATTTCTTAGAGATTTATTCTCTTACTACTACATACTACCAGCGATAATTTATCAGGCTAGTGGAAAACACTCCAAACTACTTAGTGAAACTACATGACAGGGAAAAAAAAAATCCCTGGAATTAAATTAAAAGTTGTTTCAGATTTTTTTGAATTGCATTAGCAAGCATTGCCTTGGAAGTGAAATCTCGGGCATGACAGAATGACAAGCTCTGTTCCAGGCAATCTCAGAATTTTATATTCAGACTAGATAAGAGAAAAAAAACCATCACAAAGGTGAGACCAGCAGTAACCAGGGGCAAGGTTAGCTACCACTTTTCTAACAACATCTTCTTGATCCTGACAGAGGGAACTGTGACACCAACAAACGGCTGGAACTTGAGCTACATGACAGAGTGGGTGAACATCCCAGCAGCACACTCGGATTGACCCGATGGATTTTGTCACTGCCTCGGAGTAATGACATTCCCCTTGGCAGGCAGCCTTGCTCAAGACTGAGGAGCAGGTATGGGACACAGAAAGCGCTGTGTTTTGGAAATTGGTCTATCAAGCTCTCGGTGTGCAGCCAAAGCTCAAGATGGAACACAGCACAAAGCCAGCGCAAGTGACTGACACCAACACGCGACAACGACAGGCACGACAAAACCCCAGAGAGAACGAGAGAAGGATCTGAGAGCTGCTCCTCAGGACCCGAGCGAAAGGAGCTGCTGATGTAGCCTGCTTCACAGGGAGAAGTATCCATGTCACTGAAACTGTCAGCACTAATTAGAACCCTGCAGGCATCCTCAGGGATTTCACAGACACCGAGGAATAAACTGCCTCTCACTCCGATGGGCTGCCCCTCAGTCAGAAAACAGACGCGATAAGGGAAAGGAATCGCGTGGGAAGCTTTTCATCTCTCCCGCCTGCGCTGCTCTGTGGCTAAGGGAAATCACTCTGAGCAGCTGCACTGCTGAGAAGTTAATCGTTTTCACAACCACTAGAAGTCACATAATGCCAAACCCTTCCTAAACCTATTCAAGATGAAATCAGGCCAACCAATTTCGTTCTTCTGACAAGATTTTCTCCAGAATACTCGTTCTGGGCAAACTTTGGAACATTGTTACAATCAGAAGTAACATGAAATTTAAAAAGAAACATGGTGAATATGCAGAGATATCCACCATTCATAAATTAAAATATGCTTAAACGAATCCGTATTTTCATAGGTAAAAAAATACTAACCACGATGACAATTAAAAAGGAAAAGATAATTTTTAAAAGCAGTATGTGTAATCAGTAAATGAAGTTAGCTATTCCATTTAACTTGAGTAAGAGCTTGCGAAAAATGACAATTTATGTCACAGATATGCCATTTTAATGGCGCACATTGAACTCGTGAGGTGCTTTTCTAAAATAACAGCTACCTAAACATAAAGGCTCCAATCCTGCAAAACCCACACCATGCTTGTGGGTCAAACGCGCTCAACTTTAACAGTGACTCAAAACTCAATGGCTTCAGCTGCATGCCTCAAGTTAGGCACTTACAGGAGGAGAGCTATGGGAACATTTTAATAACAAACACCTGTGTGTAAGAAGCGTGCTATATCTAACACACTGTGCCTCAACCACTCACTAAGAATTCTAACCGATGAGACACTTAAATTCTACTGACACCTTACTGCTCCAAGCATTTTCACACAGTTGTACAGTACACTTTCCATAAGCTACGTAATACTTCTTGTCGCCTCCAGTGTTTTAATATTAATGATTTCCAGATTTAAAAGACCCAAACTACATTCCACAACATAACTGTGTACGACACCTGATGCTAAACCACAGTTAGATGCTTGTTGTCACTTGGGGACAAACTGTTCTCCGACTCCCTGATGGGACAAGACCACTACTTCGTCTCAGACTTTATCTAACACCCACCTCTGCGCTCCTGGACGCGGACGACGAGCTCCCAGGCGGCCACCGCCTCCCTGTCCAGGGCCGCGCGCAGCGTCACCTCGCCGCTCTCTCGCTCCACGCGCACCGGCGACTCCTCGACGGGCGGCGACAGCAGCTCGAACCACGCGGAGGCAAAGCGCGCGGGGGCCAGGCTGGCCAGCCGGGTGCCCGGGCGGGCGTCCTCGGGCAGGGCCAGCGCCAGGGGCGCGGCGGGCGGCAGCGCGGCCCGGCGGCGGCGGCGGCGGGGCGGTGGCGGGAGGCGCTTGGGCTGCGGCAGCACCTCCAGCTCCAGGGGCTCGCTGAGCAGCGCGGGCCGGCCGCGGTCCCGCGCGTAGAGGCGCAGCGGGATGGGAGCGCGCAGGTGGAGCAGGGAGCTCACCAGCACCACGCGCCCGCTGCGCGGCACCACGAAGAAGTGCGCGCTGCGCGGGAGGGCGAAGTAGCGCAACTCCGCGTTGGCGCCCGCGTCCGCGTCCTCGGCCCGCGCCTGCCACACCTGGGACTTCAGCGCCAGCGTCTCCTCCACGCGGAGCTGCGCGGAGCCGGGGCCCACGAAGCGCGGCGCGTTGTCGTTGTCGTCCAGGACGCGCACGGTGAGCGCGGCCAGCTCCACGGGCGCGGCGCCCTGGGGCGCGCAGCGCTTGCAGCACAGCCCCAGGCGGAGCGAGTACAGCGCCCGCGCCTCGCGGTCCAGCGGGCGGCGAGTGCGCAGCCACACGCGGGCCGTGCGCGCGTCCAGCGACACCTGGAAGTGCGAGTGTCCCTCGCCCAGCAGCTGCAGGTGCCAGCGGCGCCCCTGCACCTTGGCGCACCAAGGCTCGGGCCCCAGCCGCGTCAGGGGGATGCTGAGCCCGCGCACCCGCGTGCCCGCCGGGCGGTTCTCCGCGACGTGCCCGTCGAACGAGGGTGTCCTGCGCGGGGCGGCGCGGGCGGCGGCCAGAGCCCAGCACAGCAGCAGGCAGCCGGCGGCGCGCCGGGCTCCGCGCCACGCTCCGCGGGGGCCCATGCCGGCTGCGAGCGGCAGCGGTGTCCGGCGGGTGCGCAGCGCTGCCCAGCGCGGCCCGGCCCTGCCCTGCCCGTCGCTCTCCGCAGTGGGCGGGCGGGGAGGGGCCGGGGCACGCGGGGCCGCTCCCGCCCCCTCCCGTCTTCCCCCGGCCCGAGTTCACGCGGAGTGAGCGGTCCCGTGCGCCTGCTTTAGGATGTCCCCGCTGGGCGACCTGCCCAAATTATCTCGCTGATGTAACAATCTACCACTCTTTTTGCCTCCTCCAGCGCGTCACCTTCCCCAGCAGACAAGTTCTTCGTCCACTCGCCGCGGGCATTAGTGCACAGGTGATGTCCTGCCGTCTGTCACATGTCAAACAGGATCTCCCAGCACTCCGGTGTCCCCTGAAAACATTTTATTGTTGATTTGTAGACAGCTACCTATTCTAAAATGCCAGTTTTGCGCTCAGCTTGTACTTGAATGCTGTCACTGACCTAAAGTCGCATCTTTGATCACAATTAATCGGTTCCCTAATACCTCCCGATTTGTGAAGGTAAAAAAATTCTTGTTGAAATGTAGCTTAACTAAAGAATGTTTCTGGTGAAAACCAGAAAGAAATATAATCCAACATTTACTTGCCTGTTTGGATTTTTGGAGTAAAACTAAAAACCCAGTAAAACTAAATTTCACCATGACTACAAAAATCAAGGATGTTGTAGCACAAGTTACTAGATTATGGAATTCCTCTTCAAAACAGATCAGTGCTTTCAAGAATAAAGTCAAACAATACGAAATCGGAATTGGCTATGTTTACGTAGTACATGAATCATTTAAGATTAGGAATCATTCTGAGATTAAAGAAGAGCAAAATAATAAAATATACTCCATATTAGTGACATTACTCAAATTTCATGAGACTGAATAATGTTTACATTTCTTATAAAACTGTGTGTTTCCCTTATATGTCCCACCCAAGACTGTGAAAAAGTTCATAAACATTAAATTGTACCTTCCTGTAAGCCTTTTAGAGAAACTGGTTGCTTTTGGGGGGAATTAGCAGTCCAGGATCAAGTAGGAAGCCTATGGAAGGCTGAGTAGAAAGACTCAGAATGAAAAATCCAAGTGCTCTACTATTACCAACATGGAGTGACCTTCTCTATTTCATCCTGCAAGCAATTAAGGAGATACAAATCATCAGCTTCACAAATTAATATATTCTCTCCATTTATGCCTCCCATTGAAATGTCTGTACAAAAGCATGCTCCTATACGGGATGTTATCTTCAGTGCTTTTGTGGGGGTTCTTTTTTGGTCTTAAAATAGAAAATTTGTGAGTTCTGTGGATGTGTACAGAGCAAATGGCAATGAAGAATGGAATGGGATGGGAAGAACCCATGATTTTGTCACAAATATTTACATGGCTTCAAGATAAAAGGATTTTTTTCCAAGAGTTTCCTAACTACAAGGAATCTACAATTAGTATTTGGTCAGATTTTGATCAAACCATTTTGTGAGATCATTTTAGTGAGTTCTGTTTTCTACATCAAATAGGATTTCCCTCTAAAAACATACCAGGAACAGTATTATATTTCTCAAGGTCTTTCACTTCTGCATCAGAAGTTCAACAGATAAGTAATTTAAACACACATGTGGTTCTAACAGACTAAAGATGAACCTCATTTATGATTTCAAATGCAGAATTCAACCTACATTATTCTAATCAGCACGTAGAGAGGAAACTGGGAGACGGCACAAGGTTTTTTTAGAAAAAAATAGAGACTTTATACCATTTTTTGTTAAAAAAATAAAAGCATGTTGATTTTTATAGTTCACTGCCCTATAGTAATTGTAGACAAATACTTGAGACTCTCTAATCCTATTACCCACTCTGCAAATAAGTGGGAATCTAAATTGGTGCCCTGGATATTTGTATAGTCAGAATCCTTCTGACTGCAGCCCATCTGCAGAAATCCTGACCATGGTGGCTTTACAGTACAAGATCCCCAGGTCTTCTACTTCACAAGTTTGCTGAGATCTAGAATGTAATAAACTTCACACATCATTTGCTTCCTTTTCCTGACTGTTGAACAGCACTCTCTGAAGTTCCATCAGGGTTCTCTGAATGTTCCAGACCATTCTCCCATTTACAAAAACTCCCTTTATTTCTGTTCCCTCTAACTTTGAATTTGTCAAGATGCACCAATTCTTCCATTAAAGCAAGAAATTTTTTGTTGGTCCTGCCTTGAATTACTTGTGTGCATCTTTTATTACAGTAACTTGAAGTTTCCCTCTTTTCTCTCTGTAAAATCCAGGACTTACAACTCTCAGAATACACCTACATACCTGAGAATAAATCTCCTGCCCAGGCTCACAGGCTGCACAGATCCTTGCAAGCTTGGAGCGCAGGTGAGCATCGTTTCCAGAGATCTCACATGACAACAGATATCTCCTGGTCACACACAGCATCAAGTACAACCAACCTGCTGTTGGTTCACCTGTGTGACCAGGTGATGGCAAGGCCAAGACAAAAACATAATCTCTGCCAGGGTTATGAATTCATGTTTGGTAATTACTGAATTGTAAGTCTGTAACTTACTGATTTATATACAAACATGATTACTTACAGAAATATCATGACAAGCATTTGATGCAGAATTTGCAGATTACAAATTAGAGTTCCTCTGAAATATGAGCAGGAAATATTCTGAGGAGAATCTTGCCTTAACTTTATGGGACTGCAGTGTCAATATTGAGGCAGAAGAGAAGAACAAGGCATTCTTCTTGGTTTACATATACCTTGTAGATGAAGAGCAGGATGGCTTAGGGAAAAGTGGGACAGTCAACTTTGCTTTTGATCAAAAGGCAAATATGCCTGAAGCAGTGAGTGCTCTTGACTGCCACATACTCAATAGCTAGGTTTCCAGGAGAAGAAAGGGGCTGGAAATCCCCTAGGATCTTTTACTATAAATAACTTCAAATATATAACCATAACAGAATTAATTGACCCCTCTGGAGCAAGACATTGTATATGTCACCAGGTGCACCCAAGAGACATTCCTCTCAAGCACAAGTCTAAACCTTCAGGAAGGGCTCTGCTCTGCTGCATATCCAGACAAAGGAAGCTCTTCCTACACTGTTTACTCCTCACTCAGGATTCTACAAGTGTCTTGGCAAGCAGCTCTGCAGCATCCAGCCCAAAGTGACACAACAGCCCCCATGTGATTTTAGTTGGTTTGTACATTGTCACTTTTTATAACAGCACTTGTAGCTCCATTTTCTCAAATGCAAGTACAAGTGATAATCCTTTCCTGTACAATTTTGCAAATTAAACCTAAATTATTCAGAAGTACAGCTGCTGTTTTCTAATCCTTGCTAGTTCTTTGTGCAGCTTTCTCTCTATAAGTCACAATTTTTTCTTGGAATCTAGTGCTGAAATGAGTGCAAGAAACACCTTCTGTCATGCTAAATGCAGAATTCTTCCTCCAAAAGGGAAAAGCTAGTGACATTTTCAGTATCTTTCAGTATTTTATAACAATTACTTTCCAGTTTATTTCAACCAGCTGGAAGACCCTTTCTGCTGTTAAGCATAGTGTGCTATATACAAGTCCAAGAAGGTTAGAACAAATGTTTTTATTACAATAATGTACCTAAATGGACATACCTATGCAGTCAGAAACACCTCCTACATGACTTATAATCAAATTAAATCAGCTATACAGCCATATCAAGAAGTGACACCCGAGGTGTGTTGAAATCAGACAACACAGTCACGATCGGTTGTCACTGAATCCCACTCTAAAGGTATACTCTGTTTTCCTTGGCTGGTGCCTTACTGCTTACCAATAGAAATGCATTAATGATAATGTCAGTAAACAGTTTGAAAACCTTTACAGAAAAGCTGTTCTTAAACTCCTGAGTTTTCATGTGATAAAGTTTTTTTGACACAGGACTGACACAGAAAAGGTAATTTAACTTATTTTTTAAAAAATAATGATTTTTGCATGACTTTATCCTACTCGCTAAATACTCATTTTTCTCAGAACTATGTTCCACCCCCATAACTGCCTTAATAAAATGTCTATGTGAGAAGCAGACTGCTGTTTTCACATTCAACACATAAAACACAACAAATACATATGCCCAACACTAAATCTTAATAAACATTGTTCCATTTTTTTTCAATTATTTGTATATATGCAGTAAACATAAAGAATCCATTCATTCTTCCTTATCTTTCCTATTTACAAGCGTAATTCTCTATAACTTCAATATCTTTTGGTTTGGTCATCCCATTTCTCTGTGTGAAACCCAAACTATTTTTACCTCAGCAGAACTAATCAGAAGAACAATTTACATTGTCAGAATGTGCAGATTTGGCAAAGAAAACGTATCTGATTCCATTCTGCCTAGCTTCCAGCAGAAGCCACGCAGGCTTCTGGTGAGCTGCTCAGCATCTGGCCAAAAGGACTGCTGAGAAACCTGGTCTTCCAGCTTCCCCAGTTCTGGGAAACACATCATTGGACTGCAGCCCTATGGCTTGGGATGTGAAGGCTTCCAGGGTCTGGAGCAGACAACTGCTACAAAATCAGGGAGCCCACATCTGCCAAGGTCAGAAGCTCTGAAAAACACAGATGGACTGACCTAGATCCAGTGTCCAGTGTAACATTCCTCCATAGAGACTTTCTGGGTTTGAGAGGGGTTTGGTCCTAGGTAGAAGGAAGCAAACTTTGAAGTATCACACATGAGCACATTTAAGAGACAGGTGACAAGACGCTTCTATAGACAATCCTTTGAAAAGCACGTTTGTTTAAATAACTACAAGCACTGTGACAGTGCTGTGCACTGGTGTAGGGTTCATTTGAGGTGTCTTACACTGTACATCACAATTAGCAAGGGTGTCAGTCAGAACAGTTATTATAAGAAATATTCTGGTTTAGTCAGTAATAAGGAATCATATACTGCCAACAAGGGCAGAAACCACCTTTAAAGTAATTATCTTCATCTTTGAAAATTAAAGAAGCTCAACAGTGATATAAACCTAAACTAATATTCTGATTTATCTAACTTACACTTCGTCCTCTTACATGTTAAAAATACTCAAGTATATTAATGCTGGAGATCTGGAACCCAAAACTTATGGCTGCTGTAGAGGGGATACAGAGAAAATATTATTGTCTCTACAGCCCAAAGAATCAGTGAGGAATGATGCCTCTGTGAAGAATTAATCTTTCACATGATATGAATGTGTGGTGAGACAAGCTGAAGGCAGTCAGTGTACCTCTTGTTTAATTCTGTTGGAAATAACTGCAGATAAAGGACTGTTCAGGCAGCAGATTCCCTGCTTTCCTCATAATAGAGTTACAATATTCACTTTTGTCCTGCTCCCCTCCCCTGTCCTAGAACAGCTCATGGGGGTGTGGAACAGCCAAAGCTCTGCAGGGTCACCTCAGGCCTTCTCACCATGCCTTGACCTAAGCAAAGGCAAAAGACTAAAGTAAAACATGAACAAGAGCTACTTTTTAGCCCAGCCTCACCTTCCTCTCCCAGCTCTAGTCTTTTGATCACCTCCTTCTCTAGCTTTCTGTGAAATCTGCCCTCCATTTATTCCTGTCTTTCTTTCCATTTCAGTGAAACAGCACCCTAAAGGGGAGACAGACAGTGAGGTAAAGTGGGTAACTTCAATATTTTTAATGTGCATCTTTTATTCCATGGGCTCTTAAATAAATACTTAGAACCAATAGTGTTCCATACTATCTAAAGCAGGCATTTTTCCACAGGCTACAGCAAAATTTAATAGTTGGAATGCAATACTTAACAATAATAATAATAATAATAATAATTTAAAAAATCTAGTGCTTCTCATACTTGTGTCATTTCCAAAAATAAGTAAAAACCCAGCACTAGTTAATGTCTGTTACTAAAGCAAGAACATACTCACTACCAGGAGAGAACTGCTGGCTTAATGCATCTCTTTTCTGCACAGTAGTATCTTTAAACAGAGCCCTGCTTCAAATTTACGAAGTTCAAAGAATATGGAAGGGCTTATTTCAGGTTTTTTTTTTTTTCATTTTTTAAAAAGCAAAAAGTAATTCCAGTGGGTAACAAGGGTAAACTTCCACATCCAGATGTAGCAACAGTTATAAAACTCCTAAATGAACACTTCAATAAATGTGAGAATATCTGATTTTACTAAATAATACTACTGTCAACTGCAACAGCTTTCCTTTTAACTTAGAGAGATATTTCTAAATTTTTTACTCTCTATAATTCATAGTTCAGATATTTTTTTGGGAGCTGGGGAGCATGTATTTCAGAACAAGCAATGTTCAGCTGCAAGGAGAGCTAAGGAAGAAGGACAAACCTGATCTTCTCTTACAGGCAGTACTTAAACTGCTCAGCTGAATGCAATGGTCCTAAACTATCAATACAGTTGTCCCATTCAAGTTAATTCCTACTTTGAACCTGAAATATGGGCAAAAAGTCTTTAAGGGACAGTAAAACAATGCAGTCAACATTCCTCATTAACCAAACCAACAAATAAGTGACTAAGTGCTTAATCTTGTAGAAATTTAACAGTACAGTAAATATTATCAGAGGAAAGTATCACAATTCCAAAAGAAAAACAGGAAGCTGGTTTAAGCCACAGTCCACCCTCACTTCATATATGTGCTGATAATGCAGAGTTCCTGTTTTATTGGCTTTGCTGTGCTCCAGCTCATTACACACAGCTGCTTCCCATGGGCACAAGTACAATACACAGAAGGAGAAAGAACAACCCGAAGTATAAGATTTTAGCTGAAAAACTCAAAGGCTTTCATGCTCTACTTGATAAAGCTAAAGAAAAAACATTTAACACAGATGTTTTTAGAAAATTAAGGCATAAAAACATACATATAGCAATAAAAATCCCATTAATGGCTTCAGTCAGGTTAAAGTAACTATTGACACCATTTATAGTGATTAAAACCTTGGGGAAAAAAATCAGAAGCTTTTCTTGAGCCCTCTACTGTTTGAAATTGAGTCTCAAAGGGCTAGTGAAAGATCCTGCTTGTTGAAAGTGATCTCCTGGAGATTTTTACATATCTCAAGTAGTCCTGATAACTCTGCTGAATTCCTAATGTACACATAGTGCATTATTATTTGCAAACCAACTCATACTGAGCATCTTTGAAAGCTGATATTCCTAAAGAATTCAGAGTACAAGTGTAAAAAATTGAAAAATCAGTCTTTTTAAAACATCTCTTTTCTGTTTACCATCCTTCATCAATATAAATGGCACACAGAATTCTGTGGATATGTCAAATGCGTCTAGAACTTTCGGGAATCCACTATTTCTGCATCACAACTGAAGGTTCTGAACACTATAAACAACTCAACTGATTCTGAAAAAACCTTGGTCTATCCTTTCATACTTTCACATTATGAGCTGCCCTGTTTTCAGAGGAAATTATCTATACCCCTGAACAGCTGAGAAAGAAACCAGAGAGCTGACGAGCCACAAATGATATACAACCTAAAGCATTGTTGTCTCCAGATTTCTTTGATGAACCAAACTCTCCCTTTTTGCTCCCTGAGCCTCATATTGTAATTGACAATAACTACAACGACACCTTCTCGAAACACAAAAACTCATCAACTGCCAGCTCCCTGCTAATAAACTCATCCAAAACAACTTATTAAGACATAACCTTAAAGTGTGTGAGCAAACAATATGCAGTGAAACCCGCAACACAAATATCTGTAAAGCGAGATGAAGTATTAGGATTACTGCAGCTTTCTCTGAGCGAAGCCAAGCATATGGTAGTATAATGGAGCATGAATTTACAGCAGCAGAGATGTACGATAGAGATTAAACCTTCATCTGGGAGAACATACTGCACGGCAAAAAAAAAAAAACCAACAAAACAAAAAACCAACAAACCAACAGATTTTTTGTTTTGTTTTCTGGTTTAATGATGAGCACCGAATACTCTTGTGTAGAACGAGGGCTCCCTCTGCTGCCCCTGGGGAAGGACAAACCAAATCCTGCCTGCAGAGCCGCTAAAAAAGTGCTCCCGAAATAGCCCTGATTTTCAATTGGTCTGAACATGCTTCTCAGAATACGAGGATGGATGCAAGGTTTTCAGGCAGGACCGATAGGCTCCTATGATCCATCTGGAGGCTGCGACATGGAAAGATCCAAAGAAAATTAACTCCACTCCACTATTTTTGCCTGCATTCACTGCAAGAGTTGTTAAAGGAACTAGCACTTGACACATTTTGTTAGTTTTTAAAACTAGACCAGAAATATTTGATAATATATCTTTATTAGCCCTGCTTTAAGGGAGTTGTAGCTTATTCATCCTGATAGGACACCTTTTGGTGTTGTTTCTTCGGTAAAATTAAATCTTAAAATACGACTGGAAAACCTCCAGACTTTAATAAGAAAGTGTAACCGACCAACACTGAAGGCTGAAATTTGAGCTGTCGAAGTTACTTTTTTAACGTGATTGAAGCTATTAAATGAGCGTGACAGTAATACTCGCACTGCTATTATGACGCTATTAGAGTGACTTTGTATCCAGTCTGATGAAACCCAGTACCTTTGCCAGCTTTTGGGGGAAGTTTGGGGTTTTTTTTCTATTCGATTCCAGAGACAGGGCCATGGGTGAGGGGCAGGATGTCTTTTAATCCCAATTCCCGACTGTGGAAGAACTGGGGAGTAGGTGGGCTCAGCACAGGGAGGCACTTTTGGGGAGCCCCAGCCGAGCAGTGCTTGGGGCAGCGCCACTCCCTGCTGTACCCCTGGGAGATCGACCAAATCATGTCCCCAGGGCTGCTTTTTAGAGGAAATCGGAGGGCGCAGGCCACCAGTCCATGGTGATATTTGTACCAGTCACTGGCACAAAGGGACACGGCAAAGCCTCGGGGTTCCATGAGCTCAGCGGGACCGTGCCCGTCCCGCCGTACCCTCACACACAGAGCGCTCCTGGGCTGACCCCGCCCCACTCCGGCTCCTCACGCCAGCAGCTCCCAAAGGACGGGCAGCTCAGGAAAGACGAGGAGCTGCTGGAGAGGGTCCAGCAGAGATCACAAAGATGACGAGGGGTCTGGAGCATCTCTTTGATGAGGAGGGACTGTGAGACCTAGGCCTGGAGAAGAGTGAGAGGGGATCTCATCAATCCCTACCAGTACCTTCACGAGGATGGCGCAAGGCTTTGTTCAGTGGTGCCCAGCGGCAGGGCGACAAGCAACAGCGGTAAACCAAAACACAAATTCAACCCCAGTATGAGGAAGAACTTCTTTACACTGAGGGTGGCAGAGCTGCCCAGGGAGGAAGTCTCCCTGTGGAGTCTCCCTCTCTGGAGACATCCCAAGCCCACCCAGACGTGCCCCTGTGTCCCCTGCTCCGGTGAGGGGGTTCGGGGATCGGCGGTAGATTGGCCTCGCCTGGCGCGGGCGCGGCGGGACGGGGCAGCGCTCGGCGGTGGATTGGCAGCGCCTGGCGCGGGAGGCCTCAGCCATGGCGGACGAGGAGCTGGAGGCGCTGCGGCAGCGGCGGCTGGGCGAGATCAGGGCCGAGCACGGGGTGAGGGAAACGGGGGGATCAGGGCCGAGCACGGGGTGAGGGGAACGGCGAGATCAGGGCCGAGCACGGGGTGAGGGAAACGGGGGGATCAGGGCCGAGCACGGGGTGAGGGGAACGGGGGGATCAGGGCCGAGCACGGGGTGAGGGAAACGGGGGGATCAGGGCCGAGCACGGGGTGAGGGGAGCGGGGGGATCAGGGCCGGGCACGGGGTGAGGGGAGCGGGGGGATCAGGGCCGAGCACGGGGTGAGGGGAGCGGGGGGATCAGGGCCGGGCACGGGGTGAGGGGAGCGGGGGGATCAGGGCCGGGCACGGGGTGAGGGAAACGGGGGGATCAGGGCCGAGCGCGGGGTGAGGCAGCGCCCGACCCTCCGCCCGACCCGCTCTCGGCGCCCCTCGGGAACCGGAGGGGAAGAGGAGAGGCCTCTGCGTGACCGAGCCCGGGGGGAAGCGGGCAGAGGTCCGGCCGTGCCCGGAGCTTTGGCTGGAAACGGCACTGAGCAGCCCCGTCCCTTGCCGCCACCTGCCTCCGCTCCTCCTGCTGCTGCCCTGGGAGGCTCGGCACACGAGCGTTCCCTCGCCGACCCCTCACTATTCCATCGATTACCTTCCTAGCTTTTCCAGCCATCTCAGTTTTTAGAGCTGAATCACAAAATCACAGAGTTGTTAGGGCTGGAAGGAACCTCTGGAAATCATCCAGTCCAACCCCTCACCAGGGCAGGGTCACCTGAAGCAGGTGACGCAGGAACGCGTCCAGGTGGGTTTGGAATATCTCTAGAGATGGGGACTCCACGCTCTCCCTGGGCAGCTGCTCCAGTGCTCTGCCACTCTCCATGGAAAGTTCTTCCTCATGTTGAGGTGAAACTTGTGCTTTAATGGTCGTTGCTCCTTGTCCTGTTGCTGGGCACCACTGAAAAGAGATGGACACCATCCTCTGACACCCCTTGGAGATGTTTATATGGATTTATATGAAGTGTCAATTTCACGTTCTTGTGAAGGATCTTCTCTACCTCCGACTAGCCCCATTTCCTGTATGGTTTTTCTGTCCTGCTTTCACAGTTTTAAATGTTACCTGTAAAATCTGAGGTGTTGATTCCATATAAAGTTCAGGTTTTTTCCTTTTTTTGTTACTTGCTTCTGAATAGCCATCACTAATAGTGACTTTGAAGTTTGCCCCCTTTTATTTTTCATATGTACTAGTGTTTAATGCAGGAACCAACTCTTGTAGAACCCCTCTCATTAACTTTTCATTGGCTTCAGGAGTTAGACTTGATGATCCTCGTGGGTTCCTTCCAACTCAGAATATTCCATGATTCTATGATTCTGTGATTTCAGCTGCCATGCTGACAATGTGTTAAGTTTCATTTTACTTATCCTTAACTTACTCTAATGGGTTTATAATGCTTTTGTCAGTTTTCTGGGCTTTGGAGAAGTTCATTATCCCAGACATAAGGGGAAGGCCTCTTCCTGTCCAAAGCCACAGGAGTCTGTGGATAGACCCAGGAGCAGCACTCACCCCACTGTTGGCATTACTGTGTTGTGTGGAAAGCAGAGTGTGGCATATTTATTTGCTAGGGCAGCAGATTCCCATTTCCAGGATCTCATCCGTGGTCAGGCGGGTTTAGCAGGCAGGTTTAGCTTCCATTGACGCTGCTGGAATATTTTAACTTACTGTCCTGTGTGGAATGATTCTGGATTGTGATATGTACTCTGATCTCCTCCTTCAGGATCCTTCTGCTGATCCGTCGCAACAGGAAGCGAAACAGAGGTATAAATGAGACTACTGAATTTTGGTCTTGCATCCAATGATTTTTAATCATTTACTCTTTGGGTTTTTTTTAGTATTTAATTTCTTTGGAATGATGCCCCACATTTTTTTTGTTGCTGGGAAAACCACCAACAAAGGAATTGAAATGTCAAAGATTTCACAGAATCACAGAATTTGCTGCTGGTGTGGCTCCCATCTATACTGCCTGGAGCCTGCTGGGGTGGGAGGGCATGATGAGGAAGCAGCAGCAGCTCATTTTCACTTGGGACTTGCCTGAGTTCAGTAACCTTGTGACCTGTAGTGATACAATAGGGTGGTCTGGGGAAGCACCATCCCTCCCACTGTCACCTGCTTCTGGAAGGCAGAATCCTTGCCTCTTCAGATTGGTAGGAGTTTATGATCCAAATCTTGAAGGCTGGCAGAACTCCCAAACTGGTGCTTTTTGTTAGTGGTGAGTTTGGGGTTGGGTTGGGCTATTATTGCAGTGGGAAGAGCCTTTCCTAGTTGATTTGATTTTTCTGGGATATCTATTGCGGTTAAAAATCTGAAACAAAATGATTTGTGTTGGAGCTTAGTGTGGGAACACTGCTCAGTATTTGTGCTAAGGGAAAGACTGAAAACAAATGTTTGAAGAGCTGACTTTGCACAATCCAAGTTTGTATTGACTAAAGTTTCATAAACTAAAGCTCCAGTTTTGCAGATACTTATTGTCAAATATTGTAAATATATGGAGACTTGGTGAAAAATTCTAAACACATAATAAATGAGGTTTGGTTTGGTTTTGGAATTGCATGGCCAAGTCCTGGTGCCTGCTCTACCATGCACTGCCTTAGGGTGAATTCCACTTGGATAAATGCAGGATCTAAAGGGTAGCACAGCTGTTGTCTCTTCAAATATAATCATGAGCAGTGAGAAGGTGTAAGTATCAAACTGCACCTTCATTTCTTGGAAGATGTGTAATTTCAGCCTACACAGAGCTGCCCAGGACAGGACATGCTGTAAAAGATAGCATGTAAATGTAAGGTTTGCAGTGATTTCAAGAAGCCACTTTGATGAATCAAAAGTCTTCTGTAGTTTGCTGTTTTGTGCATGTTATTTTAGGTGTTTGAAATCCCACTTTCAATGTGTGGTTCACTTTTCCTTGCAGGGAAGCAGAGATAAGAAATACTATTTTAGCTCAAGTTCTTGATCAAGCAGCTCGTGCAAGATGTGAGTATCCAAGTAACTTTCTAATAAAAAGTACTGATCTAAGGGACTCCTCAAAAGGGTGTGTTGTACAGAGGCCAGACTAGAAAAATACTATTGTTGCTGAGAAAATAAAACTTGCAGCTTTTCAGATGGCGATATCAGAGCTTGAAAGGGAGAGGCTAATGGGTATCTGAATTATGTTAATGTTTTGGGGTTTTTTTAAATTAGTAGAAGGAATTATACTGAGAGTCAAAATGGTTTAATCAGGAGCAAATATTTAAAAGTAAAATAGAACTGTCTTGTACCTGGCATCAATGAAAATGCCTTTTTCAATTTATTTCACGACCCTGGCACAAAGAAGATGGTTTCATAGGGACATTTCTCACTTTTTAGTTACTAATGAAGGTATTTGAGAATGTTTTAAACCCAAATGAACAGAGCCTGTTTTTGTTGCAGTAAGCAATTTAGCACTTGTGAAACCAGACAAAGCAAAAGCAGTAGAGAATTATCTTATACAGATGGCAAGATTTGGACAGCTAGCTGGAAAGGTGAGTGTATTTCCTAATTCTTTCTCACATATATTTGTTTTTAAACCAAATTCACTCTAAAAAAAAAAAGATGTCTGTAATAGATGTAAATTAAATTAACTGTAAATAGCTTCTAAAGACTGATATAATTCCATCAAAGACCTTTTGTAAGAAGGGAAATTGTGATTCAGTTGTTTGATACTAAGCATCTCTCAGAGGGTGTTTATCCATGTTTTGTCTCACTTTCCTAGGTATCGGAACAAGGTTTGATAGAAATACTTGAAAAAGTGAGTCAGCAAACAGAAAAGAAAACAACAGTGAAGGTAAGTTTTCGTTCCTAAATGTAATGTTGTTC
Source organism: Coloeus monedula (assembly GCF_965178545.1). Taxonomy (NCBI): domain Eukaryota; kingdom Metazoa; phylum Chordata; class Aves; order Passeriformes; family Corvidae; genus Coloeus; species Coloeus monedula. Next base: position 4,987,474 of record NC_138793.1, on the reverse strand, counting down.
TAAAGTAGAGCAGCAGAATTGCACATATGGGACTAGTTCAGGGTGGAGCTTTGTATTTGCACCTCTTCCCCTGCCCTGGTGAGTGCTGGGATTCCGTCAGAGCAGTCCTACGGACAGGAACATGTGCAGCAGTTCCCTGGGGCCAGTGTGGTGTGTGACAGAGCCTGGCCCAGCTCTGTCCTGTCCCACTGGGCCAGGCAGGGCCTGGGGTGGGAGCTGAGGAATGGGGGTGGATGTTCTCCCCAGGCAGTGCCTTCATCACCACTGCATGGAGTGGGAAAGGTTTGTGCCAGCCCGGATTTACCATGACCCTTCAATTTTCACTTTATGTATTTCATTTTAGTTCAACAGAAGGAAAGTACTGGATTCTGATGAAGAGGATGATTATTAATACTACTGTAAGGCTGCCAAACACAAGCCTGGGAAAATGCTGTTAGCAGGCAGAATGCAAGATCTGAAAATGTTTACGCTTCTTGACTTTTTTTTTTATTATTATAAAAGGCCAACAAACTTGTAAAATAAATCTGAGAAGGGGGATTTTATAACTTAAATTTTTGTAGTATAAGAGGCCTGAGCAGTGTGGGGTTCCCCATGGCTTCATTAGCATGAATGTTTTGTTGCCCCTTAGTCACTGTAAGCTCTGCTTTCAGCCACTGCACACACTTAACTTGCTGCTATTGGAGATAAAACACAGGAGGAGCCAAGTGAGAAGCAGGGAACAGCCACTGAGAGTTTAAAGTCTTGCCTCCAGGCTCTGTCACAGAAGTGTTAGAAAGGAGATTCCCTGAGCCCCTGAAGGATGCCTGTCCAGTCATTCACTGTCTCTCAAGTCCTTACTGGAAATTTAAAAATGAAAGTATCAAAATAGTGTTTGGACCAGGGGGTTCCTATCCTGCAGTCTGTGTAAAGAAATGTTACCCTGTGAGTTCCTGAGCTCTCTCAAACAAAGCAAGTTAACTACTGTGTAATACACAGCACTGTTCAGACACTTGGTATTGTGTATTCTTACAACTACCTCCACTTTTATCAAATGGCTGGAGTGTTTCTTACCTGGAAAAAAAAAAAAAGACCATTTTCCTAAACTCTGCAACTCCTGCATGCATAAAGTAAAACTGAACATTTATTCAAGAATATGGTTATGGAAATCAGTAGGAAGCATACTGTAATGTGCTGATAAACACTCTCCCACCACAACCCCCTTATCTGACATAATTTAACAGGATCATGTACGATTCCAACTGCAGTGTTTTTGCAACAGAATAAACGTGTTTCAAGTGAGCACCAGTGGGTGTGTTTTTCATCTTGTCTGAATGGAGTTAAAAATATTAAACAGTTGTTATTTTTGTTTCATTTGGTCTAGACTGGGCATTTTGCTTCTCTGTGTATGTAGTTAGGATGTCTTAACTTTAGTAATACCCTGAGTGTGCCAAATTTCTTCAGACTAATCGTCCTTGTTGAGTTTGAAGCCAGTGCAGTGAACTGATTTTTCTCATCCATATAGTTGAGAAATCTGAAGAATAATTTAGTTAAATGCATGCTACAATTAAAACACAAGCAAAATTCTCACTTTGGAAATCAGATCTGTGGAAGTCTACTTTATCTTAAACTTTAATATCTGGGTTATTCTTGCTACAGGTGAGGACCAGTGACTTACTCTGGATCACCTTTATAGTGCCACAAGAAGGAAAAACCTGTTCTATCTCTTTCCTTTTGTGTCTTTTGACTTGTAATAGCTCAACATCCTTTTTTCTAAAATGTGAATATAGAGCTAGAAAAGGAGGTTATGTGAAAATGCTCAGTTTCACTAACAATTCTATTTTGTACACCTCTGTGGATAAATCTAAAACCACACAACTTAATAAAGTTATCTGTAAATATAGGAAGAAGGAAAGTTCGAGAGTAAACACAAGGTAAAGTCTTCAAATGCCTACAAAACCAAGCAAGGAAATCTGTGTAATGGACTCAATGCTTGGACAAAAGCACTCAAAGGAAACAGTATTTTCAAGAGTTCTTTTACTAGTTTTTTTCTTTCCATCATTTGGCACAAATCCAAGGCACATCAGAAAATCAGATGAACTCATAAATTATTAGAAAAATAAACACATTACCCTCAAATCCAAATGTCATTTGACATTTTACCTCTTAGATTAAAAAGCTATCTGAAAAACCCACCACTTTGTCTTCCAGCTTTGTATTCTGCCAGGCAGTTTACTAATACCACAGTTAAAGAATTATCTATACAAATAGTTCATGAAATAAAATGCAAGCTGGATGTGATGAGCCAAGAATAAAAAAATACTGCACTGCAAAACCTGGTTTGTGCTATTTACACCTTCTCCTCCCATAACCAAACAGTAGAAAATGAACTTCAAACCGAAGCAGCCACTTTGTAGTTCCCTGTGAGCTTTCAGTTCTTCAGTGAGCAGCCCTGGGAATGGGGTAGGATTTGGCCTATTCCAGCCAGTGCTCACTGATGTGAGAAGTACCTTTCATAATGGGAATTTCACCCTTTTAAGAGCAGTCCAGAGCAGGCTCCTAAGCAGTTTTGTCTGTGGATGTTGCCCAGGTTCAGAATCATGAGTACTTGTGCATTGTTGCATTACTTGCTTTAGAGAAGGGGAAAAACAATTTTGTGTGCCCTTGCACATGATTGCTTCTGCTTTTTTATTAGGCTGTGAACAGCAAGTCCAAAGTATAGCACTGTCAAAGGCTCTACTTTTTCCCCAGTATCTTGGCTCCCCTGTAAGAACTTGATCTTGCAGCTCCAGTACAGGGGAGCATTGCTAAGAGATTAGCTAGGATTACACCCCTTGACATTAATAATGCAGAGGTTATGGACTATTGTTTGCCCAGCTACTGAAATATACAGAAATATATATTATAATGGTTTGTAACATTACAATAAAAATAGAAAGATTTCAGTTACCTCTGGCAATAAATACCTTTTTATCCAATATATCTTTTTATATATATAAATATATTTAATTTTCTGAATGTAGTGATAAAAACTGAAAATGCAAAAATTATTCAAAGACTTTTAAAACAAAGTGGGCAGCTGAAAAATACAATACAGGGTTTCATTTGGTTTACTGTTACATAGAACTTTTTAGTAAGTGCTAAATAGAATAGGAAAGTAATTTTGCTGTCTTCATCTCATTACATCCCTGTTTGTGAGATCAAGAATGATCTGGCTGCGTGGTCACCTCCAACATGAACAGAGGAGTCAGTCTCCAAGGTGCCAGAACATTCCAGCTGTGCTGCAGAGCTGGCCTGTGTCTGCTCTGAACCCAGGTGCATCAATGTCACTGACATCTCTGACACAGTGAAGGGCTATTGAAATTCACACCATCAACTTCCTCAGCTTTGGGCTTCAAATCTGTGCTCCCCTGTCAGTGATCTGAAACGGAGTCATCACAGTCCTGTGGTTGTAGAATACCTGGGTCTGCAGGGCTGGATGAGCCACTGTCACTGCCCTCCTCTGCTGGCAGTGCCACATTGACCGTGTGTCTGCGCTGCATTAATTTACTCCTGTGAGGAGCTGTCGTCTCCTCATCTTCCACAAACTCACCACTGCACCCCGTGTCAGTCACTTGAACTGTGCTCTGGTCCAGCATTCCAACAGATTTTAATTTGCTTTTATCAAAGCTTTTAATAGCCATCTGTGAGGAGAGAGAAATGGTACGTTAAAAGCATTATCTACTTCCTTCATTAAAAGGAAAATTAATATGGTGTTTCTTGAACATTATTATCACATTAATTTCATGGTATTCTTTACACTGAGAACACAGCCAAGATTAAAAATAGCATACTCTGTAAGAGAGTAGTTATATTTAGGCTACATATGAGAAAACAAGAGGCCAACCTGCCCCAGGCTACACACACATCAGTACCAGACCTGAAAACAACAGACATTCCAAAACTTATTTTCACCTCACTGTGCTATCACCCCAACTCTTATAAATACCTTTTGTAATGCAAGTCTCAATGCACTTGAAATTAACAGCCATTTCTTTTACTATTAAGAAAAGTGGAAGTAGTAACAGACAGGGTCACCCAGGCACTGTTGAAGGCAAAGGCAGTACTCCCTGCTTCCAGAGGTTACCTGTCAGGGAAGAGACACCCACCCTCCTCACCCTGCTTAGTGCCTCCTTTTGGTCACTCCAACGATTCATATCTTCCATTTGCACACCTGCTCCTACTTTTCCTGTACAGAGTGGGTGGCTGTCCTTGATTACTGGCCACTCTGCAAATGTTAAAATGACCAGGAGAAATAAAGAGAATCCAAGCATGCTAATGACAGATCTTCTAAGACAAGGACTAAACGAGAAAGTAGCTTTTTTACTGAAATAATGGCAACAATCTTGAAAAAGCTGCAGACAGAGATTATGCACATTTAAATTCACTGACAATTCAGAGCTGTATGGACTCATTAATTTGCTCAGCCACAGCTGTATGAACTCACAACCACAGCACACAGTTGGAGTGCTCTGTTATCTGGGTCACATATTAGATTTCTGACACCTGTGTACTGAAGTGACATACTGCTTTCAGTGAGCCACAGTTATGAAATCTAAATCCTGAGTTTAAGTAGTGAAATATCATCATTTAGAAAAAATTAATAAAATCTTACAGCTTTATAGCATCAATTTAGTGTTCTCAAGGCTTCTGGCAAATACTCAGTCTCCTAAGGGCTCTAGGAAGAGTATCCCATTTTCTAGATGGACATAAGCAGCAGAGTCAGCATTACCAAGGCTGTCAGTCTAATGATGGGCAGCTGCTGGACTAACCTGGTAAAAACTCTTTTGTTTTGGACAGGTCAGTTTTTCTCTTGATTTAGTGTTTTGAAGTGACTCAGCAGAAGGTGCAATGAGAGTCAAAGCCACTGTAAAGGAGGCAGAAGGAGCACAAGTTCTGGGGGAAGGCAGCATCCAGCAGTTGGTGTGGGATGTCACTGTACCCCAAGCAGAGGTGAATCTATCAGTTATGTTTGTGTCACAGCTGACAATGCAACATGCAGTTTGCTGGCACCCTTGCCAACAGTCTCCTTTTACAAGCAGACTTAAAGCAAACCCTAAGTTCAAACTACTGAAAAAGGTCTCTCTTACCAAAGCAGCCCTGTTTGGCTACAGCCCCAAGAAGCTGCACAGTTTTTCAGTTCTAGGTTTTGCTGGACAGGACACAGAAAACAAGACAGAGATGAAGCCTGCAGTAAGAAGCTTAAGATGTTTAAAAGTAAGAATGAAGTGTTTAAGAGGTGTCATAGAAGCACCACTGAAGTTTGAACAACGATGAAATGAACAACTTGGCAAACAGGTCCCAACTTTTGTGATTCAACGACCACCACTAGTAAGCTTTCCTCTTACATGTACCCAGAGCAACAGCAGAGCAAACAAACATTTGCTGTAATGTAAGAATAATCCGAGCAAGTATTTCCACTTACCTGGTGCAGTAAGTGATAGTCAAAATTAGGGACACTTTTATCTCTTGTTATTGCTCTCCTTAAGTGTTTTTCTCTGAAGAAGATTTTAAAGAGATCAAAGAAATTAAATGTCTTGACATAAGCCTTTTATAAAAGCCTCTCTCAGAAGCTCCACAAGGTGGAACTATCTCACCAGAGACAGGCAGCTCCCTGACCACACCTTCCCAGAATTACAGTTTACTCGTATTCCCTGTATTTCACCATGGAATATCCATTAAGGTTTAAAAAGACAATAAGCAAAACCCAACCAGTGAGTGAACACCACTGCAGTATTTTTAAGCAGTCTGGCTGTGAAACACTTAAATGATGGTACACCAAGTATTAGTGCAATCCCAGTTTTAGATACACTTTCAAGCGCTCCCTCCCAACTCCAGTGAGCTTGTCGTGCCCAGAACATCTGCCTGGGGATGTGACTGTGCCAGCCCTGCAGGATTAACATCCCCTGTCACACCACCACATCATGTGTAACCACCACTGACCCACTTTGGGGCTTTATTAGCAGCTGGACTTCTCCTTTGCTTATGGGAAACAACATACTCTGAGCAAGCTTCCCTGCTTACTTGTTAAATCTGTTAATTGATTGGACCAGTTGAAGTTGTCTGCTTATGGGATCATCGGCTTCCTCACAGAGCTTGGAATGCACTGGGGGTTTAAAAGAACAGGCAGCTAAAATTACAACTGAGTCACACTTAGGAATTAAAAAAAAACCAGTTCAGATTTTAAATTTTACAGTAAAACTGTAACCGTGCTAACTTGAATTAGAGTGGTGATTTGTCTTTGGAAATTTTACAAATTTTTAAGTTGCAGGAGTAAACATTCATCCTCAGATGAGCACTGGCCAAGCTTCTGAAGAGACTGTAATTCTGGACTTTGAGACCCTGAATTCCAATTTTTACCAACCTGAATTAACACACCGATGCTAAACCACCTCTTCATTAGTGTTACTTACTCATATCTTCTATTGCTCTTTTAGAACTATTCATAATATTTGAAAGAACTATTCTCAATTTTAGGCATAAGCATGCTGTGATTAATTGCAGGTTTCTATTAACCATTCACAATCTTTCCAAGGGAAGGAGGCAAGAGTTACTTTGAAAACTCATGGATGCTGAAATGGGCACTTCTGCTCCTCATCTTCCCTAATTCCTGCTTTGCAGCCTCCCTGTTTTCTTTCTACAGTCCTGGTGGCAGCAGGTCCTTTGCTGAGCTGTGCAGCTCTGGGGGCACAGCTTTTGTTACATCCCTCACCCCAGGGTAGTGAACTTGAAAACTCACCTGAAAAACTTCTGAGCCAGCACAATGGGAGTAGTGGATAAGGCAGATCAGAAGCTGAGGAGGTCATTAAGCTACATCTCAGAGGCTACTTAAGCACATTAAGATAGGGACCATGTGTCAAATCCTTTAAGGAGTTAAATCATTCTGCATCATTTAATATAACATATAATGTTACTGCTATTAATAAAGGGGAAGGTCAGAGTTAATATTGCAAGATAAAAGGTATCAAAATGATGGTTACTCATCCTTCCCAAGGCACTGGGGCCCTGCTGCAGCCCAGCTGTGCTGTCACTGCACCTCCCAGCTGGCACTGTGCCACCTCCTGCCACTTGCTCAAAGTCTTCTGCAAAATGTGCTGGAAGGTTCAGTCACCTCTGTAGCTCTCACTTCCACCCCAAAATACGAGAGACAGTAACTAATGAAGAGTCGCTCTCTGACCAGTTTTAGGGCAATGTAAACGATGCCCAACAGTCATTTAAATCTGTTTTGCTTTGCTCTGAAATGCACAGCTATTATATGGTTAACTATATCATCTCAAATGTGGCATGTTTTTAAACTTTAAGTGGTTTTGTATGTAAAATTTATACATATACCCCAAAATAAGTGAAAACTAAGTCTGAAGCAATGCCACGAGTATAATACAAAGTCTGTTGCATTTACTTACAGTGTTTCAGGTGTTTAGGTGTTATCTATCATAAATACGAAAAATAATTGACTGTCTATGATAAATGTAAATCAATTACATAAAATACAGTAGCACATGAATTCCTAAATCCCTTTTTATTCATACCAGTGGAAACATGACAGGTACCTTTTCTCCTTATCTTGACAGTAACATGCTGCTCACTCTCCTTCTCTCCCTCTGCTGTTGTGGGGACACAGCTTGGTGCTGCTTCCAGCAACTTCATGATGCTTGAATTCTTGATTTTAAGAGTTTCCATTTTCACCATTATTAAAGAAAAAGAAAAACCACAGTACAATTTAGTATTTTAGTCTGTGCAGAGTGTGTTAACTAATGCTTCCACAAATCAATACAAAAATATCTCATAAAAAATACCTTTTAAATCATATAATTCTGAGTAGGGACAATAATCAGTGTTCCACAAGTCACACTGTAATGCAGTGATGATGCTGGAGTCTTGACCTCTTATTTTAAGCTGTATTATTTATGGTTAAGCTAATTTCAGTTTAAATGGTAACATACTAAGATTGATTCAGTACAGAATTTTGTGGTCATTGAACTACATCTCAAAGGCTATTTAAGCACAGTAAGATAGGGGCCATGTGTCAAATCCTTTAAAGAGTGAAATAATTCTGTATAATTTAATATTACATATAATACTATTGCTATTAAAAAGGGGGAAGGTCAGAATTATCCATTGCAAGACAAAAGGAATCAAAAGGCTTGAAGGGCAGAAGATGGTGGCTGGAACAAGGCACGTTGCTGCCAGTGCAACAGATTAGTGCAAGGTGTTCATTTGCCTACATCCAACAGTGCTTCTGCTCTCTCTGCCATTACAGAGATTTTAATGTTAATTTTATTTAGGTCTGTGCTTTCACTCTTTCCAGACTCATCCCTTTTGTCTAGGATAACTTATTTTAGAAACACAACCATTTTCACAGGCCGTAGGCATCACCTGCACACTGTACAACGAACAGGCATCTTAGTCTTTATATCCCACATAACTGCTGAATGCAGCTCAGTGTGTCACAGCCCGTTGTGACAGCAGCTGTGTTTGTTTGCTGTCCTGCCCTGTGCCCTGGCCAGGCTCGTGCAGCACTCACGGGCTCGGCGCAGTCCGCGGCGGTGCAGCTCCGCTCGTTGCGCAGGTGCCGCAGGGCCCCGTTCTGCAGCAGCAACGCCACCAGCGCCTCGTTCCTGCCCACCACGGCCTCGTGCAGGGCTGTGTTGCCCTTGGCATTGGAGAGGTTCACAGAGGCTCCGTGCTGCACAGCAAAGTGAAATCAGAGTCAGAAGGGCAGTACGGACCAGAGCGGTGCAGCAGCCCTGGAGCTGCGCGCGGACAGAGGCATCTGCACCAAGAGAGCAACAAGAACGCACCTGGGCACCATTCCCCCGCCTCAAAGCTACAAATTCATGGATCAGCTCATTTCATTTCTGCATATATCTATTATACATTCCAAGCTTAAGAGATATTTAAAAAAACTCCAACCCTATGTGATAGAATCCTAAGCAATAAAACCTAACACCTGCCACATAAAAGTTCCATAAAAACAGCTACGTGTACAATAGTAAGGTAATATTTATCAAATTAAAATCTGTGAAGGGATGGGATTGAAAAGAGTAAGTCAACAAAAACTCTTATTTTTTTCCCCAAGTAGTTTTGACAGAGAAATACTTAACTAAAAATACTGATCCTGAGGACTGGGTAAGTACAGATATCACATGAGAAACACCAGTTGAACATTCTGTCTTCAGTAATCTTACCTGCAACAACAGGGCAGCAGTCTCATAGTGACCATTCGAGCATGCATAAATTAAGGGAGTATTTCCATATATATCCTTTTTATTTTGTTTAGCATTGTAATCCATCAGACACTTTACCACCTATTGAAAGAAGTAACAGCTTTACTTTTACTATGAGACTAATTTTCATACTTCAACATTAACTTTTAAAAAGAAAAGCAACTGCAAGAAAGGCCAGAAAATAAAACTCAAGGTATGTGAAAAACAAATATAACCAGTAACGTAACAAAACATCAAAACCAAACCACCACAGCAGCAGCACCCTCTTCTAAACTCATCACAACACTTGGAAGGAGTTCTTTATACTGTAATTATCCCATGAACTAATCTTTATTAACCTACAGCTGTGAGTTGTATTCTTGGCTTTTCTTGCTTACCTAGTGCTTTATCTTCCCATCATTTTCACAATTCTCTTTTTTTCCCTCCTGCAGTCCTCAGCTCCTTATTTTTAAAACCTTGATTTTTCACTTTTCTGCATCTTCCCATTTGCCTCTCTGCCCCTGCTTTTTCATAATTATTTTCCCCTCTCAATTACTCTCCCTCCTGTATTGACACCCTCCCCTCATGGACTCATGCTTCTCCTTCACTCCTTTTGCTTCCCTGACTTGCAGTGAGGGACGAGTTATCTGCTACCTCAAAGCTCCGCTTGGCACACGATCCAATTAAATGAGTTGAAAATACAGTAACTATTTAATACTGTGGCTACTGAAGATACAAGACAGAAACATAACCTGGAGAAAAAGGTACAGAGGAACATACACAGAAGATTCAGCTACACAAGGGATTTTTCAAGCATTTGAAGTACGACAGAAGGGTTTTGCAGCACTTGCATTAAACCAGTATTTTAAGTAATTTATAAAGAAAAGGTGCCTACTGAAACAATTTCAGCTGGAAGTTCCCCTTTCCATCTGGAGACTTTAGACAGTGAAAACAAAAACCAAAACCGCCAAACTCATTTTCTCTGTTACTGCTTTAGTCTGGCTGATAATTTCCCCAAACAGCTTTCCACTGGTGGGCATGAGATAGAGAGCTGTGTGCAGAAGGCAGGGTTACCTGGGAGTGCCCCTTCTGGCAGGCCAGGTGGAGAGGAGCCGCGAGTTTGGCGTTCTTGGCACTGGCGCTGCCGCCGTGCTTCAGCAGCAGCGACGCCAGCTCGCAGTGCCCGTGCAGAGCAGCCACGTGCAGCGGGGTGAAACCATCCTGGTTTGAAACGTTCACCTCCAGGCCACTGGCACAGATCCTGGAAAATTTCTGTTGAGGAAAACACGTAATAAAACTATAAAAATAATCGTGTTTTGTTTTAACCAAAGAAACAGCCAAATACCTCTGTGAAGTTTATACAAAACAGGCAGATGGGCATTACAGTAACTTCTGCTACAGAGCCTAATCTGAGGCCTTCAGAAAAAATCAGTAAAGCAGAGCAGCTTGGTAGTATTTTTCAACAGAAAAAAGACTTTTATTATTCTCTCTTTTCTTCCAACACAATAACTTCATAGAGAGAAATTCCAGGCAAACTATTCATGATATTAAAAAGAGGCTAAAGCAGCACAGGTTGAGACAAATGCAAAACAAAGTTTTTATACAGCTGTTAGGATGCTCACACTGGACATGAGTCAGTGTTAATGAGTTACTTTCTTTTATACAGACATGTACACTCTTTGAGATGGACATTAAACACCTTTTAATGCTACATGAAGCTTTAGGTAATAAGGATACAAACGAAAATTAATTTAATTCATCTGGAAGCAACAGTGGCCCAGAGAACAGACTCCCCCTGGGGGACAATTTACACAGCAGTACAGAACATCCTCTTTCACTCCTCTTGCAAACTGTGGGTGCCTGACATTTACAATGGTGGACAAGCTTTAATTCTGTGTTTTCAGTGTGTGCCTGCCTAATACAGGGGGTAGGATTAATTAATAAGTTCCCTTCTCTTCACATTCAGCAGGCAAGTAAATTCCACAGCAGATGCCATTCCCTCCCCTGTTAGCAGTAAAACGAGCTTTAGGGGCTCTGGCATCTTTAGCACATGATCTCTGTCCTGAAGGCACAGGGACACCCCTTACCAGAGAACAAAGCACGGTTTCAATGTGATGCATTTAAGGACAACAGCACACTCTAAGCCTGCACAAAATAAACACACGGTGGCAGTAGGGAATTTAGAAGTTAAGCCATCTCACAGTGGTCTTAACCCCAAAGTAGCCAATAAACTGAAAATCTGTGCTTCGGTTTATTCTGCAATGACTTATCCAGCCACGTACACCTTCAGACACCTCCTGGAAGGCAAGTAATGGAATTTCTACTTCCAAAAAGCTGGGATTGTTCCTGGTTTTTAAAAAAAAAATAAGAGAGAGATAAAAAAAAGATAAAAAGTGTATTGTAAAGCCCTGTTCTATTCTACAGAGTGTGGTAAATTATGGGGAAGGAAATCTTTGCAACTAAAAAGAAAGTCTTTGTAAGTACAATCTCAGAAGAGACTTTAGATATGGCTTGTAGAAATGATGCCATGCAATTAAAAAAAAGACTTTATCAGCATTACATGGATTATGGGATTAGCAGGTATTCCTTGCTAAACTGATTACTAACAGGTAAGTAGATGTGCTGTGCCAGGTAGCAGTGTAAACAACAAAAGAGTACCAGAGCCTTGGAAAAGGCTGTTTATTCAAAGTTGTCCAAACCTTCCTGACAGCACTCCACATATCCTAAAGGCAAACTATGAAGCTTTCTCACTCCATTAGACATTGAACAAGTCCATGAACACTGTTCCCATATCCAAAATTTTCAACCATTCAATTAAAATAAGAGCTATTTCATAACATCAGATGAAGTGTGAAAATCTGTATATGGTTAATTGCTTTTTAGACAGAGAGACAGAGGTGCTGAGAAACATGAATGCTACTTCCCTGGAGCTGAAACTTACAGTACAAGAATAAAAATTATTCTTTTTACAAAAAGAATATTCCAACCTTTTGTGCTGGCCCACATTTTGAGCACTGGCACAATGGATGGCAGAATTCTGGTTTTGATGTACTGGCTGTGTCATCCTCATCTTCCAAGTCTTCTTCCATCCACTCCAAGAGGTAACGGACCTAGCATAAAAAGCAAGTCCTTTACAGAGTCCAAAGGTTCCATGTCCTAACAGATCTGTGTATGTAGACAAGTCAGATTTGACATACACTTGTGAGTCTCTCAGGGAGAGTACACAGCTACCTCCTGGCATCAGCTGCCCACAGGCTAAATTAAAAAATCAAGTGTTATTGTTGACAAAGCAGCTAGGAAGTTCTCCAAGTACAGTGAAATGAATTTTAAATGACTTCCTGCTGCCTAATCACAACGTCAGTGTTCACTCACTCTCAAACATTCCAAATCCTTTTAGCTCAGATTTGTGCCAGCTCATGAACTTTGTTTCATCTTTTGCTTTAAAGAACATAAGAAATGACAAGGATGACAACATTTAACTGATACCCAGAACTTTGCAGGGGCACTGACTTTCCTTAGGTCTGTCACTTCCCAGGAGTTGGACAGTTTCACTTTTCCCAAAATGTACAATGCCTCTTTTTTGAGAGAGAGGCCCTCCAGTGAAGTCTTAGGGCTCAGGGCATTCATGGGCAACCTGCAAACAGCGATGCTTAGGGCACGTAAATTTTACATTACATTTTGTGTAACTAAAAAAAAAAGGGTTTTAAGAAATACATTTTTATCTTGAAATTCATTAATCTACAGTTCACTAAAGACATCTTAGAATTAGCAGTGACTGTATTAACTCTCCATTACTACTGGACCAAGCCAAGAGCTCTACAGCTGCTAGTCCAAGGGAATGGGGACAGTGGGATGTCTGAGAGGTTCCTCCCACTCTGTTTACTCTCACACTTGTCACAGGTTCTGCTGCTCATCACTGAGCTCTGGGAAAACACCACATTCACGTTCCATCCGCTTAAACACATGCAGCTACAACAAATCCTAGGACAGCCAGTAAGGGCCCCCTGACTCTGAATGAGAACATAATTGAGACTGAAAAGGGATGTTTTTCACAGACAGTAATGCTTTCCCTGCAAATTCCACGTTGTTCTCAGGAGTAAAGGAAATTTTCTCTCAAGCCTGCCTGTTTATGGAAGGCCAGCTCAGCAAAGCTTTACTACTTGCTACATTTGTACATGTCTAAAATCAGCAGAACTGTCACTGCACTTCCCCCTTTCCCTGCAGACTCACCAAGACTCTCACAATCGACTTCCTCCTCCTCCTCCTGTGACAGCCCAGTACTGCTGCTCTCATTATTCAATGCACAGCTCCCAACATACTGATACCAGTGTCTCCCAAAAACCTGAACACACTACTCCTGTGCGTACCTCTTTTTAATAACAGTGCAGTAGACATTTTTCTTGGTTTAAAGGTTTTTTTTTTTTGTCAAAATATTCACTGTGCTTTCAAATAGACACATATTGAACCACCTCAGGAGATTATCCACAGTCTCATTTGCCAGGTAATTTATCACCTGAAAGGTTCTTTACACTGCTGAGTTACTTTGGAACACTCAGCCGAGCATTCTGTGTCTGTGTACCCTCATGCCAACCTTTCAGCTGCTCCACAACACTTATTTCAGACAAGAGATTTGCTTTGTTTTGTGGTGGATTTGCACATGTCCTTTCCACTGGACATGCTGAGCACAAGGAGAGCAGCAAATCCAGTAGCTACACTGAGACAATGCCAATCACATCATAATGTTTATTTATTTTTTTTTTAAATCTTCCAGTTTCACGGCACTTTTTTAAAGCCTCCTCTTGCAAAGCTCAGTTGGCTGTCACAGCAAAAATCTACAGCAGCCCTAATGACCTGGTTGCTGTGGCTGTTCCTATGGAGACAGACCTCAGGCTGTCAGAAAAAGGTCAGAATTATTAAATGGCTTTTTAATAGGCATGCAATCTGTAACCTCTGTCATCCAGTTGGACAATTCTCTTTTTATGAACAGCTTTACATGAACTTCAGTAATCAGGAAAGTAAAGCCACAAAAGATAAGGTGATTCTGTCATCTGAATGCACAGGCTGGATTTGTATAGGCTTTTCATTGCTGGTATCTATTGAGCAGTGCTAGATGCTAATTTTCCAGCAAGTTATATCACAATATTTAATTTTCTTGATGAAGTTTAGATTTTCACAAAGTGGGTGAAAAGTTAACTGTAATGCATGCACATTTACCACTGGCCAAGAAGATGGCAAATATCACTACTGTACATGTCAATGGTTCTTGAAATGACTTAAGGGCTGGCATAGAAATAATCACTTCTATTAAGTCACACTGTAAACTAAGATAATGATATGTACTCAATGACTGAACAGTTCTTTGCTCTATCAGCTGATAAATTATTTCTACCATCTCAGTGGAATAGAACATGAGAGAAACAGTATTAACCCAGCACGTATTTTGTGACATGGGGTTTCTATTTTTGACGACTGTGTGATGCTTCATTGGCATTTTAATTCCTGGTACAAACCAAACCCAAACAAGTTTTTCAGAACATGCACCCAGCAGAGGAAACCTGCATTCTCACACAGCTTTATGATTTTGTTCTGTGAACTACAAGACAATCAAGAAATCTACAGCCTTATACGCATTTCCAAAAGTAAAAACTTCTAAAGATTCCTGTGTCATCTTCAATTTTTCAGTGAAATGACATTGGAAGCATCTTATTTCTTAAGGACTAAAGGCAATAATAAATAAAAGTAGTCAAGACAGGTGGTATCACAAATTACAGAACCTCACCTCTGAAACTGTTATTATTATAGCCACCATCTATTTGAAGTGAAATCCAAACTACATATTGCTGTGTGCCCCACAAATAACATCTCTGTGCTGACTAGTGTCACCTAAATTTCCTCTTTATGTGAGATTATTACCCAAAGCATTTTCTACTTGGTATTATTTACAAATAATTTCCTCAACTTGAATGAGATAAAATGGAATTCAATAATATTCAACAGCCACGTTAACACTCACCATTTCCAAATCTCCATCAGCAACTGCTCTCAGGAGTTTTTCCACCTATGTATGAAGAAAATAATTTATTTGCTTTGTTAGTATCAGTATTAAGCAGAACACAGAATATCCTGTGTCCTTTGCTAACCTCCTAAGCTCATGCAGTAGGATTACTGCTGGCCCATTTCATATTCATTGACACAGTTTTAAAGGAAAAACCTTCCTCCTTTATGAAATAGAAAAGCTGTACAAGGCCTGTGGCCATTTGATGATCTCTGACTTGCTTGGTTAAACAGTACTTATCTAAATTGAGGATATGTGGCCCACCCATAAACAAAGCCATGTAAGCTGATATATATTATTATACTGCTCCAGCAGCAGCTGCCCTGTGCATGTCTGTGTGAACCTAACATTAAAAATCCCTACTCAAGGCAAATTTCTACCCTAATAAACACTAATACTGTTTGGACTTTTGCTGAGCTACTCTATGCTACCAGGAGCACAAAGGATGGCAGGTTTTATTGAGCTATTTGAGAAACATCAGTTTAAGATGGAAAAGATGCTTTCCAATTGTTCCCTTTACATCTGCGGATTGCTGATTTATTCCTATGCTAAAACCCAAACATTTACAAATCTAATTTGATTGTAAGTATGAAATTTGTTTTCTTACTGAAAATCTGGAAAGATAAACATATCAAAGGTATGCATTAGGAAAAGCACCAGCATTAGCCCAGTTAAGTGTAAGGTCAAGCCAGGTAATGCCTGGGCTCCCCTGCTGGGTGAAGGTGCTCTCCTGTTCACAAGCTCTGCAGGGGGAAAAGAGACACGTGAGGCAAGAAAAGGTGGAAGGTGCTCTGCAGAACACTGGTGCCATTCCCCTGAGCCCTCAGATTGCTTGTGAAAACAGGAGGAGGAGAGTAACTTGTCTCCTCACCTCTCCTCTAATTCTCTACTCTCACATGAAGGAGTCAAGATCCAACCTGATAGGAATGGGAAAGGTGCCAGCAAAAGGGCAGGGGGAGCCCATCAGTCCTCTAACGACTCACCTGGCCTCTACAGAGTGCTGAAGAGTCATTTAATAAGCTTTAGGAAAGTCTGTTTCAGCATTATAGCAAATTATTCCAGCACTGTGCCAGAATCACTGAAGATGCTGCTGTGTAAACACCCTTGTTTCAATAGTAAGGAACATCTTGCAAGTTGGAGATGTCATGGAGTGACAGCTACAGTCACGTTTCAGTCTTTTTCTAGAAATGACCACCTTGCTGAGTGTGACAGTGGTGTTCGGCAAGGCAAACAAGGAAGAATGAGACTGAAGTTTGTGTTTTATTGCTCTGATCTCTTCCTTCATGACTTTAGATGAAGAACAGGACACAAACAGCTGAAAGATCAGAGGGCAGATTAAACCTCTCCATTTTTATCTTCTCTTAGAAAAGCTGCTAAGTTTTGTTTTATTACTACCTTTCTAACACAGGATGAAAGTCTTTGAAGTCATGCACTGGTCACTCTGGGCAGAATCCAGGATTCTTTGATTTTTTTTTTCTTCCCCAACCTTGAATGTCTAAAAGTCAGCTGTCTAAATCTAAGCCAGGCATTTAAACTCCCTCCCTGGTAACTACAGGACAGAATGCAGTCAACAAGTAACACCTGAGTGCAACACAGGTCAAACTAAGCATGTCTGAGTTGAACTCCTCTCTGGAGTTAATTTCCCTTCACTGACTAAGGAGGGGAAATAGATGTTTAAAGTGAAGAAAACTGCCTTCCAGAAGCTGGGGGAGCTGAATCCCAATCTCTCTGCATATACAACTAAAATGGACTATATACACTAGGGAGGTCTATGGCTCCCCTGAACTTCCCCTAATCATAAAGGATAATGTCACTGGAGAATGTAAATGTCTTAATAATTTTTCAGGAGTCAGTCTTATGCCATACAAGATGCCCAACAGTAATAGCAAGCTCTGATAATTTCTTTCCAAAAATAACAAGTTCCTTACAGTACTAAAAACTGCCTCAGGCCCCAGCAGTGGTACAACATCTGTTATGCAGCTTATAGATAATTTATTAAGAGTACTTAGGGCAAAATGCCTGCTACATGCATTTCCCCATCTTTCCAGTTTGTTTTCTCACTCTTTCATGGAACAGAACCTTCCTTTAAAATAAATAGGAGAAACAAATCTACTACAATTCACCCACATGGCCAGTTTTTCAGCAGCTGAACAGAAATTGTGCATGGAGATTTTAGTTCCAACAGAGGAAGTCCCAAATTTACAGTACTGGTTCTTTCACTCTCTCCTTTCTAAGTCATAATAAACAAGCCAATATGAGTGGCTCATTTAAGAGTTTAATTCAGTATTGATTACAAATGTCTGACTGGATCCCCTTAATCCAAGGTGCAAACCTTGAAATCAGGAGAACTGACCATATCAGTTTTCCATTCCTTCCAGTGGCATTCCCTTCACGGAGTTCTCTCAGGATCAGGCTCTTGCCTCTTTGAGCAGGGAGCCCAGGTGAAACTTGGCAAACAGAAATGAACGAAAGCTGGATTACAGAGGTGGTCATTAACCCCAGGGACCTAAGGTGTAAGCAGTTTGAAATCTTTTTCCCTGGCTTGAACTAGTGTCTTAGCACTTGGGTGTGATAAATCTGTTTCTTGAAGGAAAAATAAATCCTCAGTCTACGAGGAGAACTTATTTAGAATGCTTGACTCTGTACAAACAGGGAGGTACAGCCCTAGACTGAGCCTCTCATAGAACAACTCAAGTGTGAACTCATATTGTCCAGTCGAAATGTACATCTTTGTGTTTCTTCAGTACTTTTAGGAAATTGAAACTTTTGGCAAGAGAAAAACCTTTTAATAGCAGGAAAAGAAAGAATTTTAATGTAGTGGTGATATTGAGAGAAACAAACATACTTAGGAGGTCAATTTGGGAAAAAAAATGAACAGACAGACTAGGAAAAATAAAGAGAAGCATCAGAATGAATGGTGATACAGCAATCTTAGGAAGGGTAACAAAGTATGGATCTGAGGTTCCACATGAAAAAATTCAGAGGATGTCATCTGGTGTGGACACAGCAAAATCAGCAAACACATACATGCAAGATATTTAATATATGCTCTGTACCTCTTCATTTGTTAGAAATTTGATTCCTATTGATTTGCCTATTTTGAAAGCTTGTCTTAACATTCCAGTTTGTTGTTTGCCAGCATGCCTGCACTAGTGTCTTTTTCCTGATAGATTTTGTAAGCTAACAATGGCATTTAATTCCTGGACAGGACAGCCAGGTCCTTGGGGCACTGACTGCCATTATAGTTTTTTAAACTTCAACAAATTCTCAAATTACATAGTTAACTTCAATAAATATGAACAACTACTTCAGAGATGGTATCAATTTTTCCCCAGAAATAACCAACAGAGCAGTGGATACCATACAAAAATAAGTGCTCAGGTACTGAGATGACAAGCCCCTGAGGACAGCAGCTATCATTTTCCAAGTAAGACAGAAGGCTATTCCTGAAGAAGCAGTTTAAAACACTGTGGCAAAATATCACTCTTCTAGCTTCCTTCACTTTGCTTACTGTCAAAACTTATACCTCAGTCTTACCTCTTTGTAACTGTTTTTTACTTCTTCCTGCCTTATATCAGTTGATGCTGATGACAGGCTTGAGACAGATGATCCTCTGCTGAAAGTTTCTGTTGAGTGCTGAGGAGACCTAAGAGGTGACTTACAATTGGAAAAAAAACATATGAAAATCAGTCAAGCAAAAAACCAGAAAAGGTTAAATATCAAATTAAGGAGGTTAAGCATAGGCACGAAACTCGCATGGGCTGTTACCTCAGAAGCACTCTGTCCTCTTTCAAACGTTAGGTAGTTTAATTCCATCAACGACAAAATCTGCATAAAAATATTAAAGAGAAGCAATGTAACTCACTTAAAGAGAATCAATGAACGTAAAGAGAATCAACTTACTTAAAGAGAATCAATATAACTCCACACAAATTAGCTGCCAACCTAATAATTAGTAACAGATTATGAGTGAGCAGATTAAAGTACCCATTTACAAGTTCATGTTCTATCCCACAGAGTGTATTCCCGTTGCTGGAGTTAAAATGTGACCCTTCTTCCTCAGAGTGAAACATATGTTCTCTTTAGTAGTGAAACCCTATTAGCAGTGAACATCTACATCTCTGTGGTGTTGCATCACAAAGAAAACAGGCTGGAAGATAAAGAGGAATACCTTGGAATTTAATGCACACTGTAGGGAAGTTTCTTTCATCCGGTTTTGAATTTCTGGGTTTGCGCCATTTTGCAAGAGCACTTCAATGATCCCTTGATAACCCCAGCGAGCAGCGATGTGCAGAGGGGTGTCCCCCTTCTCATTGCCTATATCCAGTCTGCAGGAATGCACATCATAGTACACTAAAGCCTTGACACACTGGAAAGAAAAGGAAAGCTATCAATAAATTATAGTGGTGTGTCTCAGTTCAGACAACAGGCACAATCCTAAAAGGTTTGTTTTTATTGCTGCTCATGTAACCCATTACCTAAAGAGCATGCTTTAGTGATTCAGTGTCATTAAATAAAGAGTTAAATAACTACATTTGCAAAGCACTATCTTTAATGTGAACTCACATTAAAAATTGCTATGAATTACCAAATAAATTCCTAATTTAGAGCATTAAACAATTTAGCCTTCAAATATTTTTATTTACTTTTTAAAATATGTAAGTTTAGTGCAAATTTGCATCAGTTTAATTCCATTCCATTAGAATGCCCATTTGGTTTGTTACAAAACAATTACTTACATCCTCATGACCATAAGTGCAGGCTAAATGAAGTGGAGTATTTCCATTATTGTCCTGAACATCAGTACTTGCCTTGTAGTGCAATAAGAGCAGCTTAAAAGAAAAACAAAAGTAGACATTTAAGTAACTAAAAAATTAATGTACAAACAATTATTGCTCTGCAGATTCCTTTAGGGTTCTGGCATGATGAAGCACTTCATGAGGCACTAGCTCTGCTTCCTGTTTTAGACACCACCCTCTCGGCACTGCAGAACTGTTTATGCCCTACCCTGCGAACCAAAAAGTCTCTTCTTAAATATTCAGAATTTTAATTGAAAAAAATGAATCCTCTACTGCAGCAAACACTGCAATATACTCACTACATCATCTGCCTTGCATTTCAAGAGCCTATGCAAGTGAAGACGCAGATTAATTTCAACAATGCTAATTGAAGAACTTCACATATACTAATTTCAAGTAGACAATAATTACTATAGTTACACAGTCTATCCTAAACACAGGGTGAAGCATTTAACTCAGTCCAATGACTGCAATGGTTTTTCTGTCTCAAGCAAGAGCAGAGATGCTCTCCATTTGTATTATGTATTGGACATTTGTGTTAATAAAGTGGATGAACTATTAGGCATGCATAGCTGCCAGCTGGTTATTACCAATGGCTGGAAACCTTGCAGTATAAGAAAAAATAAAATGTCTTGAAAACTACAGTGATGAAAGATCATCCATTCTGACAGCTTACACAGTTCTAGTAAAAGCTTCTCAGAAGATCTAAATGACAGTAACAGTAGAAGAGCTTAGTAAGAGCCATGTATTTATTATTTAGGTTAGATGTTGTGCTTACTGTAACATTTTGGTATCCCTTCTGACAGGCGAGGTGAAGGGGAGTTGAACCGTGGTAATCTGTAGCATTGACAATGGCTCCTTTGGCTACGAGTAAATCCACTAATGAAGTCTGACCTTGGAAAACAAGCATTCAGAGAAAGGAATAAACTTTGCACAGGAACATTGCTACTTTTCAAATTCAAACAGTGACTATAAATCAAGATACCCTACATCTCTGCATACTTTGTTTCCATGTACTGCATATTCACTGCCTTGATATTTGGGATTTTTGCTGCAGATTATTCAAGGTCAAGCCCCATAAATGAACCTCCAGCTAAAAGCAAGCTGTACTTGTATCCTATGAGTAACAAAAGAAAATATTTCGACTCAATATAATAACAAAAAAGGAAATTATAAATAAGAAACCACCCACTAAGAAAATAATACATCTTCTAATAAAAGGAAGATAAATTACATAATGAACATTACAATACAGATGTTACAAACCTACAATGCATAGCGAGCTGCAGGAGAAGGAAAAGAGTCATTTCTCACTCTGCCAGTCCTTTAAAACAAGACTGGTTTCTGATGACACATTTTTACTTTTTTCAGAGCTGAAGAAAGCACTGCTGTGGTGGCCACTATGGTAAAAGAAAACAGCCAGCAAACAAAGAAAAACTCAGCCATAAGAAACTGAGCTTTAAAGAATATACAACTTCAGTCTGTGCCCAGATAGAAACAAAGTTTCAATAGCAAAGAAGCAAAAAAAAAAAAAAAAAAACCTTAATGCAAAATTCCGACTTTAATACAAAGGTGGAAAACAGGCTGACATAAAGACATAAAAGCAAAAGGAGTAGGAAACACTAGTGAAGGAAAGCTAGCCCACTCACCACAAATAGCAGCTATATGAAGAGGGGTGTATCCCCGGTCATCTCGGGAAAAGGGGGTGATAATGGAAGGGTCATTCAGTTTCCTTTAAAACACAATGGGTTGAAAGCAGCTCAGTTACCCAGGTGGAGGTGGGAAGGAGAAGGGAAAGGGATAAGTTGCCAAGGATGACAAAAAACTGATTTTGGAACTTCTTATCTTTTTACGTTCATGAATTATTCCATACAGAACTCTACATTTTGTTAAGAGAAGTGGGTTCTGTAAATTTGATTCAAGAGAAGAAACACCACTTTTACCAAAGGACACAGCCTCCATCACAGAACTGGTGGGTTCCAAGGGATTCTGTAGTCTCCCAATATTTCTCCTGTTTTTTCAAACCACGCACATATATGCTCTCTACTACATCCTGAAGTGCTACCAAATCCCTCTATAACCAAAAGCAGCACACTTTCTTTAGCAAATCTTAGATAAAGGCTTTTAGACAGCTTCCTGTGTAGTTATGGGGATGAAGAGTGCTCACCCAGAAACCAGCTTCTCGCATTTGTCACAGTAACAGAGTGGGTGACACATTTTCTGTACAGTGTCCTTATCACTGTCACCTTGACTTAGCAGCCGCTCCACTTCCTCCTGATCACCTGAAGCAATATGCTACAAAAAAACAAGAGAAGAGAGAATGAGGAACCAATATAAAAGGGCTCCTTTTAAGAAAAAAAAACCTAAGAGTAATTTACTGAAGCACAAAATGAAAGGAACCCATTATGAAAGACGTATTCAAGCATTAGAAAGCAGAAATGAACAATGTCACAGCACAAAACCCCTTAATGGGCATTCAGTATTAAAAAGAAACTGTTCTTGGCTTACTTCACTTTCTATAAAAAAATTAAAACAATTCCTATTGTTCTCTTTAGAATCAATCATGAAATTGAGCTCCCTCTGTGCAAAAACATGTCTATAAAATTACTAAGTCTCCAGCCATAAGCTGTGAACACATATAATTAGAAGCTCTGCTTTGTGTCCTTGTATAGGCAAAATTCTTTTAGAATGACAGTATGAGATTAACAGATAATATGAAGTAGCTGTCAGGTGACCACATTTAAATTATTTCAGAAAACTCTTTCAATTTCAAGCACTAAAAGCTGTGAGACACAACCAGATAGTAATATCACATCTGTGCATTAAATGGGCCACACAATACCAACAGCAGTAGCATTTCATCCTCCTTTGCTCCTATATTTCATATAACGTGTGCTGAAATCCATAAGATTATCTTATGTTAGTAAGGCTTTGGCACAGAAATGTACTCAATTCAAGATTTTTAGCATCTACTAAAACGCATTTCACAGTACTAATGTAATTAACCCTCCATTGCATTCCAGAAAATTGCAGAAAGAGAGGAATATAAGCATGAAATATGCAAATACATACATATTCTGCCATAAAAGTTATTAACCTTAAACAAGCAGTCTATTGGTGCAGCAGACATCTGGGACAACAAGTTCATCCTTTGTCTTAAGAGCAGCTTGTCACACAGACTCTCAGATTCCTGAAAATGAAATAGATAGATTGATTATCTATACAGTCATTTACAGGCAAAGGTGCAGTACCTTAACAGTGGAATTAACTTTTAAAAATATTAAATGCTGTACTTACCATATATGAATTATCAGACACCTGTGAAATCTGAATCAGTTTCACATTTCAGATTCTGAGACATTAAAGACTGGGCACCCACAGAAATAATAAGTAGATGTTCACCATAATATTCCTTTACTGAAATTTGCTGTGATTTAACTGAACAATAATGAAATGATGGCTATACCAATGCAGCAAGACTAAAAAATATGTATCAAAGACAGCATGAACTGCAAGAGGTACAACACAGCTTTTTCAAGAGGAGAAATTATGACAAATTCACATAAAACATGTCCACTGGTGGCTACTAAAAAAGATGACCCAGATACAACTCTGACTCAAAGAATGCTGAACTCTCTGCTGCTTGCTGAAAAATAAAAGGTTGCACCAGGCAAAGCATTGCTCTCCAGCAGATCCATTTGTGAAGTATTTCCTACTTGGTTTGAGCTAAGCAGACGCAGTGCAACCCTTGCATCAGTACTTATTCTCTGAGACAGCTGAAGATAACACTTCAGGATGCACTAAAGAATATAAATGCCTCCAAAGCCAGGTGAAAATTATTAAGTGAAGTTAGATTTTGAACTGGCAGCATGACCCTCCCATGAAATAAAGCAACAACCTAAGGAAAACATTTTCTAGGAATGCAGATGGAAACTTTTGTACATGCCTGGCTGTGATCAACAGCTGCTTATGGTTGGCAGTGATGCTGTTGTTGGATAATGGCTCTCTAGGAATGGGAAGATTTCAGCCTCCATAAAACAGAAAACCACTGCATTTAAGACACCCACCCATGTATCAGGCAAACTTCAATGGTTTAGGATCTAGGCTAGGGCTTTTGCAATTAAAGTCTGTCAAGACCAGATGTAAATGAGCAAAACCAGTCTGATTCCACTCCTAACATTAGTAAATTAGAATGAAGTTTAAAGGTCTCATGAACTGCAAATAAACAAGATCAGTTTCTAGAAATTAAACTATTCATGTTTCAAAATCAACACAGATACCTTTCATAAAGCTGTCTAAAAACACCCTTAAGAGTATAGAAAATAATGTCATTAAAAACATTTGTGAAGAGATGGAAGGGCTTTTTTTTGTACTTCACAGGAAGTTGTTTGTATTTAGATACATGAAGGTAACATATATTCACCAATCTTTTCAGATCTAAGTACTTCAGCTAAGGATACCCAAGCATATCTTTTCAGATTACAAGGCATAACACTGGTGTCCTTGGATAAATTCTTCACTATGAACAGGAATACCTTCCCTAAGAAATATTTGATCAAAAACTTAACTTCTGGTACAAGTTTCTGATGTCTAATCAGAATTTCTGGTGTGGGTGCTCACAGAACACATTATACTTTCACTGTGGAGAATTTAAGTAACCATGAGCAAGAACTACTGTAATTTTAGTACTGCTCCTTCCACAGTGTGTCTTCAGGAAAAGCGTGCCCCAAGTGGAATCATTATTTTAAGAGAGTCACATGATACAGCAACCCTAATGTAGCAGCATTATATATTTATTATATAAATCAGAATATAAAGAGCCCAGGTGAAACCATATATCTCCAATAATGAAATATGGAATGACAAAAGAATCAGATAATGGCTGAAGAATTAAGCAAGTTTGGGCCTTCAAAGTCAAAACTCACTTGGTACCAGCTTTACTTGCAGCCCAAGAATTTATATTTCTTTTAAAGAGAGACTAATTTGAGTGGGACTTTCAGGTATTTTAAGCATATGTTGCCTAAAAAATACACACCCAAACATGAATGACCTTTTTATCTAATACTACTCTATGTAGATAAAGGAAGTATTTGTACCCATGAGAGTGTACCTGTGTAATGATCTATCCCAAGTCATTCTCACAGAGTACAACTGATGACTTGGAGAAAATACAGGTGGCAGAAGCCACGAGAGGAAGTCCTGAACACAAACTAAAACTAATAAAGTGTTTGGTGGGGAGGGGGAGTAGGGATCATTTCCCCACCTACAGCTCTTTCCATACATGAAACAAAATGCTGCCTATTCCCTCATGGCTGGCTCTGACTCCCTACTGTTTTATACCTCACTTGAACCCCCTGAACTACACAGTCTTACTACACATTAGCTGTGCATAGGAATTAGCAAGCATCCAATACTCATTAACAGGAACTCTAATTAAATGTTGACAACTCCCAGAAAACAGAACTGACTCTCTGGTCCTTTACAGCCTGCTCTCCTCCCCACAACCAAAGTGTCTCACAAAGACTTGCATGACCCTGGGAGAAGGGATTTGGCAAGAACATCCTAAGTGCAATTCACTTACTGACATAAGGGTGAGAACATGCCCATTATCCCACAGGGTACATTAGCCCCCTGCTGAGTTTCTTTCTGGAGTTAGTTTCATTATGGATTGGACAGCAGCATTACTCAGCTGCCAGAAGATCCATCTGAAGCCAGCTATAAAATCAAGCATAACCACATAAGGGGCTGTAATGAAGCCCCAGGGCACAGCCATGCTCCTGCTCACTTCAATCCCACACCCCCTTCCAGCACAATCTGGAGAAGGAAATCATAGGGCAGCAAGATGACAGCTGCTGCTGCTTCAAAGCTAATCTCCTTTACCGGAGATTAAAGGAAATATCTCAGCTGGTAACTGTATGAAGTGAGAGCAACGCTCCTCCACCTCCTCACTATTCTTTTTCCATTCCTGTCTTAGAGTCTCTCTCTTCGTGCACGCCACCTTCTCCTATACTGGAGAAAAGCGTGGTTTGGCTCTTTCCTTTTAAGCTGTGTTGAGGGCAAGTTGTCACTCACTTCATCCTCAGGGTTGTGCTGCCTTCCAGCCAGGCTGACTCCAAGGAAAGGCAATGCAAGAGGATTTTGTGTTGCACATTCACCCTGAAGTTAGAAAGTTTTCTATGCCTGGAGATGATCCAGCTGAAGTACAGGCAGAAACACAGCTTGCTCTTCTTGTGGTGCAAACACTAAAGACCTCATTTAGACTTCTCAAATACATAGTTACCTTTCCAGACAGGTGTCTCCCAAAGAAATAAATGTAAGTACCTTAATGGCAGTGGCACTTCAGTTACGATCACTTGAATGCAATCCCAGTATAAAAACTGCTATCCTTAGCTAGAGGGAGGGATAGGATCAGGCATTTAATAGGAAACAGCCTTTATTCTAGAAATTTAAGAGCAGTACATTGTTTATAGCTTGCTGGCATTGTTGTGGAAGACAATTCTACTTTGGTGTCGTTTCTCCATTCAGAGCACCAGCTTTGCTCTTAGTATATTGATTGTGAATGACAGCCAAGTGACTGCAGAAAGCAAAATCATATAGCAGGTTGATTCTTTTAAACTAACACTTTTATTTTTTTGAACATAATTCAATATAGCATTACAGAAATACCACTCTCACAAAATATGAAAGAGTGTTGGGTTGATTTTTTTTTTGAGTGTACAAGACAGACCTGCACAACAGGTTCATGGAAAAAACCCAGAAAAGAACAAAACCAAAAATAGCAAGAGGTCAAAATGTTACTTAAAGTGCTTCTTCTTTAAGACTGTGCCCCAGGTTGTCCCATCCCAAGCCCTGCACACTGAGCCATTATTCTGGCCCCTGCAGTTAGATTCCAGTGCTTTGCAGCTGGGCAGACTGTGACACACTGAATTCACTCTGGTTCCAAGTTCACTCCTTTTGATTTCCACATTGGCTCAGGAATACCTAGTTTTACAACAGTAGAAAATTTTACAGGAGTGGTAAGACTGGATTCCTTGACTAAATAACCTACAAAGTTCTAAAATCATAGAAGTTTCTAAAGTCACATCAGCATCACCCTTGACTAGCCTGCAGGGATGTGAACAGATTGACAGCAGGTCTAGCTGCCTAGTAGCAAATCTCTCATGCATCCACAAATTTCCTACCCCTGCCAGATTAGAGATCCCAAGAGCTAAATTTGACCTTCAAACACCATCTTATCATTACCCTGCACTCCCCCTAAGCCATCAACTCAGTGCAGCATTGTAACCTGCACTGCAAACACGTGGAATTCTTTGAGTATGAAGATCTGCTGAATAATTCTAAATTACACTGCTATCTCCTTTCTGCTAGCACAGCTCAGTGTTTTAGAATTACACAAAAATTTAAGCTATGCCTGCTCTCAAGTACTGCACTGCTTTCACAACCATGGTAGGGTACAAACAGGAGATACCAAACATTCTAGAGACTCATCTGTAGAAAACAGTGCTGTCATTTTTCCTCTAATCATATGAAGAGGCAAACTTGACATTTAAGTACTTCTCAAGAAGTACAGAAGAACAAATATTGGTACACAGCTAGAACTTCATTACAATCATTTGGGTAAATTCAACATATTCATGTTTTTAAGCAAAAAAAGGGAATTCTTACGTTAGTGATTTGTACCCTCTGGCTGGACTTACACCCACAATGGTACCCAGAACTACAAGTTATCAGACATTTGACAGAGTTTAAGAGTAGCTTACTGTTGATCTGTCAGAGAGGTTGCCTTGTCGGATGTATTCTATTGCAGCCTCAATTGAGGTTAAGCAGTATCCCAACTCATCCTTCACTGAGCTGCAAAGCCTGAAGTTCTTTATGTAACTCAAGTTGGCCATCCTGAAAAAGAGAGAGTTAAAGCCATGAACCACTAAACATAAGACACTAGGCATGGCATATTGCAGCTCATCTTAGGCAATCCAGGCAGGCAACAGGTGTGAGTTGGGAAAAAGCTTCTAGAAAGCTTGTTAGGCCAGCAATATGGCTGTTCTGAGCTTGTAGACTGATTTGAACTCTACTTATCTCTTAAATAGTCTTAAATATTATTCTTAATAAAAAGTTATTAACTGGATAGAAGGAATATGAAGGATAAGGACAATAGTTGGAGATTAACATCTTTGAACAGAGTGAAGCAACATTCAAGCACCACAGTGATAGTTACAAGCTAAAGGCCAAATGCTGATCTCAGAGATACAGATCATACCAACACTGAGAATCAGTTCAGGTACAGCTGGAAGGTTTAGACAGAATTTTACTGAAAATGAGGAGACAAAGGCATAGGCTAGCAGGAAGTAATTAAACAGTCACAGCTAGTTTCTCTGTAAGACACGCACCAAATCTTGAAATGCATAAAGGTTGCACAGAGAATCACTCTACAAAGGCTTTGCAGATGTGGTAGAGAGATGGGCTCCCACTACAAATGTTTCCTAGGCTGAGAATCAAAGACACATTCCTGATAGGTCCTTAATTTAGTTACACGTATAACACATCTTTGCTATTTGTCCTAGAAAATGTTTTCTGCATTTCAACAGGACCTCTTACACTTTCAGTAAGTTATTACTGTATGTTCAGAAACATTTGTCCCTACAGCACCACTACACAAGATGGTAAGAAGGAGTTCTGTAGAGCCAAAATAGTTAACGTACCAGTTTGGGATTTCTGTTTTTACAAGCAAATACAGCAAAACAGAGAGAAGATCATCTGCACACATGGTTTCCATGTTAACTGAAAAAAGAATTCACATTTGGTATTAGTCATGTTATGGTTCAAATCAAGAGCAATAACTCTAAAAGGAGTTCTGCCTCCTAAGACTAAGGGCCAGCTCTACTAGTAGAGAATGCATGGAGAGCCCAGGGCAGGCTTCCAAACATTCTCAATCTCTCACTGAAATAGGCTGTCAGGAGCCAACACAGATGCAGTTTGTGCAGTACAGCCTGCAATATTTGACTAGCATCCCTCTCTTCCCACAGCAAGAGCCAGAGCACTAGCTCGAGATTTCTAAACTTCTTGAGGGCAAAGACTATGCTCAAAGTTGATATACTTTTCCATAACCCAGCAGTCTTCTCAGAGACAGGAAGAGATGAAGTAGGGAAAGCATAAGTTCACTGTGCTACTCTATTTGCATTTTAGAAGCATCTTCTCTTTTCAAGCTCCATAAAGTAAATGTCAGGTTAAGAGGATTGTGTTTTCATACCACAAAATCACTGCTGTAATCCACTGCAGCACATTTGTTTGGCCCCACCCAACACCGCATTTTGCAAAAGATGCATCTCAAGAGTATCGATTTCAAGATATCAAAGAGAGCATGGACTAATACACAAGAATGATCTAGCAGCAATCTTCAGTGTTTAAAATTGATCATCATCAGTGTCCTGGCAAATGAGAGCCTCCCACATGTTCAAGCTAAAACCTACACAAGCTAACCCAGCACCCCACCTCACCTCACAAGAACCAGCATTGACACATATACCTTGCTTCCCTTTTGCTCTCTTTAGAGACCTTAGAGACTCCAGATCAATTGTGTTTGATCCCTAAGTGCTATCAAACACTTGTTCATATACTGAAGTGCTTTGTGTGTGCTGGTTAAGTTTAAAACTATTAATTCATTAATTACTGACCTCTTTGGCTCGGAGACTGCATAATAATTTGTACAACTTTACGCAGACAAAGTAGCTTCTGTTGAGGGGAAGTACATTTGTTCAACTGACCCAGTTCTCGCTTTGCACGTGGTATATTAAAACTACAAAATAATTAGAAATGAATTATTAGCATACAGAGTTCCTCTGCAGGAAGTCCAAAGCCCAGGTTTTAACTTCGGCAGAGCTGAATTGAAGAATGGTTCCAAAATATTCCCACTTCTACTCCAAGTGAACCTGCATTTCTGTATGCTGAAGATGGAAAGGGAAGCTTAAAAACATAAAAGTAAAGGAGACAACCATCAATGCAGATTGTCCCAATATGACACTTGCCAAGCTTTAATTTTCCATCTCAGATGAACAAAGTATAAAAAAATCTTGCTCGTGCCTGAGGGAAGACACTTTTTTGCTGGCACTTAAGACAGGATCTCAATGACTCTTCAAAGAGCCCACAGTCATCTCTCTCACCTGAACTCGGGTTTCACTCCAATGTCCTTTTGCTGCAGGTCTTGAAGGCTCCTCGTGATTTTATTAAAATCAGCATCCTAATCAATAGAAAGGCAACAGGTTTTTTTAAATGATTTAGATGAACATAACTAGTATGTAGCAATTAAAGAAACTTACCTCACTTGCCTCAATTGTCCCCACATATTTGAAGACTAGATCATAAATAGCATGGTGGATATACATCTGTAGAAAAAAAAAAAGTATTTTAGGCATGAAAGGGAGAGTTAAAAACAGCTTGCTAATTATTTTCCTTCATTTCAGATGCTTACTTCAACTGCTTGTTTGATCAGATTCATCTGCTCTTCTTGCTTTGCAAGCATCTTCTAGAAAAGCAAAGCCATAAACAGCAAGAGAAAGTCAGATAATTTATTGCTTAAGTAACACTGTACTATGTATCTAGGGGGGTAAGTCTTTACCAAGTGTGAATCTCTCAAAAGATGCTGCAGACATTTGGTATAAAGTGCACTGACAGAATCCTAGGAGAGAAAAGACAAAAGCTGTCAGATTCAGGTTAATGGGACTTGGAGGAACAAAGCTTAAATAAAGTCCTCCCTGTCTCAAAAGTGCTCAGTATGGTAAGAGTTTTAGCAATAATTATTGCATTTACTAAACAGTTCAGATAGTGAAATTCTTAAATGCAAATTACCACTTCCCCCTCCTCCCCTTTCACAACTCTAGGCTACTGTGACACAGAAAAGTTCACTAAGACAAAGATAATAGCAGCAGTGAAGTGAATTATATTTAGCAAATTAGACATCAGGAAGGAAGATACTGACTATGTAGTGGCGGAGGCTTTTCCTTTCATGTTCTTTAATTGTTCTATAGAAAGATCCTATGTATTTATCAAATCTCTCACAGTGCCTTCCCAAGAACTCTCTAACATCTTCAATGTTTTTAAGCAAATAGGAGTTTGATGAAGCTGCAGATTCACCTAAAATAAAAGCCAAGAATTAACACAGAGTTAATATATATGCATGGTAAAATGCATTTTCTCCCTGCATATACAGCCAGCTTGTGTGCACTGAAACATTAATTCAGCTTATTGTACCTTTAACAAGAGCATTACCTTTAATTAAGAGAATTTAATGCATCACATTAGAGCAGGCTCCCCTGCTTTTTATGTCAAGTATTTATTTGGAATAGCTAAAACAGATTTCACATGGTTTTTTACACTGGGATAATTTACTACCACACGCACTCAGCTTATGAGTTGTGTAAGTCAAGCTTGAAAGTAGAAGAAAAGCACATTACAGTGTTGACTGAATGCCCATGCAGGAAGTCAGGCTGCTTTAAGTGAGCTGCAAAAATCCCATCTTGGATTTTTACATAACCTATTCTTTATTTAGACATGCTTTCTCTGAACTGGAGAGCAAAGTTGCTTCATGTAACATTAAACCAAAGCCACTTTTCTTCTGAATAAGACAACTGAATCCCTCCTTCACTTAGAGCTCATGTTGCTTTTCCAAAATTTTTTTCTAGGCAAATCTTTCATTTGCAGTCAAAGGCAACCAACTAGTAAGAGGCTTATATCATTCTTTTTAAATTACTTTTGAAATTAGAAACTCCTTCACTTCTGAAAGACTGCAATACAACTATATTAAGTAATGCCTATAAATAATATCACAAGAATAATTTTTGAGATATAGATTAATACTTAGAAAATTTAAGGCTATATGAATGGCAGCTAGGTTGGTTTTTTTTCTCCCAGACAAACTTCCATACTTCCCTCACAGTACTACTTTCACTCCACCCTAGTACTACTTCTCTTTGCATTCACTTGTTTCAAATATTCTTATTTATTTAGGAAGACTAACGTTTTTATTTCAGAAAAAGCTGAAGCTTCTAAGCTTCTTAAGGAGCTTCTGTTCTTCTTAATTAGTAAACACAGATTGTTATACAAGTTCACAAGGACATGCTGTTAACATTCACAGTATTGACAATAGTCTTGAAAATAGTGTTACAGCCTTAAGGAGCACTTCCAGTACAGGACAAAAATTAAGACATTCATCTTAATAAGTTGGGCAACCACCAGGAGGTTGCTACCTAACTCTGCCATACAGCTTCTGTCCCCCAACAGTGATCATGAAAGAATTTACCTCTCCAGTTTTTTGTGCATCTACCCTGCATTTCAAGACACACATAGTCACATTTAAGACTAAATCCCTTTTTTAAGCAGTCAGCACTAAATTGAGCACTGCTAAGAAAAATCATGCTGGAGTAAGTATTCTACAGATGATTCTTAATTCTGCAGGATTTATGCCCCAGTCTCAGCACCAGTTTTGCCTGGCAGCAACTCGATATTTCTCTTCAGTAGCACACCAACATCTGGCCCAGCAAGCTGATAAATGCCAGGGGCTTTTAACCAAGCCAACACTTTCCAGAATGAACACATTTATTAAGCACATCAAACACTAATTTGCTCACTGTGCAAAGGCAGCCACCAAATTGGCACCAATACATACTTGAGCCTTCTGTTTTTTCCAATGGATGAGCTATGCACAATATACTAAAGCTTTCTTCTTTTTCATTGTAAAAGGTTTCCTCAAAGAGAACAGGTACCGAGAGATGATAATTAAAACCAGCTCCTAAAATGATGAGGTTTCCTTGTATGAAGATCTCCTGAAACAAAACGAAGAGCAGATCAAGTGTGAAACTCTGCCCAAAAAAAAAAGTTACTCTTTGGCTTCTACATTGTGTAGTTATATTTCCCAGGGGGAGAAGAGAAACTTGCAAGGCAAGAAAGCCCCAGACCATAAAATATCTCCATTCTCATGCTGTGGAGACACTGAAACGCAGGCTCCTTCAGTCTTCAGTGGCTGGCTGAACCTTGCTTACAGCCACTTCCTTTACAAACCTACTAGAGGAGGTTTCAGACAATCACCAAGATCTGTTTGCACATTTTAGAGCACTTTTAGTAAAAAGGAAATTAAAAACACCCAACAACTTCAGATCAGGACTTAACCCAGCTTTAGAAAAAACACCACACACCTTGTCTGTATTTCTCATGCTTGGCTTTATTTTCCCAGCAACTCCAGTGAGGACAACTGGAATAGGAAGATCTAGATGGCAGCCTGCAAACTATCTAGAGTGCAAGCTGTATGTCCAAATTCTCAGACTGTACTGCAAAATTACAAATGAAAACACTGCCTCTTCTGTAACCATTAGTTCACACGATCAGTCAGCAGCAGCAAATCACTCACTGGAGTGTCCCCAAGTT
Source organism: Coloeus monedula (assembly GCF_965178545.1). Taxonomy (NCBI): domain Eukaryota; kingdom Metazoa; phylum Chordata; class Aves; order Passeriformes; family Corvidae; genus Coloeus; species Coloeus monedula. The sequence goes on along the minus strand of NC_138793.1, from coordinate 4,953,986 downwards.
ACATTCAGATATCAAAACAGAAATACCTTTCCATTTAAGGTTTGAAAATTTTCTTCCAGCGGCTTCAGAACATAAGATTCAAACTGGCAGGTAGAAAGACTGTTGCTTGAAAGGCTTCCTTTGCATGGAACTAGCACCTAAAAAAAGTTAAATCAGGCTTTAGAGAGAAATGCCATGTATTGCCAGCTATACATCAGTAGCTTTTGTCCTTTAGAGGCAAGCAATTAAATCAAGCTTATAAATATTTACTAGCAAACATATAGGAATTATAGGTGCTTTTATTTAAATAAAAAGGAAAGGCTATCACTAGAAACACAATTCAATAATTAACCCAGAAATTTCATTTAGTAACTTATCTGAAAAAGGCTGACAGATGCTACTGAAGCAAACAACACTAAGGGAAGTAAATTAAATCTTTAGCTACTTAGCACCAGTCACACAAATGACTTAAAATTAAGCAGCTAATAAAAAAGCAAAGTATATTTTCATACTAAAATGAAAATCCATCAGAAAGAAAAAAAATCTAAGATAAACTCCTTGGGTTTACACCAACAGATAAGCAATTTTGGACAAATTCTTAATTAGAAAGAAACAAATTTTATCATCAGGTAACAATAACCTCCATGTTTTATGGAGTCTCTACACACTTAATTGTGAATGAAGATTAATTAGAAAATACCCAGATCAGTATATGTAAAGGACTGGAGTTTTTATTCCAGGCCAGTTTATTAGCTTTATTTTGCCATGTAAAATGCTGTCAAATGAGTAACTGCTTGTCCACCAGGCATTTCAAAAGGTCAATCACATTTAAGTTATAAACTTGTGAGAGAATACGTAACTTCAGTTCAGAGAAAGGAAAATAAGCTTCCTGCAGAGCTTAGAAACAATACCAACTATAACTTTTTACTACCTTGCAATATATCAAGAGGGCCATATTAGTAAATAATGTGCAACTTAAACTAAAGATTGTTCTGCTTCATTGCCAGGTTTTGTAGGCTTGAACTAATCTTTACATGTTTCCTAGCATACATATGATTTAAATTCAAATAGCTACCATTTACTAAGCAGCTTTTAAATACACTATTTTATACTTACAATACCATGGAGTTCTGCAACTTTGCTGCATAGATCAGGACGTCGCTTCTGAATGGCCAAATAAAAAGGATTTTTCAAGATATCTTCATCATACATAGCCATATGGACTTCAGATGTTCCAAGGAGATGTTCTAAAACACATACAGAGAATGGTTGATGTATTATATGTGGTACCTGCTAAAACATAGTATTTGGGAATAGCTAGGGGCAGTTTGATTCTCCTTGTCCACAAGGAAAAAGCCGTTTCAGGTCTTGATGTAAGCAGCCGATGGCATTGCTTAACTATTAACTACAGTTACTTAGAAGTTATTCAGACAGAATAATTTTCATGATTATACACTTCCAATCACACAGTTATCCCCAACGTCTCCTTAGGCCTTCCAGGGGTTGGAGTCTAACTGTGACTACTGGAGAGGAGAAGTTAAAATCAGATTACCACTTTGATATACAAATGAACTTCTGCTGCCGAGATCTACAACAAGCCAAGAGACAACAGCTTTTTTGCAGCAGATTCCACTGCACCACAGGACATTGATGCTGTTGCACTGTGCCCACGTAAGTCTTAAAACTCCCCTGTATAAGGATTACTAACACACATCAATGAGACATCCAGACAGTGTAACAGAAACCCTCGTGTAAGGCAATCCTCAGCTTTCCAGGGAAAGTTAGAGAGGTACACTAAGGATAGATGAACAACCATGTCATAATTAAAAAGCCACCATGAAATTTATCATCATTTGTGGTCATCTCTACTCCCATGAAAACAGTCTCAGTGATTTGAGGTCAGGCTGGTAAGTAACATTTGGCCAAACAGAGAGCAAAAGAAAGACTGGAAAGTGAAACTCCAACCTGTAAACATTGGAAATGCTGTCATTAGGTGTCACAGTGCCCTGGAAAAGATAATCCCTAAGATACCAGACTCTCGACTGCTTGCTTCCTCAATTCCAATTCTCTATGACATATCCTAGCCACAAGGGCAGGAAAAACCCTATCAGGTCCTTCCTGGAAAAACTTCAGAATTTCTTTTTTTTAACAAGAATTGAGATTAACAGGCATACAAATGCTTAAATAACAAGCTTGCTGTATCTTTCCCCTCATGCAGCTTCCCTTAGTAATCAACAGAAGCTGTACAATTTCCTTATACAATCTCAGCTCTATATACTAAGAATGGGTAAGCACAGCTAGAGACTTTAATTTGAGCACACCACCTTTACATAATCAGTATCCCCCTGTTTCCTCCAATGCAGAATTATTCCTACCACATTATTTGTTCAGTGTGAGCTCACTGTATGGCAGTTCAAAGGAGTGGAAAAACATACACCCAATTCCCATTGATTCCAGAGAGCCTTTGAGTTTCAGCCATGCTGTCAACTGATCTACAACCTGGTAACTGAGCTGGGCTCTGGCCCCTCCTCCTAATCAGGCACAAGCAGAGTTCCCTTAGAGAGCTAAACACAAACACAACCAGTTAAAGCTACAAGTCATTTCCACTATAAAGTTATCACCAGTTACAGCTTGGACAACCCCAGCCTGAACCACTGAAGTCTGGCAGTGGCAGGCAACTGCCTCGAGCAGTTTTCCTGCATAGTTCCAGACAAAATGGTCCATACATTTTCAAAGCATACAATAAGACCAAGAGCTTCTATGAAAGATTACTTACTCAGTGCTCCCATATCAGCACAGCTATGCAGTTTACTAGCACAATGGGGAAGAAAATGTTTGCTCATTGACAACTTCAGAAGACAAACCAAGTTGAGTAATTAAAGACTGCAAACCTAGAAAAAGTCCACCTTAATCCAAGCTCAACACGAGCCAGCAACCTGCATCTGAAGCTTTGAAAGTTAGCCATGCCTTGGGCTCATCCCCCTGCATGAGCAGCAGGTCAAGGGAGTGGAATCTGTCCCTCTGCCCCACTCAGGTGAGATCCCTCCTGCAGAGCTCCCTCCAGGCCTGGGGTCCCAGCACAAGGACATGGAGCTGTTGCAGCAAGTCCAGAGGAGAAGGAAAAAAATGCTCCAGGGGCTGGAGCCCCTCTGCTCTGGAGACAGGCAGAGAGAGCTAAGGGGGGAAGGGAAGGCTCCAGGGTGACCTTCTTGCACCTTCCAGTACCTAAACAGGCTGGAGAGAGACTTTGGACAAGGGCCTGGAATAACAAACAAGGGGAAATGGCTTCCCACTAGAAGAGGGTGGATTTGGATTAAATGTAAGGACAAAATTGTTCCATGTGACAGTGGTGAGGCCCTGGCACAGGTTGCCCACAGAAGCTGTGGCTGCCCCATCCCTGGAAGCATCCAAGGCCAGGCTGGACAGGGCCTGGAACAATGGGGGATAGTGGAAGGTGTCCCTGCCCATGGGAGGGGGGTGGAATGAGATGAGCTTTAAGGTCCCTTCCAACTCAGATCAACGAATTCTATAATCCATGATCTGTCCTACCACAGTGTCTGGGTAAACAGGATGTTCACCAGTAATTCCACCACATGATTACTATAAAGATTTTTTGGCAGGCAGCTGCTATCCAAGTTCAAACTGTGGGCTTCTTCTTCAGCCAGTGCTGGGGGAGGGAGAAGAGGCAGCACAAGCCCTGTGGCAGGTCTGCTGCAGGAACACAGATGTCTCATTGTTCATCTGCACAACAGCAGGGCTGAGACACACCTTTATGAACAGGACTAGTTAGCTACAAAAAATCCTGCCTGCTGAACATCTGGCTAGGCCACAATTCCAAGTAAGTCTTAATTACTGCAGCTTGCAGTCCAAACATGACTCAGTGACAAATTAGTATATATAACTAAATACAATTTAGCATAAGTCAAGCAGGGCTGTATGTACACACATGTGCAACCTGCAAAATAGTTTGCCGCAGCAAGACTAGCATCCCACGTGCTTTTTTTTTTGGATGGTTTTGGATGTTCCCATCCTCATCACAGGAGATGAACTGACTGGAGAAGAGCCTGAGGTAAGGAAGGCAAAGGAGCCCTGTAAGCAGAATCCAGTCCATGGAAGGTGGTGATGTTTATAATTAAGGAACTGCATGAAGCAGGTAAGGATTTTTTTCCCCACAGGTGGATCAAGCTTTCAGTGAAGGGCATTTTTCCCACATCTAAGTAGGCCTTAACTGAAGAAAACAGGCTTAGGTTACAGATCAGAAATACCTTTCAAAAGGGAAAATAAACACATGGCTTGGCAAAGCTGTCAAGTCTCTCACATTGTAAATCTCCAAGAATGCGTCAGACAAACATTTACTAGAGGTGATAGTGGACATAACGAAGCTGTGAGGGTGGATTACATGGTCTCTTCAGACACTTTCCATATCAAGCTTTCATTAATGTAGTTGTCCCATTGAGGCGTCTTCATCTGCCTTTAGTTTGGTGAATTCATGTATCTGGCCAAGCAGCAGAAGATGAGACTGCTGTGATCCTCCCCAAGACAGTGATGGAGAAGCTGTTAGCACATCACATACTGTGTCAGAGAAAAAAAGCACAGTGACACAAGAAGGCAACCAAGCATGAGACTGCAGTGCTAAAACTGCAGTGCACAAATGTCTCCCACAGCTTTATTGCCAGCCTTTCAGCCTAACAAATCTTCAAGTCCAAAAACTTCTTCCCATAACAGGAGGGGAAGGGAACACATACCATAAATCCTCCTCATCAAAAAACCTGTATCTCACCACCAACTGATAAGCTTTGTCTAGAAAGAAATTAAAAGTAACACTTCATTCCCTGGCAAAACAAGTGGAAGAGATTTATGTGAGGAGAAGTTCCCACAGAAAGCTTGACTACACGAAGCTTGCTGTCTGACTGACCTCTTAAATCACTGTCTGCACGTGAAAAAAACATGAACAGCTGGAGTACTGTAAGAATCATTGCTGATGGACCATCATAGGAAGAGTTTGAAATTATCATCTTCAGTTCCTGGTTCATGAGTTACACACCACAAATAACTATTTTTAAACATTTAGTTGCAGCCACAGATTCTTTTACTACAGAACTACTGACAGGGTTGAATCACACTTGGAGCTCCAGCAAGGAGTGAAAAGAAACTGCATTCAAACATTGAATTCTGGCATTTCACTTACTGTAATGCCCCTAAGGTGCCATTGGCATGCTCTACCCCAAGAAGGAAGGTAAAACTTCTAGTTCACATGGTATTTGTCACCCTCCTTGAGCAGAGCAGATGGGAGCTCTGAACTGCTCCCCTCATGCATGTTCCTACACAGCAGGAAACAACCCCCACTGGCCACATTAGTACTGTTTTGAAAATCACAACTCTCAATTTCCTTCCCTTTTCTCTCTTACCCCTGCAGCTGTTCAGTGTCTCATTAGGGGATAGCTATCATATCTGATTAAAATGCAGGTATGAAAAACAACAGGTAGAATACTTATTACCTAAGACAGTCTAGTTACTATATTCACTTGGCCCTCCAACCTCTCACAGCATTCTCCAGCGAGACAGAAGTGTGGATGTAGAAACAATTTAAGTCATCAAAATCAAACAAACAAACAACACCAAGAAATCCGAAACAAAAAACCAAACCAAAACCAACAACGACAAAAAAGCAAACCGAAGGAATTTAGTCTACATATTCAAGAGAGTACATTAAAGCCTCCCCAAAGCTCAGGCATTTTTGAGATTAAGTCAATTTCTTTCCACCCCAAAAGTTAAATGCATCTGAAAAACACTGGCTAATGCACTGTTGTAATTCCAGGAACACATCAGAATTCTCCATTAAGAGTTTGTTGGCAGAACACAACATCCAGCTTCAACCTAATTTAACTTGGGGGTGACACAGACTTACTTTTCTAGTTGCACCTTGGACAGCTTTAGATTTACTGAGAAAACAGAAAATACACAAAGCCTTATATACATTACCAGAACTGACTAATGCTTAACAGAATGCTCATTAAAACTATCAAAAGCTATATTTGCTATGAAGTTCACTAAATTCTATCATGCTGAGCAGTAAAGCAATACTCGAGTACTAATGTTATGTAAAAGGTTTAAATTGAATCACTTCAGTGTATGGCTTCATGCCTGTAAATACAGAAATAGCTCAAATTGCTGGAAAAACAGAAGCTAGCTGGATCAGACAGACAATCTAATAAGCATTATGTTACAGTTTAAAAAAAACCCATAATCATAATCTTACAACAGACAAATCCTCTCTAGATCAAAAGCAGAGTGATAATTCTAATGATATAACTATGGTACAAAGGACAGCTCAAATGAAAAACATGGAATCTGAGCATGTCACTGTTTTCTCTAAAATACTAGAAATGAAGCCTAATTACATTCAGTACTGAAAACAGTGAATAGGAATAAATTCTGACAGTTCATTTTGTCATTGATGGTGTTTTCTTTTAGAGACGAACAAGTGAGGGACCTTTTCCAAAGCTTGCAGGTTTCAGTTCCTTTTAAGAAGTACTTTGAAATTTAGACAAACAGCCATGAAAGCAGATGATGTCATTGTACTTGCATTGTTACTTGACAGTTACCTCATGTCCACATTCAACTTGTACAACTATTTACTCGAACCTTAGGCACATCATCTTCTCAACATCCTGCTACATCCCTACTAAAGACTTAGCAAAACACACTGCAAAGAAAATGCCTTTCATAGAATGAGAGATTGTGTATACAAACACTACATAGTCAATGCCAAGCAGCATAATATTCTGTGTTTTCACCATGGCATTTTAATGATAATTCAGCAGAACAAAGTAAAAACAGCTACCAAAGTTAGTAAAAATTATTAGCTTAGTTCAGTAACCTGAAATGTCTCCAGGACAGCAAGTTAGGATGTTACACTGGGGTACTAACATCAAGTACCTCTGTGTCCTCTCCAGACGCATCCAGGTTCAAGGAAGCAGAACGCCCATGTTCTCCAAAACCTTCAACATCAGATCTATTAGCATGGCAAGAAGCATAAGTTCACTCAATTACACTTTACCAATACTGTCAAGTTTCACGTGACAACATCAACTTAGCTCACAGTACCTACAACAGGAACAAGTAAGGCTTAGTAAAGTAGTAACTTGATATTTGCTGAAGTGCTCAAAATAATGAGTAAATGATAAGCGACTCATTACTCAACTAAAAGTTTCTCATAGCAGCAGAGAAATACATGTGCAAACTTTATCAGAAATGCATAATTCTAGCAAACCACACAGCTCCACAAGGAAAAAAAAAGTAAAAGGAAGCAACTGTCCCCAGTTCCTTTTTTTTTTTTTTTAACATAAGTGCTTCCCCCACACACCTTAAGAGCACCACTTGTTAGAAGGAACAGCCAAAGGTGAGCATATGTTAGTGCACTTTACAAGCAAACAGGAATCTAACATTGGAATTTAAGTAGTCTCAGTCCAAAAACTCAAGTTACCACTACAGTCCCTGTTTTACCAGGGCTATTACTCCTCAGGTTACTCTGCTTCTGGGCAGAAGTTACGATATGAACCAGAGTTCTACATCAGCATTCATCTCAAAATAAAAACAAATTGTTTCTGAGCATTTAAAAAACCTAAAGGACGAGTGTTGAGCATCCTATGAAAAACACCTGACACATTCCAGTGCACCTTGTTCACCACGAGGTAGTAAATAAGTAATTCCATTCCTATCCTTTTAAATTCAGGTTCAGCTTGTACTGATTTCTATGAAACTGAAGTATGCCGGAGTAGCACCTCTGAATTATCAGATTACAAAGTGGTGAATTCACATCAGTCAGCTCAAGGCTAACTAGCAATCAGTGAAAAACTAAGTTTTATCATCCCAGAACACCAGTCTGGAAAAGAGGGGTCATGAGCATTCCAGGAAAATGCTAATTTCTCTCACCATCTTCCTTCCAGGCACGCATTTCTTCCACTGAAGGGTTAAGAGCTGGCACAGGATCTCATGGCTTGGGTCTTGCCTCTACCCAACACCCCTCAAGCCTTTTCTAAGCCTGGCAACTCTGGCCCTGCTACCACTGCTCCCACCCTCCTTGGACAGGCCTCCCCCAGACCATGCAGCCCTGGCCAGTACCGAGCACATGGGCTTGTACCAGATCTTGCACAGCTTCTGATGAGCCCCTCCTCAAACTCCAGAACTGAGTTCACTCATGAAAAGTTGTAAGAAGGTTCACCCTTCACATTTTAACAGAGCATTTGCACCACCATTTGATGTGGACACATTTTTACTTGGCCCAGACATGAGGGCTTGACTCTTCCCAGTCAATCTCTCCTTTTCTCCAGAGGAAGAACATTTCAATATGTGGGGATCATCCTTCAACAGCCAAGCTTCCCACTTCTATCCAGTTACTCCCACCTATTCAAGATCATCTTGCTTGTCATTAGCCTAGTATCAGGTACAAGCTGCATTCTCTTTTCACAACAGGGTAGACACTAGATTCCCATTTCTCACAGGTTTAGAAATCCACCAGAGTGGCTGCAATGAAGTTTCATTCTTTGTCTTACCACTACTGAAGCTGCATTACATTCTCTGATGCAGCTCTGAGCTACTCAAAGCAAGCCCTAGAACAAAGTGCAAGTGCTGTTCAGTGAACCCCCAACTGTTACAAGGAACATTTAGAGGGAGAACATTAACAACAAACACAAAGTTCCCAAAACAGCTTCTCAAACAAGGATGATTCCCTCAAATACTAGTGAGTGGTATTTAAGGTCACCTCCTCCTCAGGCTCTCAGAGGTTTCAGCACTTTGGTACTTCACTCCACTCCACTCTCTGGAGGGGAGGGATAAATTCTTAGGGAGTTGAAATAGACAGAGGTCTACTTAAGCCAAATATTTTCATTCATTTAGGTATTGGTGCAAGGGTAAGGAAGGCTGGAAAACGATTCAGCAGGTAAGCTCTAACTAGTAAAATAAATTATTTTAACCACCACTGGTGTATAAATGCTACACAATGCAACATGTAACAGCCTAATTAAGAGCTTCCTGAAAGTAAACATCATGATACAGAAGTATCACTCAAACATTCCCCCACAATATAAAGCAAGATTTTTGCTGTGGATCAAATCCCCTCACACTATTTTGCAAGCAAAAAGCTTAGAAGACAGCAAATCACATAATTCAAAGAAGTGCTTAGTTTATCAGTGATCAGGGGAGGGAAGGGGTTAATGTCACTTTTTGTTTTCGCTGTATTTCATCCTTATTTCCCTTCTTCTTTTCATAGTGGCTTCAAGCTTTCCCAGGCCACAGCAGTCTACAGACCAAACTTAGTATATGAGCTTACTCCAAAAGCCCCTCAGATAAGGCTTACCAATCGTTTAAGCAAAACAAACGTGCATTTACCTAAAATTCTACTTGAAAGTATTAAAATGAGGCTATAACATTTAATTAGTGACATTCAAGATGCCACACAGAATACTTTGCAAACAGTTTTAAGAATACTGCACAGTAAGAATATGGTCATTAACATCTATTGCAAGAAAGCTTTGCCACAGAACCAGGAAATACATTTCTTCTACTACTCATTATGCTGCTTCTTAAGTCAGTTCTAAGGATTTTTACCTCCATCCTAATAGCTTTCCCAGGATAGTATTTGGCTAGTCAGCATCTTGTTTGAAAGCAGTATCAAGATGTGGATTTTCAGAACATCGTGCCTGACTGACAAACAACTGAATTTTAAGAGTTGCCACAATCTAAGCAAATTGTATAACTGCATGCAGCTGAACTTAAATTAGAACAAATCTAAATAACAGGCTCTTCCCACATGACACACCTAAACATGTACTTAGGCATGACCTGATACAGATTATGACTGCTACTACCTTCAGGTTTAAATAGTCACATGTTTCTGAACCAATACTCCCAGGGACTTTCAAAGAAGTGGCTTCCAGGTTCTCACACAACTTCAGTGCTCTGTGGCAGATTTTAAACATCGCTAAAACAGACACACAAATATGCATAATTTAGTCAGCAATAAGCTTAACAATTATGTCACATAGGACTCCAGATTCAAGCCCAGAGCTAATCCTTTTTCCACCTGACAATGATTAAGCAATTACAAGACTTCACTCACAATCAGGTCAAAATCATCCCTGTTTCCTTATTCCTACAAGGAAACTGACATGACTGGTTTGCTTCTTTTAGGCTACCAACATGTATTTTGATAGAAAGCTATTCAGTTTAGTTGGTAGTAATTTGATAATCTACACAAATTTAAGAAGCAATTTCTTCCACAGGTAGCAACCTGCTGCAGAAGTTACGCAGGTTTTGGAACTAGGGCCAAAATTAAAGCAAGACAAAACATAAACAAACAAAAAACCCCAGTCAGTAGAGTCCAAGCTACCAAAATCCAAAAGGAGGAACATAGTCTAGACAAGACTCCTCAGGCTAGGCTCAGCAGCAGAAAGCCAGTCTGCCTGGACTCTGTTCCTCATAGCAATTTATCTTGCTCATAACACACATCACCCTGCAAGGGTAGTGATAAAAGATAAGGAAATGGGTCATGCTCCCCTTCTTGTGGGACTCTTGAGGCTTCACAGCTTTTTCAAGCTCCTGTAGCATCGCAAAACCACTCAGCTACCCACAAACGCTGGGGCATATGCGGTAGCATACGTTGTGACAAGCAAGCTCTCCAGGAGCCCACTTGAGCAGTCACATCAGGTGCTAGACACAACACAGCTCAGTTCACCAAGTGGCACTCCACATTACCTCCGTCCCTCTGGATGCACACACGAGCACGGCCTAGTACCCATCAGTGCCCACCGTGCTGTACCCAGCACGCTGCCAAGGGCAGCTGGGGAAGCATCGCTTCTGACAGTGACAACTGGCGTGTTTCCTGCACTTCCTGATGTGCAGTTGCTTGACTTGAGCTAACTGCAGGTGCCCTGAACGGATCGCACGCCGGCCCTTCCTACGGGTGACAACAGCAAGCTCCTTCCCCAGCCGGGTCCCGGAGCGTCTGCGACACATAGGACAGCCGAGGGGCCGGGCAGGACCAACCTGCCGTGCACACCGGGGCTCAACACCGCGAGGACCGACCCTGCCGCAGTGATCATTGACCAGGGCCATGTGTCCGCACGGCCCGACCCCGCTGCGGTCCGGCCCGGGCAAAGGCCGAGCTGGCACAGCCCCGCCGCCGCCCAGGCCGCGGCCGAGCGGCTCCCGGGGCACGGCACGGCGGGCCGGGAGCGCTCCTCGGTTCCACCCCGGCGGGACGGTCCCAGCGGGAGCCACAGGCAGCCCGGAGCAGGAGCGCTACTCACACAACACCATCGCCTCCCCGCTCCCGGCCGCGGAGCCGCTGCCGCCCGCCTCCCCCGCCGCTCCGCGCCCCGGCCGAGCCCTACCGGAGTCCAGGGCGGGCCCAGCACGGCCACGCGAAGCCAATGGCCGGCAGCGGCGGGAGGGAAGCACGCAAGAAGCTGAGAGCACCACGGAATTGCTGCCTGAGGAGGCGGAGCCTGCGAGGGCTTATAGGGCCGGGCCGGGCGCTCCCCGCCATGTGACCGCGCGGGCGCCCAGCTGGGGCGAGTTAAGTGGCGGCGGCGGGGACCGCCGGCTGCCCGGCTACCGCTCCCCAGAGCTTTAGCCTTGGCTTTTTTAATTTCATATTTTTTTCTCCTCCACCCTCGGCGCTTGGCACTTTTCAAACAGCAGCGCCCCGTTGAGCGCGGCGCAGACCCAGCCGCCCCGGTGGCGCTGCAGGCGGCCGTAGCGCGGGGAGCGATGCTGCCCGCCCGCCGCGGCTCCCCGCTGCCCGCCCGGGCTCCTGGAGGCGCCGGCACCGCCTGACCAGCCGGGTAACGGGGTGCTGGATGCAGGCGCGACCCGAAGGCAGCACTTGCCATGTGTGCTGGTAGCGCCCAGCTGTGGCAGCGCCCGGGGCCCAGCACCGGGTAAGTCAGGGCGGCACCGGGCACGGCCCCCACCGCCACCATGGTGAAGGAGGAGTGCAAGGCGCTGCTGGACGCGCTCAACAAGGTGACCGCCTGCTACCGGCACATGGTGCTGACCATCGGCGGCACCTCGGACTCCCAGAACCTGCGAGAGGAGCTCAAGAAAACCCGGCAGAAAGCTCAGGAGCTGGCGGTGGCCAACAGGAACAAGCTCACCACGGTCCTGAAGGACAAAAGCGTGAGTAAGGAAGATAAAGCCGAGTTCGAGAGGCTATGGGTGATTTTCTCCACGTGCCTAGAGATCCTGGAGATCGACATGAGGAGAGCCCTGGAGCTGGGCCACGAGTTCCCGCTAAACGTCCCCAAAAAGCACCTGATCCAGACGGGCATGAGCGGGGGAACCTCCGGCGTGGCCGCCCGCGCCATGAGCGTCCAGAACATGAAATACGAGGCTGAGCACAACATAGACGTGGTGGATTTGAAAGACCTCGAGAACGAGATCAACCAGGTAGGAGAGATGATGTACGAGATGGAGATGAAGGTCAATGTCCCCCAGTGGACAGTAGAGGCTAAGCAAGACCCCGGGGCTGAACTGAAATCCACCATCAGCGTGGGTGCTTCTTCTATTGGCATGATCTCTGTGGAGGAAAATAAATCGTTCTGCGATATCAGCAAGGTTCTAGCTGGGATTATTTTCACTGCTGTGCTCATTATCGCCATTGTCCTGGCAGTGTGTGTGGTAAAACTGTCTTAGGGTGGTGCAAGCTCTGACACGAGCAACCCTCTCCAGCCTGTCTCTGGAGTGTTTCATGCCTCACCTTTACTTTCAAAACGTGTCACTTGGATGAGCTGAGAATTTAAAACGAGCACTTGAAAGAACAAAGCAGAACTCCTGCCTCTCGATGTCCTAAAACGTACTATTTGCTTCTTCATGCTTTTTGAAGAAAAGGGATGCAAATCAGCCTGCAGAATAGAATGTCTTCGTTTGCTGGACTTGTAACAGTTAAGCGAAGTATCAGGGTATTATCACTACTGACTGTAACAGGGATTTGCCTGCTATTAATAGATCACTATTCTCAGAAGCCTGTGGTTTTTGTTCTTCACTAGGCTCTGCTGTTTGCTGCTTGTCACTGTTTACAGTATTGGAGAGTAACATAAATTTGAAGGCTATCATGGGTGTTTTGTCTGACCAAGTGAAGAGAATACTTCTTTTTTCCCATCAAATACAAAAATATTTATTGAGTAGAGGAAAAGGGTAAGGATGAAAACCCCAATAAAGGAATGTAAGCAACCTCTATTTTAGACAAGTTAATGGTCGGGGAGGGGGGGAGAAAAGAGACCCCTGATTGATACCGAGTACTGTTTGTTGATTTAGACTGGCTTGTACGGATCCCAGTTGCATGAATTGGCACAGCATATGTGAATGACTAATCGCTTTCCAAATCCAAATAGAAAAAAGGCAGAGTTGCATATTCAGAAAAATACTAGCAAGCCTCATGGTTTTCATTCACATTTACCACAATTTTATCTTCCCCTGCAGAAAGGCTGATTCTTGCTACTGGTTCTAATTTTTCTTTCTGTAGCAGCAGCTTGCACTTCACGATTAATTATGAAAACAGGAGCAATGAATCTACCCACAGCAGTTGCAGTAACATTGGAAAATAGATTTTAGCAAAAAAAAATTAAGTTAAAGCAGACCTTCCCAACGGGATCCCCTCTCCTGTTGACAGGCAGGGACTGATGCTTGAAATGTGTACAGTCACATTTCTGCAAGTTCCCAAATTGCAGAAATCCAGACAAAGCTAAAAATGTGTCTCAGTTTCATACCTCAGTCATGTCTGATTAATCATCTGGGAAGCAGGAAGCCTGTAGGATTGGTCCCATTTGATAACACTACAATTCTGGGAGGGAAATGCAACAGCATAAAGCTTTCCAGTGCTTCCCTGTGGAATTTACATTTAAATGTAAAACTGTGGGAACTGACAGTTACTTAGCAGAGAAGCTTTACAATATTTTGTAAAAGGATTTATGTGTTATGGTATTTATTATTTACTTCTGGAAATACCTTCTAGTGCTGTGAATGCACATTGTCCATTCAGGAATGCTTGGTACATGTGCTACGGTGCCATAGGTGTATGGGGCACTCCACAGCCAAATATAAAGACCCCATAATATTGGGGTCTTAAGAAGTTATTTTTCTTCATTGATTATTATGGGCACGTTATCAAAAAGTAATAATCGGACATGTTTTGTGAACAGTCTTCATGCTTGTTAAATAAAATTGACAACATGCATGAACACCTAATATTTTTAGTTAAGAACTAAACATACTTCAAAAAACTGCAGCAAACAGTTTATTCTTTAAAAGAACTGAATTTATGGGGGGAAAAAAAGTGTATTTGAATCTGGTCACTTGTAGGTGAGAAAAAAATAGTGGAGACCTGAATTCAAAGCTATAGATTATCCTTATGTTGAAGGATAACATGAGTTCTGCATCCAGTCTTAACTCCATTCTCTTGGGAATTCAGAGTGCTACAAGACAACTCTACATTCCTTTCTGTTGTGTTTCACTCATTCCATGGGATATGTTTTATGTGTAGTTAATCTATGTCCCTAGAGATCCCCGACAGCTTTATAACTAAGCCAGGTCTGTATTTATCAGTGCTACAGGTCCAGCCTGCCTAGACACGGTGTAGTTGCTGAGTGTTCATTTAAATTGGATGATCTCCTTCAAAATCACAATGAGTAAACATATTTAAGGAAAATACAGCAAAATCTGCAGGAGATCATACCTATTTGGATTGCCACCACTTGTCATTAAGGATCTGTGGATATTTCCACTCTGCACTCTCCTTTCACTTAGCTCACGGGAAGGTGGAGAAGCAGTTGGGCTCTATTCTGTGCTTCCTGAAAACTCCATTTACCTTGTGAAATCAGACCATTTAACCACATGTCAAACCCCAAGTAATGAATTCAAGTCTGTTTTCTGGTGGATAAGTAAATGGTAACACTGACAGCATTCATTACCTTTATCTTGATATCTTCCACACACCTAACCACAGATAAACAGTTTATCCATGCTTATTTATGTAGAAGAATTTTTAAGAATAGGTCATCTTCAAAAGCAAGCCTCAGTGAGTGGGTAAACAGTAAGTTTTCACTCCACTGCTTTTTTTTTAATTTGGATTTTTTGCTATAGGATTCAAAGAATTCATATTAATAGCCTCTAAGTATATAAGTCTTGCTTTATTATGAATATGCACACAAGTACTATTTAAAGGATTGACCTTGGAAAAAGAATTTTCAAATTGTAAGACAAAGCTGGCTACAACTTAATTCATCAGTAGTTTGTTCCTAAAAAATCTGTATCACCTTATATTTAGGCTATCTGAAATTAATAGATTAAGTAGAATTTTAAGAGAGGATTGGCACTGTCTACAAGGATAAAGTGCCTGCCATTCATCTCTGTTGGGGCCCCTCTCCCAGGGCTAAGCTGAAAAGATACCTCCCTCACATCTCCTACACGTGTTTGTTCCACCTGACAGACTTTGGCACAACACTGCACAAAACCAAAACAAAATGAAACCACCATTGCCCAAAAGTACTGAGGCTTCCTTTAAATTAAGAAATACAGATTTGCAGTCTTCATTTTTTTCCCCTACTGAAATGCAACTGGAAGGAGACTGGAAATGTTATTTTGTAAGTGAAAAATGGGAATACATACTTCAAAATACTCTATATTGAAGCAGCATGATGAAAAAGCACATACTCTCATGTTGATTGCTGAGAATGTAAAAGAAGATGGTCATTGCTTAATTAATATCAGTGTTGATCTACTTCAGTTCTTTTGTTTTTATTCACATAATACACACATTAAATTTGCTGTATACTAAAATCTTACTCCTGACTTGAATTACACTGCTTTTGCCTGTGCATGGGTGGTATTTTCTACACTTTGAATAATGCAAACCTGTTACTGTCACTATTTATTTAACTTAAAATAAAGTACCTCCTTATAACTTACTGGTTTGCTTGCAGCAGTAATTCAAACCAAACAAAACCTGTTGGAGCAAGTCCAGAGGAGGCCATAAAGTTGATTAGAGGGATAAAGCACCTCTGCTGTGAGGAAAGGCTGGGAGAATTGGGATTGTTCAGCCTGGAGAAGACAAACTTTGGGGTGACCCAATAGTGGCCTTCCAGTGCCTGAAGGAAGCCTGCAAGAAAGATGAAGAGAGACTATTTACAAGGGATGGAGTGACAAGGGGGAATGGCTTCACACTGCCAGAGAGCTGGCTCAGATGAGATACTGGGAAGAAATTGTTCCATGTGAGGCTGGGAGGCCCTGGCACAGGTTGTCCAGAGAAGCTGTGGCTGCCTCATCCCTGGAAGTGTTCAAGGTCAGGCTGGACAGGGCCTGGCACAACCTGGTCTCGCAAAGGTGTCCCTGCCCATGGCAGGGGTTGAAACCAGATGATCTTTAAGGTCTCTTCCAACTCAAACCATTCTATGATTCTTTGAAAAGCTGGAATATTAATAAAGCTCGTCTATAGTAGGCTCTTCTAAAATAAAGTTCCTGCTTCAACCATAGTAATAAAAGTAATGTGCTAAACCCTCTCATTAGTTTTGTTTGCAGCCTTCTCAAGCTCCCAAAGTTGAATAGTGATGTAGCTTAACTTATACTGCCAGGGAATCAGCAGTCTGAAAAGTCAAGAAATCCCTGCCTTAGGAAACAGCTACAATGACATCTAGGCTAACAGATGATGCTCCCTTCAGCACTGCTTGTCCAGTGTTCAGTACAGAACCCTTGGCTTGGACAATCTGAAAACCAGAGGACACACTAGACTGGACTAACAATTGGATTCTCCTTGAGTTATGATCCAAACTGTCGCTTTCAGACAGCAAAGCTGGCATTTACTTTAGCAAAAGTGAAACTTGGTCCTGTGCTATTGGTGACACCAATGATCAACAAACCATCAGAACTGAGTCTGTAAAATGCAGCAATTTGTAATTTCATTCCAGGATTTCCAGTCTATCACCATAAAAACCCATTATACTGTTATCTAGTTTAGTAACAAAAGGAACACAGGACCACAATTAAAGTGATTCTCCTTATCTTGCAAACAAAGTAACATTAAACTTCAGCACTATGAATATAAAACAAAATTATTTTCAAAATTCTTCATGTAAATATGAAAATAGTTTTTACAGTAATGCAATTACTTAAAACTGGACTAAATGACTGATGTAATTAGCCTTCAGATTAAAAATTAAACATGTGCTTATTGTTTGTAGAGAGGATTGGTGACGGGCTTGCTTTTCCTTCTCTGGAAGGTTTGTGTTGTTTATGTATGCTTTCCAGAAGTACCTTCTATTTAAATGCTAATGGAACTCCTAGTCAACATATTTACCCTTCACAAATTTTCATTATGTAAAAAGTCATTCAGTAAAACCAGTGGATTACAGATCTCTAAGTGCTTTCTCTCAATACGATTATGTAAGTCTTTTAATGCAGGAAGAGATCTGGACAAAATAGTTCACACGTGAGCAGCATTTGCTGTGGTAAGTGTACAATAAAAGTGGGATTAGAAAATAATATCTTTCATATAAAATTATCCATGTGTGTTTAGGGAAGAACAAAAGAAGAAAGGAGATGGATGTACGTAGTAAATAGCAAAGTTTACTTTTTGTTATATACAACAGCCTCCCAATCTTAAACTACAGCCTCTCTATAAAAAAAAAAAGAAAGTGTCATATGCCCAGTGGGACAAAGTACATAAAATATCCCTGAGTGGAACTGACTATCCATTCTCTGATTAACTTGTACAGAGTAAGAGTAAAAATATTTTAATCTGCTACATGTTTTTATCCATTTTACAAAAGACAATCTTTTTCTCCCTTGGTTTCACACTACAAGGGACTTTCTTCTGGAAGAAGGCAGTCCCACATGGCTGGATTCCATCATCCATCCTTACAGCTTTCTGCTGTGGTACTGGGTGCAGCTGGGCTGCACCTTCAGCAGCGGCCACTGCTGAACCTGTGGAAAGGTCGCATGGCATTTAACCAGCATCGGGGCCCTGGTGGATCCTCTCAGCCAGCCAAGCACGAGTGTTTCATGCTGGAAGCAATGTGACTGGAAGCCAGGTAGGCAAACACAAATCCAATCGCAGCATCTCTGAAACTGCTGCCCACAGAGGCCATTTCCCAAATGCAATTATGTTTATTGCTCAGTTCCAGCCATTTGTCAGAATATCTACTGTGATTTACCAGAGTGACAGAAATTGGCTTCTCAACCCTCCACAGGGTCTGGTGGGTTTTTGCTTTGTTCTCTTCCACTGAATTGTATGTTTTCTTTTATTTACACTGCACTACATGACATTATTTATCATACACTTAATAATAACATCTCCACCAAATTAAACAAACTCACAAATCCTCTCAAAGCTAGTTATAATTCAGCTGCACAGAAATGGAAGTCACAGTTATGGTATAAATGTGGTCTGTTATTTTGATCATTTCCACTGTGCATGAAATTATTGCTGGAGTCTCTGATCAGTCAAGTCTGTCTCTCGCACACAAATGTTCAAATAGCACACACAGCTGAATTCACTGATGTGCCACAGCACTAAGAAACCACACAGCCAAAAAGCTGACTTTAAAAATCATGGGGTTTTTGAAAGAATAGTAAACCTCATTTCTTACAGTCATCTATAATTGTCTCAGGGAAAAAAAATTCAAATGCAATTCCTTTGTGTGATCCAGAAGAATCTATACATAAACTATACATAAATAGCATAAAACTTGGGGAAAAGAAGGAAGAAAGGAGGAAATAAGAAAAAAAGGACAAAAAAAATACTTAACTATTTATACTGTATAATATGACTGAGGCCTACCAGAGACAGCAAACATGATACTCCCTTAGCAACTTAATCTAATATGCTAATTGCAGGTGTAACTTAAGCTATACACATTTGAATTCTGGGTCCTGGAGGGAGTGCTCCAAATGATTCCTCAAACATGCCATCAGTACTCAGTCTGGCAAGAAATTACATGTATGAAAACTATTCATGTAATTAAAAGATGCAGAATTAGAACCATAATTTCTGTTTCCATAAAACATGTAATCCATTATGCATCTGTTGGAAGTAGAACAGTTCCAGTTGTTAATACTATCTGTAACCTAGTTTTCTCACCTGCCTAGTTGTTGGAATATCATTTTGTATGAAGTTAGCTGTTTGTTTTATTTTTCCTTTTAGTCAGTTGATATAATGGTGTTATAATCATAAACCTGCATTTCCTAGGTTTGACACTTACAATTTGGAAACAATACTTGAAAACCTATACAGTGAATAATCTATTTACTTTTTATATTAATTATTAAGTCTGCCTATTTGTTGATATTATATGAGCTGAAAGCTTTAGCATGTCATTTTGAAATGACCTGGAGGTATTTGAAATACCATTTGAAATAGCTGGAGGCAATTAAAAGATGTGATGTGGCACTTGGGGACACAGTTTAGTGGTGGACTTGGCAGTGCTGGGTTTGTGGTTGGACTCAATGATCTTGGGGGCTTTTTTCCCAACCTAAATGATTCTGTGATTCTACAACACTGAAGATAAGCCAGTTTAGGAAGCAGTAGAAAAGCCTAGTGAAATCTCTGCATTTTTTGGTACTCAAAATTGTCAAAATTCAATATTGTAGATATTACATCTGCATGGGGACAAAGATGCATCTAAATTAATCCAAGAACTGACTTAGTATAATCATTTCCAACTCACAGGATTGCATGTAAACTAAATTAAATGATGAAATGTTGGTGGACCTTGTTTTTAATCTGAAATTAATTATTACAGTGGTGAGATCTGCACTGACCTGTCTGGGCAAAATAATTTATGCAGTGATGTAACAAAAGGAATGAAGTCATTCTATTGCTAACAATGTACAAAAAAACCCCAGAAAGTTAATTTGACAATCATTTCCATATATCTAGTGACCTGAACCCTTTGTTTTTAAACAAACTTATACTTTCTTTTTCTTGTAAGGCAGTAAGTGAAGTGTAGAGAAAAATGTTGAAGTAACCTCTGCATTGCTGAAATATGATGCCACAAAGAATTATTATCACTGCAATAATCTTATGGTATTTCATTTGATGCAACCTTTGCATCACTATTTTTTCAATACAACATAATCTGGTTTTGAAACCAACCTAAAATACAGAAGTATTTGGGGTCCATTAGGTAAACAATCGTATGTTCTGGCATACAAGAAGAATGAAAGAGAGCTGAATTCTTAACTTTTTAGCAAAAATACCTTTTTTCTTTTTTTTATCATTTAATTTGAAGGGGACCTCTGACTCTTCAGCCTTCTGTTACATTTGACTGAGTGTCACACGTGTATCTAGCTAATTCCTGCTATGGGGAGACTTCTCTCCACACTAAAGTGGCCTGTATTCCCAGCCTACAACTGGCCCTTGAAGCATAATGTCCTTGTGCTGGAATCCTTACACACGGTAATGCAATAAACTGGTATGCTTGCTTGAGGATTAGTAATAGATTTCCTCAGATTTTCTCCTTTTTTCTGAAATCACTCATAAGGCTATAGAAATTTTAAGTACAAGTGAGATGAGCTCTGCATGCTAGCAGAACAGATTGAAGAAAAAAATCATCTAAGTTGGAGATGCTCTATAGATAACCTTACACCTAATATGCCTGTAAGACTTGTTCTATATTCATGTGAGCTACCTCCAGCAGGTCAGCTATAACTTTGAGGGGGCAGATATACACTCAAAGACCTTATCTTTTGCCTTTCTTAGCAGGAAACTGGAAGGGGGCAAAACATCCCTTTGCATCCTTTATCTTTGCTCAGAGAGTTTCTGAGTGTTCATTCTCAGAATCTCCTGCCACCTCCGGTCCTGATAACTGGGTCAGTTAAAGACTCACATGCTCCTGGAATTTCACATGAGATGACTTCAGCTTTGCCGTGGATGGGTATTGAACTACTCTTCCTAAGACAATACTGAAAGGAAGTAAAAAAAATTGCCAGCAATAGGGTGAACCTGCTGACCCTCAGATAAGAAATGGCACCTTCTCAAGCAGAACAGGTGCCTTATATACCCCCAAAATGTGTGGAAAAATGCAGCAAGTGGAGTAGGGAAGAAAGTTTACCTTAGCTTGCACTTGGCTGTCTTTGGGTCCAAAGGACTGCTCTGAATGCTGAGCTCTAGTCCTGGAGAGAGCTGTAACCCCAGCACTGCAGCTCTAGGCCAGCCCTGGCATTCTCTGTGTGTCTGAGGCTGCAGACAGCAGTGTTGTGCCAGCCACACGTCCCATTTCCACTCCCCTGCAAGAATGCCTACAGAACCAGACCCGCAAGATTTAATACCAGTGGATGCCAATGAAACCAGAGGAGGCCACCAAGTTGATCAGAGGGATAAAGCACCTCTGCTATGAGGAAAGGCTGAGAGAATTGGGATTGTTCAGCCTGGAGAAGAGAAGTTTCAGGGTGACCTAATTGTGGCCTTCCAGTGCCTGAAGGGAGCCTGCAAGAAAGATGAAGAGACTATTTACAAGGGCCTGGAGGTACAAGGGGGAATGGCATGAACCTGAGAGAGAGCAGTGTTCTGCTCATGTTTAGATGGGATATTAGGAAAAAATTGTTCCCTGTGAGGGAGAAGCTGTGGCTGCCCCATCCCTGGAAGTGTTCAAGGCCAGGTTGGACAGGGCTTGGAGCAACGTGGGATACTGAAAGGTGTCCCTGCCATGGCAGAGGGGGGAATCAGGTAATCTTTACGGTCCCTTACAACCCAGACCTTTCTATGATCCTATGCCTTGCTTGCCAGGGTGTCCCTGCTTTACATACTAGCACTTGTGAGACTTTAGACTGTCCTAGATAAAAACAAACAAACAAACTTTCCATTTAGAAACTTGAGGTAACACTATAATCATTGCTATTCTCTAGTATCAGATTTTCCTAGATATGTTCTGAAACAATGTACCAGAGCTATCAGACGTTACATTTTTGCCATAGTAAGACACTTTTGTATATGTGCTGGTATTATATCTGATTTGAAAGAGACTCCATTCATTATTGGTACATGAGTACTTTCAACTTAAAATGCCTTTATGCTAAAATGATCTGACATAATGGACCCTAAATCTTTTTGATTAGCCATCAAGCTCATTGGATGTTAAATCTTGAAAAACCTCAGTAGTTTATTAATATTTCACCAGTAAAGCAGCTTTTAGGCAAAGCACATTCCTAACAAGATGTATACTTAACACAGTAAAACAGTTAACTACACAAAGAGTGCGAAAGTCAAACAAATACCAAGGTGAATGTCATGATTTTAGGTTCAAAGTGCCTTCTAGTAGAAAACAGGCACATTAATGGGCCTTGTGCTTCCAGTCTAAGGTGGTAATTACTAATGAGAAAAAATTATTAAATTAGTGAGAAAAAGGGTGGCTCAAGTTACAAGGTGTCATTGGTTTTGCTTGTATATTCAGTGATAAGCAAGGGAAGGAGAGGGAGGCATGCTTGTCTATTGTGTGGTCATTCATTTTAGCAGCATCAGCTGGGTTGGCTGACCTGCCCTGCTCACTGCAGTCTGGCACCAGGGTGAGCTTATGGCCCAGCTATGTCTGGGCACACCTCAAGGTCATTTTTGGGTTTTTCAATTGATGTGATCCAGCATCCCACTGGTTCAGTTGCTTCTAAACTTCATTTCAGCTCCAGTGACACACATCTCACATGTATCAAGTACAAGCTCAAATATAAAATCAAATTGAGAAGTTGTCAGAAGCATGTACAGGCACATGGGTATTTGCTAAATGCAATCTGGCAAGAGAAGGATTATGGATAGGAAGAGGATTTTCCATGTTACATGCAAACACTATTCTAACAAAACTTCTCAACCTGTGTCATCAGCTTTTTTCTGCTTAAATTTCTTACAAATTAAAGAAAATTGAGGAATCAAAATCAATCAACAAAATAAAATGTTTCCTAAAGGTTCAAAAAATCTTTTTAAGATCTTGCTACCTTGCTGAATATTTTTTTCTCAGGTAACAAGGTACTTAAAAACCTCAAAACGTAAGAGTTCTGTAATAATTAACTAAAACTCTTCATACTCTTCCCCTTTGAAGTGTACTAGAACAAATTCAAACAACTTGTCAAACGTCACGTTTAACTACAGACCTAAAATGACTTTTGCTGTCAGCATGGCTCGCTATGGAATTGAGATAAGCAGATTTCTGTGAGGCCAGCTGGCGGGTCAGCAGCAGTATTACCATCATAAATCCGAGTCTTTGGCTCCTGACCCCGTGCTGACTCCCGGGAATGTAACCACAGACACTTCACCTGTGCTCCGGAAGATTCTGGGCTCCGAGGAAGCTCCTCGGCATTTACACCTTGTGGCGCTGTAAATACACTCCGTGCTGTGACCCCCAGGAAGCGCGAGCTACCCCAGGCCACAGCTTCCCAAGCCACTTAAAGCCCATCGCCTCGTTTCTCCCGGCCATCGCTGTCTTAAACCCTCTGTATTTCCTTAAGCACTCGCCCGCTGAGGGCACCCGCTACTTACCGGCTTAGGGCTGAGGAGGGCTGAGGCATCACGGCTCCCGGCCCGCCTCCTGCGGCCCTCCCCCGGCGCTGTCCCGCCCCGCGGCTGCAGTGGCTCCTCCGGGGGCGCAGGCGGCGGTGCCGCCCGGCTGCACCAGCGCCCTCCGCCTCGCCAAGATGAACCCGCGGCTGCGGCACTGGCGGGAGGCGGCCACGCTGCTGCTGGCGGCGGGCACGCCGGGCCGGCCGCCGCGCTCCCCGCTCGGCCCCTTCGACTACGAGCTGCTGCTGCTGCGCCGGAGCTCCCGCAGCGGCTTCATGCCCGGCGCCCACGTGTTCCCGGGCGGGCTGGCGGAGCCGGCGGATTTCTCCGCCGAGTGGCTGGGGCTGCTGCCCGCCTCGCCGCACTGCGGGCTACGTGCCGTGAAGCCGCCGCCACCCGGCGGCAGCCGCGCCCCGCTCTTCGCCACCGACCGAGAAAGCCTGGGCTCGCCGCTGCCGGGGGAAGTCGCCTTCCGCATCTGCGCTCTCAGGGAGACCTTCGAGGAGGCGGGGATCCTGCTGCTGGTGCCGGGGCGCGGGCCGGCCCCGCCGCTGCCCGCCGAGCGACTGCCGCCCGCCGCCGAGCTCGAGGAGTGGCGGCGCCGGGTGCGGGAGGACGCGTCCTGCTTCCTGCGGCTGTGCCAGCACCTGGGCTGCGCGCCCAACATCTGGGCGCTGCACGAGTGGAGCAACTGGCTGACGCCCGTGGGCAGGGCCGGCCGCGGCGGCCGCCGGTATGACACGGCTTTCTTCCTGTGCTGCCTGGAGCAGCGGCCGCCCCACGCCTCGCAGGACGACCAGGAGGTGACAGCCGTCCTGGTAAGAGGGGCTGGCGGTGCCCAGGATGCAGCACAGCCCGGCCGGGCGGGTGTCGCGATGCGAGCGGGTGCTCCTGCCCGAGCCTTTCTCCCACGGCCCCTGCCTCCGGCACACCGCCGGGAATGTGCCCTTACACATCGAACAGGCATAGAATCATAGAATGGTAAGGGTTGGAATGGACCTTAAAGATTATCTTGTTCCACCCCGCCATGGGCAGGGACACGTTCCACCATCCCAGGTTGTTCCAAGCCCTGTCCAGCCTGGCCTTGGACACTTCCAGGGATGGGGCAGCCACAGCTTCTGTGAGCAACCTGTGCCAGGGTCCCACCACCCTTACAGTAAAAAAAACTGCCTTCTAATATCTAACCTTAAAATCCCCTGTTTCGATTTGTACCCATTATTCCTTGTCCTGTCACTACAGTTCCTGACAAAGAGTCCCTTTCCAGCTTCCCTGCAGTCCCTTCAGATCCTGGAAGGTGCTGTGAGGTCTCCACACAACTGTCTCTTCTCCAGATCAATCAAAGCCACCCTGATAAGGCTCCTTAAGACGTGAGGAAAGGGAAGGGAGTTTTCACCTGCACGGTTCTCCTCTCCCCTGCACACCTGGAGCTGCCGCCCTTATCAGAGGTGCAGATGCAGCAGCTGCCGGGAGAGAGTTTTTTGTGAGGTCGTTTTACATGATCCGTGTTACATCAGATGCCTTTCACCTTGAATTACTGTCTCTTTCAAAGGCAGATGACAAATACCATTTTTTATACGTTCATTCCTGCAGTATAGTGGTTGTTAAATGCCCTTAGCACTCAGTATACAGGGAGAGATCCATGTGGTAGGTACAGGTATATTCCAGGGCTGCAAGAGATGCTAGTAATTTTTGTCTTTTGGAGTTAGTTGGGATATTTGAAGTAATAAACTTGTTAAAATAGTCCATGAAAATTTTCTTTGATTTTTTTTTTGTCTTTTTTTTTTTAATTGAATGTTTAAAAATAGCAAACTTCATGAAGCTCTCAGAGAGCTTAAGGTCTGGTGCATTCGGGTCCTTAAGTTTTTCTAGGATTCTGAAAAGTTTGATTACAAGTTACAGGTAGATGAGAAATCAAACAGTTCTGTAAAAGCCTAACAGTTTTGGTATTAACTGATGTTGGCTTATTTATTTGTTTAACAAATTTTACTACAGAAATTTTAAAGTACCTGAAACCTTATTTTCAAAAGAGTTCATGTTGTAATTTTGTTAATAACAGCATAAATCTACTGCCAATGATTATGCACATATTTCTATTACAAAATTTGCCATGTGAGATGAAATAAAGATTACCAATAGTTTTAACATGCAGAATAAGCATGAATAGCTGGGTGTTCATACTCCGAAAACAATGCTTCTAAGAAGCAGATGTTAAGAGGTACTTTTAATTCTCAAAGCATCAGTAGCATCAACCAAAGCATCAGCCTCTGGTAACACAGAGTTTAATGTTTTCCATTGGTTTCAGTAAACTTTTAGTTGGGCCCCTAAAACAAATGTCAGTTTCTAATCCTGACATGTCTGTGTGTAAAATAAAAACTTATTGGGGAAAAAAGGAGTAACTTTTATGGATTGTTTATGTTTTTCAATTTTAAAAATATCTTTGTTGTTGTTATTTTGGTATACTTTATACATGGGTTTTATTGTGTTCAGAAGATATGGCCTCTTGCAAGCTCTTTTGCTGTATAACTTGCCTTGCTAAATGACTTTTCAGGTTACTCAGACTTTCTATCTGCTGATGAAACTATTATTTCAAGGCTTGTTTTCATCTTCCAGTGGTCATCACCTCCAGAAGCCATCAAACGCTTTCAGTCTCAAGAGATCTGGTTTCCTCCACCGCAGTTTTATGAATTCTGTAGGCTGTGCAACTTCTCTTCCCTCGGGATGTTGCAGAGGTTCAGCTCCGCGCGCGCTCTCGAGGGCTGTGAGCGCTGGATGCCGGTGATGCTGAGTGCTCCAGATGGGTTCATCCAGCTGCTGCCGGGTAAGGACACACTGGAGAGTTCTCCTAAATACACAGCATCTCCTGAATGCTATGTGCTGAAGCCACATGACATAAACCATCCATAACTGTAAGGAAAATACTCTTAAGCCAAGCTACTGCATGCTGTTTCTACATTGTTTGCTACAGTTGTGACAGTGGCTGCAGTCAGAGACAAGCCAGGGGATCAGACAGCACAGTAATATTTTAGTTGCTCATAATCTCATTGTCTCATCATTGTCATAATATGTGTATTTATGAAGAAATTCCAGGATTTCAGCTTCATATAACCTGAAGGGTGTATTAGAACTCCCCCTATTTAGCCAGTGTCTTGGGGTGACTTTATGATGTGTATCCCATGTCGCTGCCCTATGCCCAGAAATTAACTTTGTGCCTTTCTATGCCTCTAAACTGAGCCTGAGAGGGGGAAGGAAAAAAAACTGAGCAAAACTTTTTCAAAGCAGTTTGCAGCTTGTTCAAGGACACACTGAGATAGCGGTTTTTTTTCCAGCTGTGGCAGGGGAGGGAGGAAGCACCCGGCTTGCTGCTTTCCAGTCAGCTTTTGGCCAGTGGTTCAGCTTCTTTTTCTCCGGAGAGAGACTGAGAGTTGAATTTTTTTCCCCTTCCCTGGAATTTCGGATTTTCTCCCTTTTCCACTGGACTGCTTCAATATTAGAACACATCAGGAGGACTTTCCACCAGGCACAGAGGGCCTGGCCCTGGGCCAAGCCCCAGCTCCGAGGAGACCAAAGGGAGGACTCTGACACTTTCCCAGGTTTTTTCTCCACAGCGAGAGATTTTTATTATTTAGCCTTATTTTCCTTTTCCCGTGTGTTTGTTAAATAAATAGTTTTATCTCCTTGGCCAAACGGGAACAGCCCTTTTCAGTGGGAATTCTCCTTTACTTCAGTTATCAGTTTGTCTTTGTAAGGACAAGGGATTCAAGCACAGCTGCAATATCACACCTCACAGCTGCAGTGATAAGGCACCAGACTAAAACCATACACTTAAGTCATCTTCCTCCTGCCCTTTCTCCTACTTAAGTCTCTCTCATTTCATAATTATGTACATGCAATATTAAGAAAAGCTGCATGTACTATTTACTATTCTCTGCTTTTTTTAGTTTGCTTTTCATTATGCTTTCCCTTTTTTCTTTTTTTTTTTGTTCCAATTGACCTCTAGGATTTCTGTATTTGAGGTATATTAGCTGTCTTGCACAAGAGTATAATGCCTTGATATGGCAAAACAGTTGTTTTCTTCAACAGAATAGAACACAATAAGTTTCTGTTCTTAGTCCTCTTTATACACATGCAAAAGCATTTGTCCTGTTCTCCACCTATTATATACACTCCTATCTGCCCAGGCTGTGATGATAGTATATTAATAGCACATTATAAGGAGCTCTGAAACATTCAGTGTGCACTGCAGTGTCACTGACATACTTCAGAAATTTATGGCTGTATCTTTAAATCTGAAGCTGTTTAGAGGCAGTTTACTTTTTCATTGCGAAATACATTTCCACTGATTTGCATGTCTGATAAATCCTAAAAAATTGCCAGTGTCACTCAATGAAAAGGCTGAAAAAAGTTTGGCAATCTATAACTAAATCATTTTTTCCACCCCAGGAGATGAGTTATATCCAGAAGATCCAGATTATACAGGAGAAAAGAAAATCAGTATGTCAACAGATAAGAAGGTTGAAGATCTCATGAAAGAGGGTGGTATATTTCACAGGATAGTAATAAAAAACATCAACAATCTTGCTGTCTATGTTAATATTCAAGCAAAATATAAGCATATAAATCCATTGATGATGAAGTGTGATAATTCAGATTACAATAGCAGATTATAATATTTCTTTGGTTTAAATCTAGAATAATTTTAATTACATTTATGCTCACTGTGGTTTTGGCGCTTTCTAACTGTTGCCAAATAGTCATGAAACTATTCCTCTGTCCTGCCAAAGCATTAGGTCTCTGTGTGTGTGTGTGATGTCACATCTATGTGTATCTAATTCTTCGAGTCTTTAAAAACAGAACAGTTGTGCCACTGTTGGGCCGCAATTGTCCTAAGTATATATTGTCTTCAGAGCAAGTATGTTTTGAATTGAAGAATTCTTTCATTATGCTTCCCAAAATCACCCATTAGATAACTGCAATGTGTGTCTAGAAATGAATGAAATCTCCCATTCTATATTTGTTGACATCTGCAGTCTAGTCTCTCTTTTAGTTTGGAGAAAAGCAATGTATGTATATAGATATATATATATAAATTAACTATAATGCAATTTTTAAAATAATATTATAAAGTTAATTTTTATATTTGATATATTTTAATTCTTTCTACTAATAGTGATCATTCAAAACTTTACAATTTTCAAAGGTAGACTTAATTTAAACAAAGTCATCTATGGAATTGAGTGCATTCTTTTTATTGTTATTTTTTTATCTTCAAGCTGTAAGCAATTTAAAAAATAAAAGAGTATAATTTTTTAGCTCAAAAAAGATGTCAACAACTTAAGGGAATGATACATCTCCTTGAAACACCCACTTCCATATTCTAACATCCCACTTTTTGCTTCTTAACTACTTTACTAATATATCTGAGATTTAAGAACTTCATAGGAAAGATTGCTGCTTAATTTTTGGCTTGGATTTTTTGTTTGATTGGATTTGTCTTTTCTTTTGTGCAATAAATGCAGTCAATGGAGCAGTTTTATAAATTGTTTATCTGTAAGGAGAATGAATGATGATTTGAAATTAGTCAGTAAAGTTGTGCAGAAAGCTTTGTTCCAGCTTTTGTTCTGTGTTTCAATTAAAACCTTCTGCATCAATTCCATTCAATTGGTTTGTAGCTCATTTGGATTAAAAAAAAACACTGAAAAAAAGGTGTGTGTTTCTCTTCTGTCTCAGAACATGCCCAGACTGTTGGTGGTTTTGCAGACATTGTTGAGGTTTGTAAACCTGTGCTGAACACCGACCCTGTGAAGCAGAACACTGTATATTGTGCAGTAGAACACCTCCTTCTGAATATTCTGGCTGGGTGTGACATTTCCTTTTCTCCAGTCACTGGAGACTTTGCCTATGTGCCATGACTTCTCAAATGCAGTGGAGAGTGGCTTAGGACCCATGCTTGCTGGTTCCCTCAGAACCCTTGGATGCATCTCATCATGTCCCAAGGACTTGTCTATGTTCAGGTTTCTCAGATGGTTTTGAACTTGGTTTTCTCCTACAAGGGGGAAGGTACTTTATTTCCCCACCTTGAAGTTCAGTGACTTGAAAGTTGTTGGAAGCATGACTGCCAGCAAAAACTGAGGCAAAAAAAAAGTCCAATGTCAAAGAAACCCAGTCACCCCTGTCCGTGTGGGTTATCACTGATGTAGTGGGGGGTGGGGGTATACATTTGTTTAAGTCCTCCTTTTCCAATCAACATATGTCTAGGAGCCCTTTTTTTTTTTTTCTGATCCCTTGCCACATTCAGCTCCAACTGTGCCTTAGCTCTCCTGATCCCATTTCTATACCCCCAAGTGCCATCCCTATATTC
This sequence comes from Coloeus monedula, assembly GCF_965178545.1. Classification (NCBI taxonomy): domain Eukaryota; kingdom Metazoa; phylum Chordata; class Aves; order Passeriformes; family Corvidae; genus Coloeus; species Coloeus monedula. The sequence goes on along the minus strand of NC_138793.1, from coordinate 4,924,113 downwards.
TCCCTTATGGATACATATTCCTGCTTCTAGGGCCCATGCATTTCTTTCTTGCACTTCAGTCAGACCAGAAGGGCCTCACTCAGCTTCACTGGTCTCCTGCCCTTCCTGCTGATTTCTTACACATGAAGAAGAGAAGTACAGAGAAGAAGTACAAAGAGCTTTTGTACTTCAAGGAAAAGATGCTTAAAGAGCTGCCAGCTCTCTTCTCTCCTGCTCCTTTATCACTGAGGGCAGTTTCCAGGGATTCCCATATACCAGTTCCTTAAACAAGTGACAGTGTGCTCTCCAAGAACCTTCACTTTATTTGTCTGGACCGTATCCCTCGAGATAATGAATTCTAATACACACAAGATTTTTTATTCTGTCTCTTATGGTTATTCTACCAGTTCACTTTTGTGGTAGAAAGTGGGTATTATGCGAAAATATTTTTGATAAAGAAATTATTTAGCTCACTCCCGGGGTACAGCAGGACTGTGGATATGGGAATGTGGGCAGGGGAGGAGTGCAGGGGTGATGCCAAGCGTGGGGGAAAACGCAGAGTTCTGGCACTTGTGTTAGGTGATGATTCTTCTGTCTAGTTGGGGTTAAGTCTTCAAGCAGAGCTAAGAACTACACTAAGTACTTACATTAAGTTATTCATTGCTTCCACAGGAGCAGATCCCTATGAACTCTTTCCAGTTGACCATTTACTTCTTGGTACTACAGCTGGTTTGTTTGGTTTTTTTTTTTCTTTTTTCCTGTGGTTGTTGTTCCTACATTGGTTAAGAACTACTATTTCTAAAGAACTACTTCACCATTGCCTTTGCTACAGAGACTTTAAGCCTGAAATAAATTCCAAATCCCAAACATTTATTGTAATAATTTCCCTTAAGTCCCAGTAGAATTTTCTCGATGCAAGTTGTTTGCAGTAACAAAGGCTTTTATTTTTTCACACTGAGTTTAGTTTCCATTTTATGCAGAGAGCAAGCCGATGGACTTCTCTGTGCTCTGTGAGATTTCCTGCAGCGTTTCAGGTGTTTTGTACGCCGGGGAATAGTTGGCTGTGTAATCTCCCACAATACGCCTGTGAGGCGCCAGGAAGGGGCCATTTTGGGCCACTTTGGGCCCTCAGCCCGCCCCGGAAGGTGTTGGAGGCGGGAGCGGAGCGCTGGAGATTTCTGGAAGGGGCCATTTAGGGCTCTCAGCCCGCCCCGGGAGGTGTTGGAGGCGAGAGCGGAGCGCTGGAGGTTTCTGGAAGGGGCCATTTAGGGCTCTCAGCCCGCCCCGGAAGGTGTTGGAGGCGGGAGCGGAGCGCTGGAGATTTCTGGAAGGGGCCATTTAGGGCTCTCAGCCCGCCCCGGAAGGTGTTGGAGGCGGGGGCAGAGCGCTGGAGATTTCTGGAAGGGGCCATTTAGGGCTCTCAGCCCGCCCCGGGAGGTGTTGGAGGCGGGAGCGGAGCGCTGGAGATTTCTGGAAGGAGCCTCTGGAATCCCCTTGTGGAGGTTTTCGCGGGAGCGCGGGCAGGGAGGCGTATGGAGCCTGGAAGCGCCAGAGACCGAGGTCTAGTGGGCCCCTTCCTGCGGGGAAGGGCGTGGATCTATGGAAGGATAGGGGGGAATGGGGAATGGGCCGGGGGAAGAGGGAAGAAAGCGAAAAAAGAGGTTTTTAAAGTTGCTGTTCCCGCGCTGCGCTGCCCTCACTCTGCGCCTCCTGTGTGAGCAGGGTTTGGATGGAGCACGGCTGGGCAGAGGGAGAGGGGGTTGTGGTTTCTAGGAGTGTTTTCACACTTTCTACCTTTTTCAGGTTTGTGTTAAGGCAGCAGGCTGGGGCAAGGGTTTTAGTGACTGACAGCATTTTTACAGGTTAAATACTATCTAGTGGTACGTGTGGGATTTGAGCAAGCGTTTGTTTTCCTACTCAGTTCTTACCAAAGCGGGAATTTTACTTGGAATGCATTGGGAGAGCTGGCCTTTGCTGTGGGCGTGCTTCATCCCTGCTACGTTGATGGGCCACTTCGTGGGTTTGCACTAATTAACCTGATACATTAGCTGAAGTTATTTAAGCCCTTCACGTGTTACTTCTGAAAGAAAAGTCTACTTTAAGTGTGTAAGGCAGCACTGCGTGCCTCTTGCTGCAGTATATTACGAGTGCAGTGTTAGAAACGAGTGTGTAACGCAGGTGCTTTGCCTGTGTTAAATGATCTTGGGTAAAGCTGCTGCAATCGTTTCAGCTGTTCTATTGTCATGTTAAACTGGGAATGTTCAGTACTGTCGCTTAGAGCTTGTCGCTCTGTCACCAGGGTGTAGCTGTGTTGCTGCTTAGTGTTGGCTTGTTTAGCAATAGCTTTGGAAGTGGAAGGGCAATGTCTCTATTTTACTTTTCTGAAACGTTTTACTAGGCACTTACTTTGAGTGTTAATTCTTCTAAGTTGTGAGCTAGACACTGCGACGATGATACTACGATGTGCTGATTTGTGCCAAAGTGAAATGCAAATTACTTGCTGGAAGTTTCATTATTCCGTTGTAGCCCCTAGGTCTGGTATGTAGCATTGCAGACAGATTGTGAAATACTAGTAAAAATCCGTGACGTTAAAATTGTTCGCTAAGTTTGGGATTCCTCTTTTGTATATGGCCGTGGGTTTTTTTTTTTTTTTAAAGATGTAAGTATTCTCTGGTGTTTCTGGTGATGTAGGTAGGTTATAGCAGCCTTTATCTGCAGTCAGCCTATTTCTGCTGGACTTTGAATGGAGAAGATGCAGCATGGATTGCAAGTCCTAATTAGGCTTTAACAGAGTGCCTCATTAAGAAAGCTGGTTTGAACGCATTGAAACGTGTAAATCAGTTGCTTACACTAGTACTCCTGACATGAGTAGTAAAAATCTACAGGTTACTTGAGGTGTATGCTCTTCAAATAGCCTTCAAAAAAAAGGTGAAATTAAAAATGGTTCATAAAGTGTTTGTTGTTCTTTTACAGTAGTGATCAGGGAGACAGAGGAGATAAACATGGACGTCGTGGTATTAAAGGTATGCTGCTGGCTTTTTTAAATCTGAAGGATTGATGTTTATTTCTATGTGACTTTCTGCAGATCAGATTTACGAACAAGATGTCTGTGTATTTCCATTCACCAGCACTTCTTCGCACTTGTGGAGTCATACTGCTTATACATGTTTTGTAATTTGCTTTAGGTTTTGTTTTCTTGTTTTTGTTGTAAAATCAGTGAGTAGGTGTGTGAGTTAACGCAGGCAGGCAGCCAGAACAACCACAAAACTACGGCTGAAATGTAGGGAGTTGTTCCGGTTTGACCAAATTAAGAAATACATCCTCTGAGAGAAGGCACTACCACCCCTTCCCCCACCAGGTTCGGGAAAAAATAAATTTTCCTCGAAGGAAAGTGAAGGAGATAAAACTATTTATTTACCAAACACATGGGAAAAGGAAAATAAGGCTAAATAACAAAATGTCTCGCTGTGGAGGAAAAACCTGGGAAAGTGTCAGAGTCTTCCCCTTGGTCTCCTCGGAGCTGGGGCTTGGCCCAGGGCCAGGCCCTCTGTGCCCGGTGGAAAGTCCTCCCGATGTGCTCTGAGGTTGAAAGCAGTCCAGTAGAAAAGGGAGAAAATCCGGAATTCCAGAGAAGGAAAAGCAAAATCCAGCTCTCAGTCTCTCTCTGGAGAACAAGAAACTGAAACAACTGGCCAAAAGCTGACTGGAAAGCAGCAAGCCGGGTGCTTCCTTGCTCCCCTGCCGCAGCTGGGGGAAAAAAACCTGCTATCTCTGTGTGACCTTGAACAAACTGCTTTGAAAAAGTTTTGCTCAGTTTTTTTCCTTCCCCCTCTCAGGCTCAGTTTAGAGGCATAGAAGGACACAGAAATTAATTTCTGGGCATAGGCAGCGATATGGGATACACATCATAAGGTTACCCCAAGACAGGAGTAAATTGATTTAATTGGCCTGGCTAACTGAAGGATACTGGGGCACACCCTGGTGGACACCAGCAGGATCAGCCCATCCCAGTGGATTCATCAAGAACCCTGTGAGCTCTCCTGTGCTTTTTATGATCTCTGAGCTTTGATCTTTCTCCCAACAGGGAGCTCAGCATGTCCGTGAGAGTGCCTCCAAGTCTCTCCAAACACTTACGTTACCCCTACATAGAAATTCTACTTCTCAAAAGAGGAGATAAACAGCAGTAGGCATAATACATGGGGTTTCCCTGCTATAATACTCTCCAGGCCTCGGCATTTCCACCTGCAAGGTCACTTGAGCAAATGTACCATCCTCCTCAGCATTTTTCCACTTCTGACCCCTTCCTCCCAGCAGTAGGGATGCAGCTAAAATCTAAAATGGAGAATGTTCAACACAAATAAATGTGTAGTATGGCACTAGATTATACTGAGTTTCACAGGAGATTGTGGAAGATGCAGCATGCAGCCTGGACAACTGACTGAGGGGATATTCCCTAATACGTGATGTCATGCTGAGCAATAAAAGCTGCAGGTATGTCTGTGGTCATCAGGTTTGCCTTCCAAGTCAGCATTGTGCGTGGTGAAGCTCTGTGTTCCTGGAAGTGGCCAAGCAGTTGGCTGCCAGTGGAGAACAGTGAATACACTCTTCATGTTGCTTGGCTTTCACGTGTAGCTCTTGCTTTGCCTAGTCAGCTGTTTTGATATCGGCCTGTGAGTCTTCTCACTTTTATCCTAATTGTCTGGTCCTCCTGCTGCAGGGATGTGTGTGAGGGAGCAGCTGTGGGGGGTTTAGTTGCCTACTGGGGTTAAGCCACAACAGCTGAAGACCCAGATCAGCTGGAACACTGGAATGTGACAGTTTACAAAGGCTCAGCAGAAAGCTGTCACCCTGTTTTAAAGAAGTTGGCTGTGATGCAGACACTCTGAGCACAAAGAAAAGCCCCTTGGTGAGTTTTATCATGTTTTTAGGTTTTTAGATGTACTTCTGAGGACTTCACAGGGAAGTAAAAAGCTTTGTCTTCACACTTTGCCCACCGTTTGGTTACACCAACTTTTTAGATAATGCTGCTCCCTTGTAGACTCCGCATGGTGTTTGTTGCAGTGCTGAAGACACTTGGAACGTGGGAAGCCATTTCATGAACTAATGCTGTGAAGGTGAAAGATGTTTAACTTGTGAACATTGTGTATCTCAGTATCACTCACTATAATTTTGAAGGTGCCCAATAAAAATGAAGTTTTATTATTACATCCACTGTTCAGATACTCTTAAAAGTTGGTAGTATTTGTTCTCTTCTCTTTGCCCCAGGTTGAAGATCCGGGTTGCTTTTGGCTTGCTCTGGAAGAATGCGTGCCAGGGGTAGTCAATGAAATAGAATATGAAATCCTGAATGATGAAATGCAACAGTTCTATGATAATTATAAAGATGCAGGTGAAATAAAAGGAGAGGAGATAGAAAAGGGCCAGGTAAGATTATTGCTCTACATAGAAATAATCTATTCTTTGCATTGGTTTAGGGGTGAAGTATCAAATACATGTTTTGTTTGGGTTTTTTCATTTCTACACAGAGAAGTAGTTAATAGCATCTCTATGTGTTGTGTTTTCTCATCTGTAAGCCTCCTAATTGTGTAAGGGGCAAGGCTTGCATTTTGCAAAGAAAATGGAAGGCTGTTTAATAAATATTCTGTCCTTGCCTCTGAAAAACCCTTGAGTGTACTTGGGGCCGTTTGAAAGAATGTGCTGTGGTGTTCTTTGCTTCTTCCTCAGGTTTATGTGGTTTTCAGTGAGGAACTCCAGTACTGGTGTAGGGCACTTGTGGAGTCAGTCCAGCGCCAGGCAGATGGTTGCCAGCTCAGATGTTTTCTTGTGGATTATGCCAGATACTGTTCTGTTGCATCAGAGAAGTATGTGTTAAGAGTTTTTTGTCACTGTTATGTATTTGTTCATAGATACGGATGCTTTTAACATTTATTTAGTCAATGCTTTGGTTTAATTGAGGTGTAGATTGTGTCCACAAGGAGCTGCTAACTAGATGATACACTTGAAAGAGCCTAAGTGCAAACCAGTCCTTATTTTGTGATATTTTAAAGATGCTTTCCATTTTAGGTTTTGCTTTTTTAAAGATTTGGAGTAGAAGTAATGTCAGGGTTTTTTATGATTACGTGTTTGCCAGTTAAAACTTATTTTTATGTTCTTTTCTTCCTTAATAAGTTGCTATATACTAAAAAACTTAAAAATTATGGCCAGTGAAGGTTAGGCACAAAAAGCCATCTACAGAAGCAGGGTTTCACTTGCTGCAACAGCTTTTGAGGTCTAAACACAAATACGTAGGGGTTTTCCCACTGCCATTCACCAACATGTTTACTAAGAGCTGATAGTTTGTCTTGTCATGGTGCCAAAGAAGGCGAGTGTTCACAGGTTCTGAGTTTTTGATAAAATCGGTATAAAACCTTCTGGTTCTAAAATCTTGAAAAATATGTTTTACATTCTGGAGCAACCTAGTTCAGCTCTTAAAGTTTCTCTATTTAAGTATGTGACTTGGAGCACAAGAAACTTCACTGAATTGAATTTTGTGGAATACTACCAAAACCAAACTTACTTTAACATGTTTTAAAATAATGTTTTTAAGTTGCTTTGTGGGAAAACAACTTTACAATGGGTTAAATATGAAGATATTTAGAAGATAAATATCAAGAAGACTTGAAGCTGCAGTGACAAAGGATCAGAAAGATTCCAAATAAATAGGATGTGTGTTCATATCCAAAGCAGCTCTGTTCACCAGTTGGTCCTGATGGCACCTCTCTATTAGAGTAAGACAGTGGTTCCAGGGTAGGAGGCAGTGGGATCCAAACTCCTGGGAAAATTGTGTTGTCACGTTCAGGGTAGCAGGAGGTGGTTTGTGAGACCAGTGACTTCTGGAGAAGAAATTCTGCCCTGTAAAATGAGGTGATTCCCATTCTGTTTTTTCAGCATGCGAGTTTTAGTGCGAGCATTTGCCAAGATCCCATATAGAGCAACGAAGTGTCGCCTGTACTGCACAAAGCCACTGACGTTGTGTATTGACTACTGTGAAGACACTGCCAAAATAGGGTAAGAAGAGCTTTATAAATGTATTCTGTTGATACATCTCTAAAGAGTGAGGGTTTAGTGCAGAATTTTTAGAAGGGATTCTATTTCAAGAAGAAACCTGCAGTATTCTCATCATAAACTCAGAACACAGAACTGTCCCGGCTACTAAGAGGAAAATGAACTCTCCTAGCTGAGAGGACAAAGCTCCCCAGGGAAGTGGTGGAGTCACCATCCGTGGAGGGATTTAAAAGACATGTAGATGTGGCACTAAAGGACATGGTTTAGTGGTGGCCTTGGCAGTGCTGAGTTAGGGGTTGGTCTCAATGATCTTGGGGTTTTTTCCAACTAAATGATTCTATGTTTTTTTTCATATTTTATGTTGGACACAAGCCATGATACCTTGATAAAACATCTCTTAATTTCGATCATGATATTGATGAGCTTCAACAATACTACCAAGACTGAAGTAATGTGCTAAGTAGTCAGATTCTGCTGATTTGTCTAGTTCTTTTGCACTTTGCAAGAATTTGCGTGATCTAGAGCTTTGTGCTTGTATAGAAACTATTATTTTTTAAATTACCGTTTTCATGCAAGTTGATGTGGGAAAACTGGTTGTGTTTATTTTCCTAGACCAGCGAAAAGATGGGATGCTGCTGCTATCCAGCATTTTCAAAAACTTCTTGAAGGTAAACAGCTCTTCTGTTTTTGGGGAAAAATCAATTATTAGAGAAATGTAGTACTTGTGTACAGATTTATTTTCTTGTTTATACTTGATTATATTACGAATGCTGTTTGTTATAAACAAAGAGAAGGGAGCTGTAAGTATGGAGTGACTTAGGTGCAAGTGTTTGTGGAGCTACATTTTGAGTACTCTGGGCTTCCATGCTGCATTAATTTTGGTAGTTAACTAGACTGTGTCTGGCTTTCAAGCAGGCTGACTAAGGGAGCAATCATGTCATGTTTGTTTTGAACATTGGAACCTTTCTGTATATTTAACACCGGTCTCTGAGTCAGCGTCGCAGCTGTCCTGCATTAGCGCGTGCAGAGGTGCTTCAGGATTTGGGAACAGACTTTCATCGGCTGTGTTTGCCCGAATGAAAAGTGTAACAAAGCTGTACGGACGTGCAAATACAACTTCTCTCAAGAAGAGTATATGTCACACTTGGAAAGTACACACTGGTGCTCCCGACTGTCAGAGTCTTAAGCGATACTGTAGTACTAAGAGTGGTTAGTCTCAAGAGGTCATTCATCTGTTTCAACTCTCAATCCTCCTTCAAAGACTAAGGACAAGTTCCTTTTTGGAGCTTTTAAGTTTTTATTAACTTCCTTTTTGCACTTAAGTGAAATAACAAGCGCTACACGTTTTTAATTGTTACTTCTGTTCTTGTCTGTCTCAGTAAAAGTGAAGAATACTAATAGTGCGATAAGGATTTAATATTTCTTTCTTGTTTTTATTACTGCATTTAGAGGCTACTGAGGTTAAAGCCACAGTACAGGCAATAGAAGAGAAAGTGTTAGAGGTGTTTCTTTTTGTGACTGTAGGAGATGACAAGGTAAGGTATTTTTATATTTCCAATTCTATTGATGCACTTTGCTATTAGTTTAAGACTGGAAAGCATGACTTGTGAGTTTTGTAATTTCAGTCAGATACAGTGGAAGCTAAATCATTAACTTATTAGAGGGTTTTTATTACAGTACTGTTCACTGTAAACCTCTGGAAAATTCCAGTAGGCAGAACCTGTATTTTTGAGCTTTGCTGCCTTTTTTTTTTTTTTTTTTTTTTTTCAATTATTGACTAGCAAGTGAAGTCCAGTCAATACTTAAGTGGACAGCTATATGAATTATTTGGTGTACTTCTTGTGGTATCATATTTGAAGATGTTTCAGTACGGCAGCTGCATAATACTGTAAAAATAACTAAAAGTTCACGTTCTTGCATACAGCTGAGTCCTCAAGGAGCTGGAAAAAAAAATCCAGTCTAGTTCCACTTGCCAAAGTGTGTAACTTGTGTCAGATCTCTGCTGTAGGTACTGCCAGACTTGAGCAGCTGTATGGTAGATACAAGAAGTTTCAGGCCTAACACTACTTTTTTTCCCTGCGAGATTTTGATGCATGCTGTATCTGAAAGAAAGAAACAGGCTTGTTTGAATTAGAGGGTTCTTTTAGATATGTAGGGCTCATAGAAACAGTTAATTCAGTACAGAATTTTGGCCAGGAACATAAAACTCACTCATGAACACCTGTTGAAGGAACATACAGGAAGATAGGACTCCCTTTTTTTTAGAATTAATATTCCATGGAAAGCATTCACTGGTGCTACTTCTGTCTGGGGTTTTGTTTGTTGGGGTTTTGCTTGGGATTTTTTTATCACTGGTAAAAGCACTGCTTTTGTTAAAAGCTTCACATAAATTCTGAAGAAGTATGTGCTGGTGTAGCTTATTGCTTGTTGACACTGATGAATAGAGCTTGTTTGGGTTTTTTTATAGATCTGTGTTAATGATGATCTGATTGCAAAGCACTTTGCTTATTATAAGGAAGCTGGAGGGAGTTCTTCAGATGATTCTGACAATGAAGTGTCTCTCAATGCTGAGTATGTTCCACTGGAGTTTGTTGGTCCTACATTTGTTGCCAGGCCAAAACTGCCCTTTGGGGAGGTGTCACCACCTGTTGAGCCAGGTAGGACCCATGTGTGTGGGAGACTATCCTACATGCAGCACTTTGTGTGTTTAGTTGGATGTGTGGAATGTGAACATCCTGTCTTGATTTGGATCCCAGTGACTGGGACACGTGGTGTCCATCTGTGGCTTTTTTTATGTATTCAGATAATCAGAAATGGCTATCTCCATTTTGTTTACCTTTTTAGGTCTTGCTGGTTGGAATTCTGCTCTTGAAAAGATATGCCAAAGGTCAAGCACAGTTATAAATGACAACACTGTGCCTGTAAGTATTATATTTTGTATTAAATTGTGAAATACAAAGTAAAGTAAACATATGTAGGCCAGATTAGGAATGCTGTAGCCATCTAGCTTGTTATTCTTAGACAGTCTGCTGAAGTTTGTGTCATCAAAATTGTTGCCTTAGTCAAAAAAACTTCAAATTTGTAAAAAATGCTGGAAAATATTTGGAGAATCACACAGTTGGTTAAGAAAACCACTTTCGACTTTGTATTTTGTTTATATTTAAATACTTGTTTTGAACAGTATTTTAGTGCTTAAAATGTGTTTTCTTTCTAGGTAGTCAACATGGTGCCAGGTTTGCCTTCCAAGGAAGATAAAGCAGTTCAAACAGACAGGTATTGTGCAGCATGTTAAATATTTGGAATGATTCTGTAATCGAATAATTGGGAGCTGTAGTATGTTTCAAATTACTCTTCTTAGGCCTCTAAAGGGCAGAGGGTAAGGGAAGGTGCATACACATGCTTTTGGGGAAGGAGGGACTTTGAAGCTGCTGATAGTTACCCAAACTAGAAAAATACCACTTTGTTCTAAACAGTAGCTTGACAATAGGAGTGTGGTGGGGAGATATTTTTCTGCATACTAAATACGTTAACTTGCTTTATTTTATTCTTAGTGTGATTTATAAAGTTTTCAGACTTAATGGAATATGACTGGGTCGGTTTGTGCAATGCTTTAGCTGTGCTGCAGGTCAGTTGCTGCATATGTAGTAAACCCCAGGAGTATTTCTTATTTCAGTTTCTAACTGATGCAAAGACGAGTTGTTTTATGTTTTGAAACTTCACGAAACCTTTTTTTCTACAGTCCAGTCTACTTTGATTCTAAAGTCAGGGAACTTAACAATTATCTTTGAAAAAGATTCTGAAGGATTGTTTTCACGAAACTTGGCTTTCCAGGTGGTGATTTTTGATTTCTCCTTTTGTATTGAGGGTTTTTCTCGTTGACATAGATATGTCAGAAATACTTGGAGTGAATGGCTTCATGACATTTGGAAAATACTGGTGGTATTTATAAATGATGTTTTTCTTATGCATTTATGTTGGATTTAATCTCTGTTTCTCAGGCTTCCACAGTTCTTAAATTCCAACTCCCTCCAGACACACACAGTTGAGGATGACCAACAGGTATGTCAAACACTAACTTTCATTTAATTCCTCTTGTGCAAATACTCTGGCTTTGGTAGCATTGAGTCTTTGTGGAAGGAGGTCAGGGGTTGACTGCTCCTACACTGGCAACAAAAACTTTAGCCTACACTGGCTAATGCTGAGCCAGCCAGCCACGTCAGGGATGTCTCTTGGAATTTAAGAAAAGGCAAAAACACAGGGAAGGTAACAAAAAAGAAAGTGAGAATCAGGCCAATACCAAGGTCAGAGGAGTAGGAGGAGCTCTGTGCAGGTGTTCCTGAAGGGGCTGCAGTCTGTAGAGGACTTGCACTGGAGCAGGGAAAAGGAGAGAGAGCAGGAGCGATGGAGAGAAATTGCCATCTGTGTTGTGACTGCAGTCCCTGCCTCATGCTGCTCATTGTGGGACTGAGTGCCAGCTGTACACAGAGCATCCAGTGAGTCTCTTGAGGGTTTAAGTTGTGTTAGAACCATCTTTGAAAATCTTTCTTTGAGAAATAGCAAGAATGAGTTGTTGACTCACCATTGGTCTGTGTAAGCTATCAGTATGTATGAATCATATTCAAAGTGAATTTAGAATTTGATTCATTTACATCAAAATGCCATTATTTAAATACAGTGAGTGCTTCTGAGCTGTGTAAGCTAAACCACTTTTGTTAGGTATATAGCCTTTGTCATCTATTTGTCCATGGTTTCAGAGTCTTCAAAATGTTGGGGAGGAAAAAAACTTTGTGTTCCTGAGCAAGAAAATTGAGCCATCATCAGTTTTGGAAACAGCACCACTTTTTGATGGTCTGAAAAAGGTAAAGCTGATGTCATGGTACTACATGGATTGTCTTCTTAAGACAAGTTTAATACCTCAAATTTACATACTAAATGTTACAGTAATACCTCAGTTTTGTTGAGAAAGGTGTACAAGGTTGTTCATGTGGTTGAATAAATGAACCTCTGGAGAAATGCTGTAAGAATTCAACACAATTTTTTTCTGGTGTATTAACCACTGCTACAAGTGGATTTGAATTTTAATAAACTAATTTAACAACTCAGCCCAGAAGATGATTTTTTCATATTACCTGTTAAGAACATGTATTATATAGGGGGTCAAAAGCTTTTAAATCACTCATTGTGTTTTGTCTTTCGTTGTTGGTGTTTAAGTACGTAGATTTAGTGGGAAACTCTTAATTTCTCTTTCTGTAGGAACTTTCTTGGAACAAGTTTTCAGGGCCTACCTTCACAGAGTCCTACTGTTGGCCGCCAGCAGCTCAGGGATATGATGTCATTGTCATCTCCCATCAGGGAAAGGATCCCTTATTGTATATTCCACCAGTTCTCACACTTCTGCAGTTGGAAAGTGACTACCAAGCCTTGCCAAACATGGGTGGAGTATGTATATATTAAACAAGAAAACCTGGTACTACTCTGGATGTTTGGAATGCGTGCATTAATGTCATCTCAGTGTATTTTCATGATGCCTGCCAGTTTCTGTAAGGCCTCTTCTTAAAAGAATTGGATGAACTGTGTGAATGGGGGGGTCCCAACTTAATTTTAAAGCAATCCCTAACAGGTGGTTCATGCCCTGGCACTTAGATACACAATGGAGCTTTGTTTCTGCATGAGTAGTATGTACTCATTAAACTAAAATGGGTATTAGCAGTTTTAAATACTATGATGCATTTTCTATCTTGAATTAGATCACAGAAACAGAATTACTGAGGTTGTAAGGGACCTCTGAAAACAGTCCAGTACAACCCCAAGTAAGACAAAAGTACGGAACCTTAAGAATCTTGTCTAATATTGTGCTATCAATTTTTGTACCTGTGTATGTAGCCCCTAGCACTCATTTTGTGTCCTGGATGGAAGAAGGCACAACTTGTTTTTGACCTACTGAAAACATACAGGAAAAGTTGCAGATACCTTCATCCAATGTTGATAATCCTTGGGCAGAACAAGGAAGCAGCCAGCCAAGTGGAAATCCGAGACTGTAAGAATGCTTTGTCATCTTAGTTATGCTTGAAGGCAGTGTGAGCTGCCTTAATTGCAGGAGCATGTGAAAGAACAATTTCTGCTTCTTAAGTTTTTGGTTTATAAAGTGAAGTTGGGGGTTTTGCTTGTTTAAATGGTGGTTTACAACTTGCTGTGGCAATAAATGCTCAGTACTTTGTGCATCTAACTCGGTAGTATGCAGAGGGTGCTCCACAGAGAAACAGCATAGAAGTTAAATGAAAAAGCTGTTGGGGGACTTTCCCTGCCTAGATGTATGTACTTTAAACATTCAGTTGTGTTCTGGTTTGATCCCTTTGTTAAGCTTTGGTTGATAGCTGCATTTTCAAAAGTGGCTCTTGTGCCAAGGGAATAAGAACTATGGATAAAATTAGGAAGGATTGTGTAAAACTGGATTTCAGCAGTTGATATTCTGTTGTCCATCCATCATTTGAGTCTGGTGGATGAATTCAGACCTTTTAGTAGCAGAACTGTTGGTGTATACTTCTCTTCTGGCTGCTTGGTCCTCAAGTTCTTATCTCTACTTCCAGGACCTTAATGGAAAATGAAATGACATCCTGCTTTGTAAACTTGTTAACCTTCAGACATTCCACTGAGATTGAGACTATCAGAGCCTCACTCACTCATATCTTGGGAAACATGCAGTACAAAAATACAGGCAAACTCTCCAGCTTCAAGACAGTGCATCTGAAATACAAATGTGACCCTTTTTATTAAAGCTACCCTGACATTTGGTATCATATTAATAGTCTTTCAAGTTGTAAATTAATGGTAACAAGTTCTTCCAACTTGCAGGCAAAGTAGTAGTGACTACACCGCACAACCTCCTGAGACTGCTGGAACATAACACTTGGTTATTGCTTAGGCTTTGCCATCTTGTTCTTGATGAGATCGAGGTGCTGCTGTCTGACACTACCGAAAAGGTGAATGGCAGAATGCTGTTCCAGTTGTGCATGTGTCTGAAACAGTGGCACACACTGAGGAAAAAAAACCACTGGAAATGGGTTTATGGTAAAACCCCTCTTTTTTTTAATTTCTTTTTGGTTTTGTATTTGCAAATTACTGTGTTGGCAGGTTGTGCTTGTCTTCTGGTTACCAACTAGTTTTTGCTGAATGCCTCTGCCCTTTCAGATCTGCTTTGTCCAGGCTTACTATATTGCAGATTTGAACAGATCCTTTTCCTGAGATTTCCATCTTCTCTGTACAGAATTCTGCATTAGTTATGTGCCACATGCGTATGCTGTCACTGCATGCTGTCCTGTTGCTTTGTCTTGCTTCAGAAGTCATTCAAAGAATAGGATGCAAGTTTACACCCCAAATTCTTCCTTTTGGGTTGTGAAACTTGTAGTTTGCTGTGGTAGAGGTTTGTGCCTGGAAAAACCTGTGTGCTCAAACATTGTATTTTTCTGGCCTGTCATGAGCTCACTGGAATATGATGAGATGAGAGGAAAAAACCCCTTTTCTTCCTAGGTGTTTACTATACTGGATTGTTACAAGAAAGCTGCTGCTCAGGCACGGGGGAATCCATCACGTCAGATCATTGCTGTGGGAACTCAGTGGAATAAACACATCATACCCTTGATAAAGGAGTTCATGAATGATCCTTACATTGTGATAACAGTTATTGAAGAAGCTGCCATCTTTGGAAATGTGCAACAGGTAGAGCTTTGGGAACGGTGTCACTGCTTGGATATGTGGCTGCTGATGGTTTATTGGAAGCAGGTGGTGCTGCAGTGCTGCCTCCCATTGTGACCTGAAGTTGCTGTTAGAAATATGTGCAAGCGAGTCACTGGATGAGCTGGAGGTCTCTTACCTTCCTTTATAGGAGTGAGATGAAGGTAGTCCCTTGAATATTTCATGGTTAGTGCAGATGAGTCTAAATTTGATGAGATGTATTTGCAAACAGTACAGTTTTTGACCAGAATGTTACCAGAATGTTTTTGCAGTTGTTAACTGTAATGGGCAGAACTACAAGGTAAGCAGTTGCAAGGCAGATCTAGGAGAGCACTTGATTTGCTGCTGTGTGTAACACAATACCAAACTTGGGACCTCAGATTTCTACAAGGCCTATTACTACGTGTTCTTAGGTATCTTCTCACTTAGTTTCCAGTTGGTGTGGTGTAGCCCTTAGGAATAATACAAAATGGTCTAAGTGTGATTTGAGTTACTTTGTGTCTCAAAATGAAATAGTTTGTGGATTTTAAATGTTGGGAAGTGTCCTAAAGTAGACACTCTTGAGCATGTCAGGAAACTGAAAACCCACTTTTGTGAGAAGTCGTAATGGTTGAGCAGAACTGCAAGTGCCAGTGTGTGGATGCATTAGGGTTAGGATTAGGAACAGTTAGGTAGTAAAATATATCTGGGTGGCATGAATTACCAGCCCTCTGTTTTGTGTTTGCTTTTAGGTGGTGCAGCCTTGCATGAGCAGCAGTAAAACTGCTGAGTTACTGAAAATACTGGATTTTACCCAGAAGAATCTTCAGAAGGTGCTGGTATGCACTGACTCAGTAACTGAAGTAGAGATAATTCATAAGGTAAGAAAGTATTTAAATGTAGAGAGGTAAGTGGGGCTTTCTTTTTAATTTTAAAGCCATAACAAACTAAAATACCTTGGCTTCTGAGAATAAAGGAGGAATGTGAATTTGGAAGTTGATTATTCCTGCTAAAAATAACCCCAAGCTGACTGCTGGTGAATAAGAAGCCTGATTAATTCCCAAATTCTTACAGCATTCTCTCTGTCAGGTTGGAACTTTGCGTTGAATCAAACTGGCTTTTTTTTCCCCAGTGAATGTCCTGACAGTTTTTCTAATTTTTACTGTTTTCAGTAGTGGGATGGGGGAGAAAAATTAAGGCACTGTGTTAGGAAGTTCTGTGTTGTTGCTTTCTGCTCTGGGGCAATGGAACTTTCAGACAGCCATTTCCCTGATCAGAAAGATAGGTTTTCTGCCCTCCTGTGAAAGTCTACCAGAATTGAGTTAAGCTTCCAGTTGTCAGGAATGAGGGGGCAAGAAGGCTCAGTTTTGTTAAAACTGGCATAAAGGTGCTTCCAAGTTACCTGCAGTGGAACACACCCCAGTTTCACACCTTTTTCCAGAGATTATGTACTCAGCATTTCAGAGGTGGAGACTAAGACTTCTCACACAAGAGTTATTTCTTTAGCTATTATAGTAATGAATACATACAGTGACTTAGCAATAGGAACATCTCTTGTTGTGGGAGTTATTTGCTAAAGGAGGCAAGCTGTGAGGATGGCACAATTAAAAGCTTCAGCGTAGGATAGCAAGGGATTTGTGGCTGGATTGTTCCAGTATCCTAGGAAGAGATACGTAAGTCCTAAAACATGGGAATGGATTCCCTTGCAGAAGCTGGCATAGATCCTGTGATACTTAAAGGTTTCTTTCCCAATGGAAATATTAGTGTAATGCTTATTCTTTGATGATTGTTAATGGAAGCAAATCTGGTTTGGGATTGTGACTTTCTAATACATTTTCCTTGAATACTTGAGGGTTCAAGCATATCAAAATCAACGCTGCCACCACTTTAAAAAGTGCTTGTTGATGTTAAAGTAGGATTGAATCAGTTCATAGTAATCCTTGTGTACACAGTGTTCAAATATCTTACCTGGCCTGTGAAAATATTTCAAGGGTTGACTTAATGGAGAGCGCTTGTTCTGAGAGACTGAAGCATGAATCTGTGTGGTTTTAGATCATGGAATCTACTCAGAGAGGACACATTAATGGGGTGAAAAGCTTGAAATGAAGTTCTTACTTTTCTTAAATGCCTGTCTAATGTATTAATCCATGGGAACTTGAGCTTTTAATTTTCTTTTTATACAGGAAATTAATGAACCTTATCTCCATTAAAACTTTTTTCCATCTAAACAACCTAAATTTCATTAACTCTTTTTCTTAGATCTCTTTAAGGTAAAGTATGCTAGATTCTAATAAGACATGCTGCTTATTAGAGTTGATTAGAGCAAGTACTGCAGCATTGCAGGAATGTATAACTTCTCACTTTGTGATGCAGGCACTGAAGAGCAACTCAATAGTTTCCTTGAAAAAACATAAGGAGAGCAAGTGTAATGCCAAGTGTGTCTTGGAGAGGTGGAGAAAAATGCACAGTTCTGGCACTCCTGCTGTGTTAGGTGAGGATTTTCTCTCTGGTTGGGATTGTATCTGAGTTAAGAGCTAAGATGTATACCAACCACTTGCACTGGGTTGTCTCACTGTTTCCACAGGGGCAGATCCCTATGAACTCTTTCCAGTTCTCTGTTTGCTTCTTAATGCTACAGCTGAGGTTTTTTTTTGGTTTTTTTTTCTTTTGTTGTCATTTTCTGTGCTTACTTAAAAGAACTACCAATATTTTGAGAAATCTGCCATTATTTAACAAGTCTGAAATAATTTCCAAACTCCAAAGATGTATTGTAGTAATTTTTTGTAAGTTCCATTAGATTTTTTTTTTCAGTAACAAAGGCCTATGTTTTCAAACCAACTTTGTTTTCTATTTTATACAAAACCAAGAAGATTGACTTCCCTCTTCTTCGTAGGCTCATACAGAGCCATGAGAATTCCTACAGCATTTCAAGTGTCTGCTGTCTTACTCCTGTGAATTACATGGCTGTGCTCAATTCTCTCTATTCTGTGGTGCTGACAGGAAATAGAGTTATGTGAGATTAACCTGAAATGCCGTGTCTGCCGTATGCTGATGGGATTTCTTTTCTGGAGAAATATAAAGCCTAATAGGAATGTACTGGGGGAAAAAAAAAAATCTTCATCTTCCAGGCAGTGGGAAATCAGTCATGGTTCATGTGATGTGATGCTTTCCATGTTTGAAGTATTACACTTACATGTCTGTGTGAAACATGTGCTCAGTTTTAGCAGATGACTGCCTGCAGCCTTTGGGAATCACTGATGCAACCTGTGTGATCCATTTCAGTTTCCCATCTCCAGGAGTCTTCAGGCAGCGCCTACAATGCATGACTGACAACTTGTGCACTGTGATAAAGGTGTGGGTGAGCCTTGACTGGGTAATGCCACAGTAGATTATTACTGGTGGATACATAAAAGTTTTCCAAACTACTTTTTACTACTTCTAGGATTCTGCTGTAGATCAAGAACATACAAAGGCCAAGTCAGTCATCCTGCTGACAGAGAACAGTTCCTGTCATGCACCTGGAATCCTCCACTGTTTAAAGCGTGCAGAAGCTGAAATTCCAGAAGAACTTAATGATTCAGCTGCCAGGGTGCGAGAATCTGAGGAAAATGAGAAATTTTCAAGGCCCCTGTGTGCTTCTCTTAAAACTTTTGGGATTTGCAGGTAAGGAAATGTCAGGCTTTTGTGCCCTGAATGACAATTGCTGCTGATGCCTTGATGAATTTTCCTGTTGGCTGCTTTTATCTAAATCAGATTTTGCTCATGATTTTTTTCTTTTTTTTTTCTGTTGCCTATTGTGAGAACCACAAAAATAGTTTACAACTGAAAGCAAAGAGCTTTTTTCTAAACCTGTTACGGTTTTTTTAATGTAGAAACAGAACAGCGTGTCCAGATCGTCACCAAATTAATTTATCAACGGACATGGCCCAGAATACTGCAGATGAAATGATAGAAACACCTGACCGTGTGACAGTAAGTTACAGTTTTCCTTGGCCTTGGGTACCAAGAGGACAGGTCTTAAACAGCTACTTAGCATGTTACTTCATTTTTCGAATTCCATTAATCCTACTGCAGTACAGGTTATTATTTGTTGTGGCTGTTTGTTATTCTCTAGCTTTTTTCCCCTCTCCCCTGCATTAATTAGTGTGCCAGACTTTCCTTGTGTCTTTAGCTTGAATTGAAACTGTTGTGCAGGTAGTTCTGAGTTTACCTCAGATTTTTTTCTGCTTTGAAGATTGACATTCTATTTCTCTTCTGTTTATTGCTTCCCTATATAATTTGAGGCCGTATACCAAAATTAACAAAGATGAAAGTTTATGGAACTTTCAGTTAACATTTCTTGTAGAGGAAACACAAAGTAATGTTTGGGAGTGAAGAGAAGCTGAAGTGGAAGGATTTTTTTTTAGCTGACCTGTTCATGCAAACTTGATGAAAATTGAGCATTTTGTGGCCTTGAGATTAGAAAATGTATTGTCATTTCTAGTATCCCCAAGAAATGGGGAATAGCTTCTCTCTTGTAGGTAGAACAGTTATTTCCTACAAAAATGTCAGTGTTTTGGAAGACTCTTGCTGCAGAGTGCTGTTTTAGATGGACTCTTTTTTTTGATAGTTCCCCATTCATGAAACCTTCGTGGCTATTGGGGTGACTTTGTTGTGGTGGTTCTTCACATGCCGGTAAGAGTTTGTCTCCCCAGCTTCCTTTGAAGCTTGGGCTTTACCTGAGGTGCACTCACAGCAGCATCTTATGCATTGGTGTGCTTAGCTGTGTGTTTGTAATCTTTCATTTAAGTCCCTTTAGTGCAAAAAGAGCAGTTGGTTCTTGTAAAATCCCCTGTAAGGCTGGAGAGTGCTTAGAGTAGAGCTGGAGTGGTGCAGAATGTGGGAGTGGCGAGTAGCCCTGGCAGATAACTGGCAGAACTCGGTGGTGCTCACGGAGGTGGAACACCATCACCTGACACCCAGCAGTTCTTGCTCCATACATTGCTGTCCACTGCTGACTGAACCACGGGCAGCTGGGATTGAGAATACTAACCAACTTGTTGTTTTCTGAAATGTGTGTGTACAGCAACATCTGTCACCTTTTTGAGCTGGAAAAGAGGTATGTGGTCTGTACATGAAGACCTAAATTTCATTGGTTTAAGAAATCATCCATCCCTCGTTGCTGCTGATGGATTTGATCCTTTCAGATCCTGCCTCTCCACATTGTACATGCAACAAACTACTTTGGTAGAATAGTCAAGAAACAAGAGGACCAATACACTGTTCTTGCTAAAGAAATGAGTGATTACTTCAAGGTACCAGGACATAGGATTTCTGTTAACATCGTGGAGAAGTCAGTGTTCTATGGGTTACGTGAGGGAGCCATTTGCCACAGGTAAAATCTTGTTGGCTTTTTACTTCTTTCATGTGCATGTTTTTATACAAAGCTTTTTAAAAATTTGACTGTTGGGTAAAGAAAAAAGCCCATCCTCAAAAGCAGCAAAAAATCACTGCTATGCCAATAGTGCTTATAAAAAGCTCTTGCCTGCTCTTAGTTCCTGAATGGCAAATAGGATGATTCCCCACACACACCTCAGGCATACAGAGCAGGCTGTGAAAATACCTGTTCTAAAGTGAGAGCAGGTTTAAAAAAAACTCTGCACAACTGGCTACATGAATAGTAATTCTGTGTTTCTTTCCTACTATGTGAAGGGTTCAGGTGGTAGAGACTCCAGCAAAAGACGAAGAAAATGTCTGTGAGGTCACAATTAAATACATAGATGAAGGCAGGACAAGTCAAGTGAAGAGTGATCAGCTGCTTCACTTACCTGCAAAGTTTCAGAGTCTGCCAGCTCAGGCTGTGGAAATTATAGTTTGTAGAGTAAAACCCATAGATAATGAAGTTGAATGGAATCCAAAGGTAATAAGCAGGTTTTTCCTGCTATTTCCTTTATGTGCTTTACCTTCTCTCTCTGTCATTCTCTACAAGAAAACACAAACTGTAAACTTAGGTACCAGATTTCATGGCTTACTAGTATTGACACTAAGTATCTGCTATTGGGTCAGATTCTAAGCTGGTCACTTCTTTTTTTTGTTCTCTTACGAAATAATATAGTGAAATGCACGAGATTTTTTTCTCTGATTTAAATGTCTTTCTTTTAGGATAGGTTATCACTGCTGTGGATTCTGGGGGAGGAACAGGAAAAGTGCAGCCTCTGTAAATCAACCTGTGTTTGAGTGATCTTTCATTAAGGAAGCGCTTTCCTTGAAAGCTAATTCTGTTCTAACTTAACTCTTAAGTTAGAGTATTCCACTGGTTTACTCAAAGCTGTATATATTTGTTGAATACCCTTTCCATGGTTAAGCTCAGAAGCTGCTGTTTCATTTTTAGTTAAAGTGACTGTAAAGCTGCCATACATCTCAAGTGCAGTGACAACGTGTTTTTCCTAGGTGACGGATCACATTAACCGCAAAATTAAAGGAAAGCTTCATCACGCGAAAGTGGTCCATACCTTGGGAAAGACAGTTTGGGTTGACCCAATGGTAGGTATAGAATGGCAACACTATGCAGTCTTCATCCATCTGGACTTGGTCCAAGAGTTTTCCACAAAGTTAGTAACAGAAGTGTATTTTGGAGGTACTAGGTTTCAGTAGTTTGTCTTGGGAAATCAGTTCTGCACTTTGACACATTCCTCTGGAAGAATGAAACTTGGATCCTCCAAGAGGGTTTGCTGATATCCAACAGCTCTTGAAGTAGATTTATTTAATTATGTTTATAATTCAAAGTCTGCCGTTTCTTGAAGGTCTTAAACTAGTTTGCAGTTGGTTTTAATGTAAGTTTTTCTGCAAATTAAAAAGTATTGAAACTTTCTCCTTCATCTTTTTGATCGAAATAGGAAAAATGGGTGCACTTTTTCTTGGGTTTTTCTTGTTCTACAGTTTCACGTCCATTAACATCAGCAGACTTTTTGGTTTTGTGGAGTGAGTCAAGTGAAAATTTGATTGGAAAGAGAAAATGATCTGGAGGTCATTCTTTTCAGTAGCTTCTGTTCCCATATGTGTATCTCAACCCTTCACCAGTTTCTAGGCTTTGGGGTTTTTTATTGTGCCTCCTGCCCCCTTGGCAGTTCTCAGGTGATTTGGGACTTGCAGTTCTTAACTGTGTGAGGTGTATTTTGGCTGTCACTTACATGATCGGGGCTAGCATTGTTTACTTATTGCCATCCTGCTTCTGTTAGGGCAAACAGCCAGTTACTTGAGCCGTTATCACAATGGGAATGATGGTGATACTTGGAAAACAATTAAACATGGGGAAAATTCCTGTGTGAAAATCAGAAAAACTGAACTGCCTACAGGTGTAAGTCAGTAGGTCTGTGTTTAAAGTTTGACTTCAGGAGCAGCTTTGAGTTGGAGGGAGACCATTGAAGAGCAGTGCTTTCCCTTTATTTTGTTGTGTAATTCAAGGTCAGGGTTACCAACCTTCCCGTGTTGAAGATACGGATCAACGAGTACAGTATTCGATCTGAGATTTTGTCGACGGGTTTGGGAACTGATAATCCCGAACATATAGCAGAAATTCAGAAGCTGTGCAGACAGATGCCAGTTTTGGATCGTGCAAAGAACTTGGAGCATTTGTAAGTGTTTGCAGATTTTTTTTTTCTAGCATATGCTTTGCTAAGAGAAAAATCGTATTTAATTTTAACTGAATATGATTAATATTGCTGACAATGATTTTCATTTAAATACAGAAACAGTTGTGTTTGTAATATGTCTGCTTCTTGTTAACTATTCTTTAGCCCCATAACCACTAGAAAAAGGAATTTGTAATGCTAGAAAATGTTAAACTAGAATTTTATGCAGATGTGCAATTTAATAATAAAAATACGGAGTCGGAATTCAGATTCCCTTAACAATTTAGGGTGCTCAGTGGCTGGTTCGAATGCTTACCAGTCAGTACTTAGTACCAGTCAGAGCACTACAGTATATTGTGTCTTCAGCTGCAGAGTTCAAGCTGGAAAACATAACCACTTTTCCTTTAAAGTGATTAGGGAAATTACCCTTCATTTAATGAGTATATATGCCTGGTGGATTTTGAAGAAACAGCACTGAACTTTGTTTTCCTTGCCCTGTAAATTTTTAGAACTGAGAAAACACTGTGTGTGGTGGCAGATCCTAAGACCTGTGATAGAAAATGCTGATCAGCAAGACACCTGTAGCTTTTTTGTTATGGCCCCCCAGTGCAGGAGTTTCTTTAGCCAGTTAATCTTGTGGTTGTTTCTGTGACTTTGCCAGTCAACAAGAGAAGGAAGTCTGATCCTCTCCATACTGTATTTATGTCTTAGATTGAGGCTCCTGCATTCCTATCTGTAACTACGTTACATGCCAGAGTTTAATCTTAACCAAAGGATTTTACTTTTCCTGTACCTGCTCAGATTTGGTGTGAGAAGTTTTTGCTTGGAAGGCTACTTTTCAGGTTTTATCCTCTACAGAGGACTCAGGCTAAGAGGTTTCAGGTACTACCTGTTTGCCTTTATTCCTTTCTCCTGGGAAAGGAAGGTTGGGAACCTCCATATCATCACCAAAGCATGTAATGCAAGGGACCAGACAACTTTATCGTGGTGCTGTGTGCTGAAATGAGTGTAATGCAACTGCTTGGATCATTTTTTTACAGACTCTCTAAGCCTGAGACTACTGTTGAAAAATTTGGAACTTCAGTACAGGCTTTGTTAGTAAGGTACAAGCTAAAGAAGGGGGAGGCAAAGTAAGGTGAATCTGACTGTCGTTTGTGGGTTTTCTTTTAAAACTGCCTTGTCCTGTGTTTAGAAGCACAAAAGAGGACACAGCTGGTCTAGAGGAGGTGTCCAGTCCACAGGATGCATTGGTAGAGGAAGATTCTGCGGAAAGCTGTAACACTTCTGCAACTCCTCCAAGCGGTAAACCTTCCCATCATTTCCAGAAGGTCTCAAACTTGAATTCAGGTGCTTGATACCAACCTAACAGTCATCCTGCCAGCTGCAAACTGCTCTGGGTGTACAGAGCAGCACCATGTGGCTGATGTTTGCAGTAAGCCACAGCTGCCTTCCAGTGAGCAGTCAGGAGATGCTGTGAGAGTGACTCTTGCCACTCTAACTGCGTGGCTGTTTTGGTAATGCTCTGTCTTTGAGACACTTGGAATTCTTTGGCGCTCTGAACGGAACATATGAGCAGGAAGTCTCTGTTGTACAGAGAGGGCAAGAGCTGTGCTGCCGAAGGCCACAGGGTTTAAAGGAGTTAAAATCTGTTGAAATACAAGCATGAATAACAGTGTTGTTCCCTGAGAGGCTGATTTTTTTCCCAATATTCAGGATGCCTGAAAATGGCTCTTCCCCCCCCACACCACACCCTCCCCTTTGCTTTTTAATCTGAAGGATGTGCTTCCTGTTCTGTCAGTAGAGGCTTAGAAATGCTTAGGCATAGCAGGGGGGCAGGATTTCCTGCTAGCAGCTGACACGAGTGTGGAGCAGTGAAAGGTGAAGAAGTTGCAGCGGATAAGAAGGCTGGAGTGCTTATTGTAGAAGGCTTTTTTCCCTGGTAATAGTCATACTAATGCCATGTTTCAAGTTGTATTAGTCATTTCATCCCTGAAACTCCCCACTAATGGCCAAAATGGTGTGTTTCAGGTGTTAAATAAACCCTGTTTTGAAACTGGAAAAAACCTTTACCTGACCGGAAAACTGCATGTTTAGTTAGGTTTTTTAAAATCTTCTTACACTAACTACAGTACTCTTGATAATGAAAAATTGTAGTTCAATTATTAAGGTCATGAAATCTTTCTGGACAGGAAGTACACAATACAAAGGACAAAGACAGTAGTTTGATTGCTAGGAAGTTACTTTTATGATGGTATAGGAGAATTCTGGAAATACCTGGGTTCTATAGTATAGGGAAGTAAAAAATGTGTCTGGGTATCTTCTTTTTAGATGATGCAGTTCAAGCAAAAGAAGCAGAAGACACTACTGTGCATCAGCAGAACGGGTAAGAGAACCATGATTTGTTCCCATCTTGCTTTTATGTGAACTGCCAACAGGATTGTTTTGTCTGTGTCTGTGGTCAGCTGAAAAGTTCCTTTTGTCTGTCAGAGGTTGGTTTTGCTACTCTTAGCTTTTCCTTTGGCATTTCAAGGTCAGGCTGTGGTGGCATCCTGAAACTGGGCAGTGTGATTCCTGTGGATACCAAAGTCAGTGGAGGCTGTGTCTCCATGGAACTTGTAGGTGTCCTTGTCCAAAGACTTGGAATGCAGTGCTTTTGTAGGAGGCTTGAGTGGTGTGTCCCCTCACCCCTTGAGTGGTGCTTCCCTGGCACTGCTGCTGGTGTCTGGTCTGCATGGCTCAGGCTCCTCGGCTGAGCGTGTGACTTCATGGGCAAATTCTGGCTGTGTGAGAGACAGCTTGGCTCAATCTCAGTGGTTTTCTGCTTTGGAAAATACCTCATTAAATGAACTTTCTTTCAGTTGTCATCCACAAATCAAGTGGTTTCAAGATAATGTGACTGTGACACTGAGGTTACAAATGCTGAAGGCAGCTGACAGTAAATGCGAATTTTCTCAAGAGAAGGTGGTTTTCAGGTAGGTTTAAGAAACTTCAGTATAATCAGCAAAGTGTCTTTGTTAGTCTTTAATTTTCCTAAACTTTTTGTATATTGCAGTGCTTATTCAGAAGGCAGACTTTATGCGGCTGACCTGGAGCTGTATCAGTCAATAATTGCTGAGAAGTCCACATGTGTGATTAAGGATAGAGAGGCTGTGATTTTACTGGTAAAAGAGAAAAAAGGAGAATGGTGCAAATTACTGAAGAACAAGGTGAAGTGAAAATTAATTTGAGAGTTACTGAATGTTCTGAACATGTTTGCTGTGCATCAGAGCAGGTATTTCAAACTGTTTTTGTCAACAGAATGTTCACGTGTCCTTAGATTTTGAACACTGGGAAGAGTCTGAAGATGAAAGGCCTTTTACAGTTGGTAAGGACTGAAGGAGTCTGTGTTTATAATACATAAAATTATCAGCATTCCTCTTTTTGCATTGGCTTTATCTGAAGTACTCATTTATTTCAGCAGGTTGCTCAAATTCTCTGAAAAGAGGTGTGAGGACCTCTAGAGCAAACTAGAGGCAGCAGGGCACTTACTTATCTGATGCCTTAGGTTTTAATTTTTGTATTTTTCAAATTCTGTACTGCTTGGTGTGTGACTCTGAAGTTTCTTGTAGCCTGTTCACTTCTGCTCTCTCATGCTAGGTAGACATAACAAAGCCTCTCAGGCCTTGCTTTCCAAGGACACCAAGACTGTCCTAGGCCAAAAGTACAAACCAAAGAGCTGTTAAGAAGGGGGCAAGGTGAGGGGAAAACTGAAGCTTTAATTGGAGAATTAACCCTGTTATGCAAATGAACCAAACCTATAAAAGAGTGAAGAACTTGTGACCTGGGGCCCATCTTGGGGTCCATTTTGAGAATAGCTTCAGGCTCCCCAGGGTGTACCTTTGAAGGCCTTTCAAAATAAATCTCTTTTAATTCTTTACTCCTGTTTAGTCTCTATTTCTAGGAGGCCTCTTAAGGCATCATATCAGTATAGCACAGACTAAGAGCAGATAGAAGTAGTTGGAGTGTTCTGGTCTCGTTTGTAGTCAAAAGTATTGGGGCTTGCTGGGTTGGGTCATTTCATAGTACTGTTTATTTGTTCTGAAACTTGTTTTTTCCCGGTTTATAAATATTACACTTCGTTAATTACTACCAGGTTCTGCAAAACTGAGTTATCCTCCTGCAGGATATGAGGACTGGTTTGAGTCCTCAGAAGACAGCGATACAGAAAGTGATGACTAATTGGGAGGAGAAATTCCTTTCTCCTCTGATAAGAGAACTGTGTTAGTGTTAATTGTTAATGAAACAGTTGATGGTAATTGTTGATTGTTGAGTTGATAGTTGATGTAGTTGTGGCTTGTTCATGTAATTGGTAATTAAAAACATTGGTGCCCTTAAAACCTGACTGCAACTGTGCTTAATTATAACCTTCATCTGAGAACAGGTACTGGCAAAGCTGTACCTGTTGTAGGAACACTTAAAGAGCTGACATTACCTGTATTTTGGTCTTGCTCTGCATCCTGATGCCGACAGAAATCACCTACTTGAAAAAAAGAGCCCTGGGGCAGATGTTTGCCTTTGCTTATTTTGTTCTTCTTTGACTTAATACCTAAATCTAAGGTGATTTTATTTTTGCTGGTAGATGAGTCTAGTGGGTTATTTAAGAGGTGTAAGTTACTTCTAGTTTAAAAGATAGGGCCTGTTCTGTGAGGTAGAAGCAAAAAGTGGGTTTAGCCATACATTGTTAGCAACTGCAAGTGCCAGTCTATAAAGAACAGTGTGAAAAATACAGCAGTATGCTCTAAGACTATTCAAGCAATTTTTGATCAGGGTTTTCATGATGAAGAGGTTTCCTGTGACTTGAATTCCTGCAGTTGGGCTTTTGGAATGTGTGTCAGTTTCTAACCTTCTCCACTAAGGAATTCAGCTGTTAAATGCCACAGCTGGTGAAGAAATATTTTTCCCGTGTTCTGAAGCTTTCCTTAATTGAATGACAGTATTAAGGGGCACTCCCTGAGACAGAGCACTGCTAAGGTGGAGGAACAGGTGCGAGGAGCTAAGAGATGTCTTGTGGGGTCCCCTAAAAAATGTTTCAGCTAAACTCCACGGGTGAGAGAAGTGTAAAACAAACAGCAAAAACTTAGTTTCTCATTTTTATATATATAAATATTAATATCAATATAAAATGATGTAAAAATAACTGCCCCTATATATTGTTCTATACATGGCTTTAGAACATTCAGAATTTCTTATAGAGTCATAGGGTTTAAAAACACAAATACAACTTTTGTACGTGTACATTAACCGAAAAAGTGCTTGAAACTAAGCAGAAAAAAAGCCTTCTGTAGGAATTAGTTACCTTTATCCCTTCTGCCTTTTTATTTCCTCCCTCAGTCTCCCACGGCCCCAAGGCCAGATGTTGTAGCTAAGGCGGTGCTGCCGCCCTGTGGTGCTGTCCCGTACTGCAGCTGCGCCCTCCGCCGGGCTGCCGCCGTGGGGCCCCGTTCGGCGCTGCCGCTGCCGGGCTGCCGGCGTGGGGGCCCCGTTCGGCGCTGCCGCTGCCGGGCTGCCGGCGTGGGGGCCCCGTTCGGCGCTACCGCTGCCGGGCTGCCGCCGTGGGGGCCCCGTTCGGCGCTACCGCTGCCGGGCTGCCGGCGTGGGGGCCCCGTTCGGCGCTACCGCTGCCGGGCTGCCGGCGCGGGGCCCCGTTCGGCGCTGCCGCTGCCGGGCTGCCGCCGTGGGGCCCCGTTCGGCGCTACCGCTGCCCGCCTTTCGCGGGTCCGGGCGCCGCGCAGGCCTCGGGCGGGGCGGGAGCCTCAGTCACCCGCCGGGACTGGCGGCGGCCGCGTCCACATCTCGCCAGAGCTCCTAGAGCCGCCCCTGCTCGAGCCCCGTGTCCCTGGCTGCCGCAGCCCTGTCGTCACAGCGGCGTGTCGCCGCTCGCGTTGCCCAGTACAGCGTGTCCAACAGCCCACGGCAGGAGGGCACGGGTGTCCCTTTCCCCTGGGGTTGCCCAGACGGCCCCGCATCACACTTGCGTGGGGCATCTCTGCCCAGCACACGCTGCGAAGTGCCTCCCCCTGTCCCTCCGGCTTTGACTCTGCATCCTCCAGGACTGGTTATATTGCCTGACACATCTGGTCTAGAGAGCAGCCACCAGCACTCCACACACAGCTGCTGACACCTGAGCTTATCAAGCACGGGCAGTATTTGCCATCGTGGGCCCTTGCTTGCTGCATGGTCTCATGCCACACTTGTATGTTGCCAAGCCCCAAACTTTTCAAAGTCCTCAGTTCTTTGCTTGGTACATCCTGGTCTCCACTCTCACTGGTCTCCACATCCCCCGCAGCTGGTCCTGTCCCTGTGCTCCCCACTAAGCCATGCCAGATATCGCCGAGGTCCCTGCCAGCACACACAAGGCCTCCTGTCCCAAACTGGGGCCATGCAGTGGACACAGATGGGCAGTGGTGATGTCACACCAGCTACTGTGACATCACTACCAAAGCCAGTATTAAAGCTTTAAGAGATGCTGGGTGTCAGTGTGACCTGCAAAGGTAACGAGAGGGCTGCTGAGGAAGGAGCTTGTCCAGGGCTGCTGAGGGAGGAGGGTGTTGCAGAGACTCCGAGGCCTCGCCCGTGTCCCGCTGTTCCCTCTCCGTTGTAGAGGCTCCTCAACTGCTCGCCACTACCCTGTCCCATTTGGCAATGGCAAAGCAGGACCCTGCCAGGGTGGAGTCCCCTTGCACCACGGCCATGAAGAGGGAGAGCCACTCCCAGTTTGGCCCCATACGGACCCGGCACCTCCTGCGGCAGCAACGGCGGGAGAAAAAGCCCTACAGCCGTCCAGAAAGCCACCTTAGGACCAGCTATCTGCTAGCTCCAAGTGCTGGGCCATCTCACCCAGCACAGTAAAGTCTTTTCATGTGCACTGGGTGACCCCACGCTCATTTGTCAGTCATCCTCTGCCTTTCTCGAGGGCAGTGTTAGGGCATGGGACTGGTGGATTCCCTTCTTCCCCAGGGCTGACAGTCCCTTCCCTGTCCTGGCTGGATGGGGGAGCCGGGGTGGAGGACATGGCACAGCCTCAGCCTGCTGGGCAGTGCTGCCAGCTTTGGGGTGCTTCCTGGCCTGGGGGAAGGTGCCTGGTTCAGTGATGTCTCTGGTAGATCTTTCTGGACTTGCAGGACTGTTGGCAGGTTTAAGAAGTGTCTCTGGGCTTGGGGGTGTTTATGTGTTTGGAGCTTGCCAACAGTTTTTGGGGATGTGACTGGATGTGGTGGTTGCTGCCAGTTAGGGGGGAAACTCCCTAACTTTTGGGGGTGTTTCTATGTCTGCCAGATGTGTGGTGCTGCCAGGTGTGAAGTGCATCTGGATTTGGGTTTTGTTCTTGGGCTTGGGCAATTCAGACAAGGTCTAAGGGTGATTTCTGGTTTAGGGGTGCTGCTGTGTTGGAAGCTGTTAAAAGCAGGATCTGCCCCAGTGGAAGCAAACCCTGTCCCTGCAGGAGCACCAGCTGGTGCATCCCATCAGATGCTGGGCATGCTATGCCCTCTGGATGGTTGTTCCAGCAGCTCAGCTCCCCAGCCACCTCTGAGGAGAGCTGGGCTGCCGCCCCTGGGGGTTCTGAACTCGTCTCCTCTGAGGTGAAATCATGTTTTTCACTCCTGGAGTACCTCGGGGTCGTGCCCATCTCACTGCCTGCTCTGCCTCGGCAGATAATGGGGTGTTTCTGACCAGAGTTAAATGCCCTTAGACACTCTTTGGAGTCTCTGTTGATAATCTGTCAGGGCCACTGCCCTGACTTTCCATCCTGCTGCTGGTTTGCTTGGCAGCAGTGCCAGAGAGGGAAGAGCCTTTAGCAAATCCTTTCCAAGTGCAGCTGAAGCTCAAGAGGTTTTCTGCAGTGGAGTTCTTGCAGCACCAGGCAAGGTCTCAGACATTTCCTGGTTCACGTTAGTTCACCTTTCACTGTCAGCAAGCACTGCATTTGCACAGCCTGGGTTCTTGGATCCTTTTGTTGCTTGTTTGTAATTTTTTTTTAACACTTGAGACACTTTGGAAACCCTCCCGGAAGAGGTGTCTCATACGTGGCAAAATTGGCTTGAAAATGTGGATCCTGAGGACTAGAAGCAGTCTTGACAGCTCTCTGTCTTTGCATTTTGTATTTCAATTCTTTAACAAACCATTTTCATCCATTTTGATTTTCAAAACCCCTTCATCAGGTGCCCAGCCTACAGTGTAGAATGCTTTGCTTTATGACATATTTCTCTTTGAAGATAGTAGTTTACAGTGCATATGAAAATACTCTGGAAAAAGAGCATATAACTTCATTTACAAAACCACCAAGCTCTAAAGAAACTACAATAGGGAAATGTTATCAAACTTGTTTCATATTATCAGAATTTCTCCTCTCATCTCAAAACCCCTAATGCACTTAGGGTTACCAGTTAACACAACCAGACTTAACACTACTAGGAGTTTTATGTAACCATTTAGAGAAGCTGTCAGGGTTTATCTGAGACCATTTTCTGCTTGCCATCTGCTTTCAAGACTGCAGCTTGCAGGTGGGCAGTAGTGTCACAACAACCTCAGCTGTGTGTTCAGAGTTTGGCTTTACTACCCACTGACAACTCCAAAACCTCTCAAATCTCAGGCTGGAGCAGTCTTGAGACAAAATCAGGTAACGCAGCATGGGATGTGCTTGTCAGCTCCGTATCCCGGTGAATTGGTAGCATCCTCGTGAATTTTCTTTACTGCTACAAAGAAAAGCAATATTTCTGTTAAATTCTACAAAAATACTTGAGTGGAGTTTTTATTTTTCCACAGGCTGGCTGCTGAATTATGTCAAGGAAAACAAGACTCATTAAAGTCAGAGAAGTTAGTGTAGTAGGGACTGCGGTAAACTTATTTTTTAAATACTCTGAAAAAATCTTAACCTGATTCTGATTTTGCTTAAGCTATCAACAGTTGACATGGTGACATTTCACCTGTGAGGGATTTGAATCCACCTTGTATTTTCAAATAGCTTAACTAATGCATTTGCATAAAGAAGTATCATAAGTCATTCTCTGACCCCTCTCATTTCCCTTTGGCTCCCTGTACACTGTTTATCTGTTGATCTTGCTTTCCCTTCCATCTCTCGCTCAATCTCTGTCGTGGCAGTGAAGCACATCACATCACATCTGGTTTGCAGTCATAACTTTATTTCCTTGGTAAGACTGTGGGAATTCTTCCCCCATGCATATTACAGACAAGTCAGTATTTCACAGACCTCCAGCTACTTCTTGTTCTGCCTGAAAATCAGTTTGAATTCAGTAAGAGGCTACCATTGCATTCATTTACATTCCTGATACTTACTGATCCTGTAATTCAGCAACAAAAAAAGCAGTCACAGTTGTCTAATCTACTAACTTAATTTTAAGACTATCTAATAAGGAAAAAAAAGCATTTATGGAAGTGCAAATTAATGGCTACATTGGATTTCATTTCAATTGGTACATAACGACCTGGAAAGCACAGAGAAAAAGATTTCCAATGGCTAGAATATCATGTTGGCACCAAGTAGCTGGATTTTCAAAAGGGCTCAATTACTGAGTGTTGAACGCTGTTGGACCTTGGGTCTTGGGACTGAATGTACTCCTTAAAACCTGGTCATGAGTTCCCTTGAAAGTCTTGCTTTGACTGCACGAGATGTTTGATTTAAGGTGTTGACCTTTCCTTACTGAATGAGAATATATATATTCTGTGGGTTTGAAGAGGGACCGAAGGGAGAGTTACTTCCAAAAATAGTCTGTACTTGTGCAGTCTTTAAAAATGAAAAATAGAGCTTTTAAGAGTAATGGTTAACAATGTGCCCTCATTACTCACTTTTAAATTGCCTTTCTTGGCACAAACATTTTGATGCTGGAATCCCTATTCCATGAAAAAGAAAGCTGAAGATGTTTTCTTTGTTATTTAACAGTCTCTGATCTCAGGAGTTCCATGTACATTCCAGGATTCCGCAGTGTAATCTGGGCTGATCCCGAGAACTCAGCTGGATTCTCCACAAGAACCATCCACTATCAGGGTTGTTTTTATTGCCAGTCTCAAGATGATAAATGCTTTCTTACAGGATCACCCAGAAAGTGTTTTTTAAAAAATGAGATTTTATGTGATAAGTTTACACGTGGTGGGGAAACTGCATGAAGTGGCTCATGTTCTTTATAATAGGTACCCCAGCAAAACAGCCTATGAATACATAGTCCTGTGCCAGTTAAACAAGTTCTGGAATTTGTGGTGGATTTTCAGTTTGACTGTAGCTGTAGGGATATGCTGAGATACTGACTTATTTCAGACAAGTCAGAGGTTAAGAAGCCATACAGACTTTTAATCATGTACAAATAAAGTAACAAAAATTTTTACCCCAACCTTAGCAAATGCTGGTAGATTTTGAAAGAAAGTTGGATATATTTGGGGCCTTTTTGCTGCTCTATTTCAACTCAGGAGTAAATGAGAGAATTCAGAATTTTACAAGTACATTAAGTGTTGGAAAATGAATTTAAATACAACACATTACAGATGCCTTGAGTAGTTAGATGTTATGCAGCTTTTGGGCTGTATTACACAGCAGAGATCCAAATTTTATCCTGTGGCCTCTAAGTACAATAGTAGAAAAAAGGTGCCCTTTTTGAATCCTCAAGGAAAGTCCTAGGAAAAAATGGCCTTCACAGGGATGCATAAGCTGGGAAAAATACTACAACAATTAAATACCGGTAATTGCGAATTTATTGCATAATTTAAGAAAATCTCGCACATTTAATAGATAAGGAATAGGAATTATCCTCCAAGCAGCAATATATTTAAATATTTAAATGAAATGAGAGAAACAGCTATTTATGACGTGAAGGGAAATCTCTGTTGGGAGATTCAGAACAGCCAAAAGCAGCCAGTGTGTTTTACTTCATTTTCAAATGTCAGGTGTTAAATTGGGAACATTTGCACATGGTAGTCTGGCCCCACTTTTCTGTTCCACTGGGGTGTGCTGCCCTTCCCATGGGAGAGGTGAGTGAGTGGGAATGCTGTGCCAGAAAGGGGCTCCTGTCTCCCTCCCAGGGCTTTCAGGCAGTGGCTGTAAATGGCAGTGTGTCTGAGCCTGCAGGAGACAAGGCTTAGCAAGGCTTCACACAGCAGAGTGTGATCTAGTCCCAGGTTGCTTTATTCTATGGGAATGTTCCAAATGGCATCTAATATTTAATCATAACTGAGACACTTAGAGGGAAACATGTCTAGACTAACTGATGTTTTAAACCAGCTACCCCCCTTTTTTCCAGCAGTGTATCACTGTGGACTGCATGTATTTAAATAATTAACATCAGATTTTTGTTTCATTCAGCACTCTTAACCCATAGGTAAAACCCTTGGCCACAGATCCATCCAATTAAACTCTATAAAGGATGATTGCTGTTTTCACAGGAGCTCACATAGTCCCAAAGTTCCTCTTAAACTTTAGAACTGAGAGGATCCCTACACCTCATATTGGAAAGGGTTACCATGCAGCAGTATTTTGTAATTAAAGTACAGAAATAAAAGGTGAAATCCAGTCACCCAGACATCAGGCTGAAATAATATGCCAAAATATGATATAATGTAGGCCAAAACATAATATATATCCCTGTACATGATGAGAGTACTCACTAAACATTTTTAGCATCTGAATAGAAAATAA
Source organism: Coloeus monedula (assembly GCF_965178545.1). NCBI lineage: Eukaryota > Metazoa > Chordata > Aves > Passeriformes > Corvidae > Coloeus > Coloeus monedula. The sequence goes on along the minus strand of NC_138793.1, from coordinate 4,890,090 downwards.
ATTAACAGAGAAAACTTGTGTTTTAGTAAAGAGTGAGTTCGATGCAGGAGAGGGATACTGTTAACTCGCCACTCCGTGTGGGAGGGGTTACTAAGCAAAACTCTGTGTTGATAACCCGAAACATGGCCGTGGTCTTTTGTGTATGTAATTATGGGATCAGGAATTCACAAATGTATCTCTTGGCAGTGCGGCAAACTTCATCCACCCACTTGCCTTGGGATGACTGAGACAAAAAGACACAGTTTTCACGCTTGCCCCCGTTGGGCTGGGCACGGTCCCAGTTGAAGTACTGCAGAGCCATGCCATTGACATCAACAAACCTCCCTTCATTGACCATGTCAGTGACACCCAGCCAGAACTCGGACACTTGGGGCGCGCTTTGCTTGCTGTAATCTCGAAGAACGTTTGTTTCGTCATTATTCCTCGGGATAGCCAGTGTCCCACCCTTGCCTATGCAGTCTTCATTGGCTTCATGGAAATGTTTGGTGCCTTCTGACATGAGGTAGCACTTCTTATGGGCCTTGGTCCCACGAAGACACACTGTGAACAGATACAATTTTGCACGTTCAGTACAAGTGGGGGGTGGAGCTTTCAGTAATGGTTCCTCAAGTGATAATTTTCCAAAAGCGTGTTGCAACTTGAGCAAACAAGTCCCTCAGCAAGCAAAAGGCTCTTGACTCCACAGAGTGGGTCTGAAAGTAGGAGTAAGATCAGACTTACCTGCTGATGCTCCAGTTCATGTAGGAGCCTGTGTGCAGCCAGCACGTCAGCGTGCCTTTGCGAAGGGACTGCTAAAATATAGCCCACGCCTGTTGTTGTCAGTGCCCCTTTTACCAAATAGTCCTGCTTTCAAGCATGTTTTACCTTATTTCACCAGTCTCGAAACTGATGGAATGGATGAGGTATGGATATTTGTATTGTTGCCAGATAGAAGCTGGTCATCAGGAAATCTGTATTTGGGTTTATAGTTGAGACAGATGTAAATGTCTTTTAATATTTGTGATATTTAAGTAAAGCAAATTTTTACACCTTATCTAAGCTCAGTTTCCAGCAAGCAAAGGCAGGACAGAAAACTGTTGTATTAAATGTGTCTTGCTGACCAGGAAAATATTGATTTGAAATTCATAATACAAATCTCTGTGTGACTAATAAAAGTGTAATTCTACCTGCAGAAGATTGCATATTCACATCCATAGGCATTAATTTATTTTCCAGCAAAGTCTCTTCCTTCAAACTCTGAATTCAAATGAGGTAAAGTGACTTAAATCTGTAAGTGCTTTTAAAAAGTGCACACTTATTACTGACCTTACAGGACAATCTGGACCCAATCTTCTAAACATTTGAATTTATAAATCTGTTTCCTTCTGGGGAAGTCTTGATGTAAAGTCCAAATAGACCAGAGGGTTAATTTGGCAGCTACTCTGTCACTGGAATTGCCTTGCAGAGCTGTTGCTGGGGTTGTTCCAGCCTGAGGTCTGTGGGGACAGGAGCACTGGAAGGAATCCTTAAACTTTGCCTTCCAGATCTCCTAATGCAGATTTGTGAAAAACTGATTCTCCCAAGAAAAACAGTGATAACAAGAGAACCCTCCTTGGTGGGATGTTCCTTGTGAGCTGAGGAAGGTATCAAAGGCCTTGAATAGACTCCTGTGACAATTATTTTTAGAATCCTGCATGTTATTAATTGCAGATGATTTCATTTTTTGCTTAAGCTCATCTTGTACTTATGTACATCTTCTGTCCTGATGTTTTCTATAATCTAATTCCTGTCATCTGTTCTTGTAAAAAAATAATTATATCTCTGATCAACAGGATATGGAAGTCACTTTGGACCACATCCTATGTCTCAAGTTTTTAATATTTCCAGTTGTAGTATTCACTGCATTCCTTAGCTGCATTTTCAGTCATAATTTTCTATTAAGGTTTAACCTTCAAATTTTAACCCTTCCAAAGGTCAAAGAGAAATAATGAACATATTTATTAAATGTGGAAGGCTTTAACACATTTATATTTATGAGAAAGATCAGAGAGACTTTACTTCAGCAATGATAAGGTCTGGATGTCTTTAGGGAGAAAGTATGTGCTGCAAAATGGTGTGTGGCAGCATTTCACATTTCACTCTATGTAGAAAGGAGACCCAGAAAGTTCAAGCAAAAGAAGAAATCAGATTTTTAAGGTGTGTCCTGGAAATGTCCATAAGCTGAAAATGGAGCTCCTTTTTTCAATTATCACATTAACAAAGACAGTCAGAGCTAGGGGGTGATAGGTGTCTTTTTGCCAGATTTGGATTCCAGTTGAACGGTGTGGGTTATAAATTTAGAATAAAGCTCAAAATAAATTTTGAGGAGAGAAAGTCTCCCAGTTCTGGTTTCATTTCTAAGCCACTGCATGCTTCCTCTCAAGCTCCTTCTGGAAGCAACACAAAAATTACTTTTAAATAAGAGTTACTTGTCTAGCACAGGCTCCCTCTTTTAAGAAACTTCTAAAGCCTTCTTATAAGACATTTGAAATAAAAATATTTTGTAAAGCCCCAAAAGCTAAATGTAACCCAAGACATGAAACTGGACAACCCAGATATTTCCATCCCTAAGGAAAATATGTTCTGTTTCATGAGAATGATGTAATTTCCTCTTGTACATGTTTAAATGCCAGATTTTGTGTCAACAGCTGTGAAAAAGCACAACTGTCTAGTAGGTGCATGTGTATTTACCCTTCTTATTTTGTTAGGAAATTTCCATCTGGTTATTTAAATACTTAAAGGACTCTGCACATTGGTCCAGGATATTTCTGAACTCACAGTGGATGTAACTTTGAAGTTTTATGGCAACATTTGCATTTGAATATGTGCTCGTATCAAAGCTGGGCACTTAACTCACTGACCACATAAACTCTTAGACCCAGGAACCCTCAATGTGCTGCCTTTGATGATACAAAACTCAGAGCTTGAAGTTGTGCATATCAAAGACAAAAGTAGTTCTTGCACCAGGTTAGCTCTTGCTCTCAGTGAAGAATCACTACTCGTTCCCCATTAGCTGAGATCTGATTTTACTTGAATGCTTCCTTCAACACTTGTCTGTCTGGTACAGCTCTGGCACACCATGGTTTTATGGAGCTGTACTCCTCAGTCATAAAATCCCATTAAAGAGAGGGATGGGAGTGAAGAAGAGAGGCAGTGAGAACTTTTGGAAGCCACTGACTGGTATAAACTGCTTTACCTGTCTGGAGTGCTTGTATTTCCTTCAGAGCATTTACTTCTCGCCACAGTTTGTCAATCTGGGTCTTCAGGTCATCTTTTTCTTACACAAAAGGAATATACAGAAATTAACAGATATGCACACACACACAAAATTAAAATTACATGTTAAAAGCTGTTTCAAAATATCATGGGTTGCTGCATTGCTGAGATGCGTTTTGATTATTTTTAAATACTTGCCCTTAATGAAAACATGCCTCTAGGATTCCTATAAAAAACAGGAAGAACCCACCTTTACCTTTCATTCTCGTATTTTATCATGGATTTTGCCCTAAAAACTGTTTGAAAATCATGGATTGTTGCAGCTAATAATTGTTTAGTGAGCTGGTATCTAATTTACAGAAAATGTCCCTTTTTCTTTTGAACCTGTACACTCTGGTGTATGGACGTGACAGACAAAAAACAACAGGACATAAGTTGTGTTCTTCAAAGAAATGTTATTTCTGTGAGCATGAAAGTTTCACACAACTCTTGTTTTAGCACAGGGAGGAACAACAAATAAAACACAACTTGACAGTCTGAATGTTGCAGATGTGCTTTTTGAGCTGCAATCTCCACTTCCCAGGATTAGCCTTCCTCTCTGCCTCAGTATAGAGAGGGCCTGGGGACTTGAGTCATGCAAATTCATTCTGAATCAGCATTTTGTAGCATTTACAAAAGCACCAAGAATATGGTGGGACAGGAAAAGAAGCTAATTTGTACATAACTCCATTTTTGTGTCCTCTTCTTGTTTTGGTTTGGTTTTTTTGGGTTTTTTTAATCAACATAATGTCTTTCAGGGTTTCCTGCTTCCCCAAGGCAGAATTCCCAGTTCTCCAATCTGTTCTTCTCTGTGCTGGCACAAAAGATGTGTAGCAGCCTGTCCTTAGGACCCCACGCTTGAAACCCTAGAGATTCCAGGGGAGAAGGGAGTGCTCCATGTTGGAGTGAAAGCTTCTCTGGACTCAAGCCCAGATGGAAGCCAAAGCACAGGCATTGAATTAAAACCTTTGGACAAGCTGCGATACATGAAGCTACACCAAAGTGAAATAGAAATACAGATTTTTAACTTCACTAGGAATATATGCTAAGTGCCTTAAACATTAAAAAGCTGTAGCAGAGATCTTAAACACAGTTCTTGCTGCAGCAGTGTTACCTTTTCACAGAATTTTTTACTTTAGACAAAATATAGATAGAATTATACTGTTCCCATTTTTTAGATGGAGTGTTCACATGAACAGTAGGAGCTGATAGAAACTGTACACACAAATCTGTGTAATACCTGTGTAACACCTGTGTAAGGCTTATGACTGTTAGAATTAGACCAGGATGGGTTAAGGAAAGGAAAACTAGAATAGTGTGTTAATTTCATTGGTCAATTAGTAAATATAATCCACACTTCTGTAAGAAAAAATATATAGTGTATAGTGTATAGAGCATATAGAGTATAGAGCATATAGAGTATAGCGTATATGGAGCGTATAGAACATATAGAAGCAGCTGTTTTCTGCCTGCTGTTGCTGCTGCTGCTTGGCTTTATCATGTAACCCCCTTGAACTCTGCCTTCAAGAAAGCTGTGAGACTATGAAATAAAGAACTCAGCAGAACAGCAGCCTCCTCTGCTCTCCTACCCTGCTCTGAGAAGGAAAGATACCCCGTCAAAAGCTCAACAGCTCCAGAGCAGCAAAATCTTCTTGCACAATGGCTTTATCAAAGCCACAGTTTTTTAATTGACTAGGAGTTCAAGTATTTGCCATTAGTGTAGCCTCCATCATACCCACTTTTATTAGAAATAAGTCTTTAAATTCAATACAGAGACATTTCTAAACAATATTCTGTGGTTTTGTATTTGCAAGCTTTGCTATTGGAACTGATGCTTTATCTTTTCCTGCTAATTCTTTGATGTTGACCTGCTAGTTGGTTTGACTTGCTATTTCACAGTACTTTTCACACAGGTGGCATAATATTCCACAAATAGTAGACATTCATTGTGTTAAAATTAGGAAATGGTACAAAAATCTGAACAATAACTCTTGGAGACCGAATACTTCTGCTTGTTTCCCCCTTATATATTAATTTCCATTTTTCTGATCTTAGTCAATATAGCTACATAACTAAGAATGATCAGCCAGAGTCCTCTCTCAGCTGTAACCTGTGAGTTCTAAATAATGTTGATGGAGGTGAACAGCCATAACAGAGCAATGCATTTGCTGCTGTTATACAGCTCTATTTCCATAACTCATTCTGGCACCTTATTTGTGGCTTTGCTAACTCACATAAAAATATTTTAAACACACAGATAATATAGACTCAAGTGTGCTTTATAAATAAGCATTTGTGTAGTGTTAGTTTCTGGTTCATGCAATGCTATTTAAAGTACACAGTAAATTTGCATAGTTTGTATGTTTCTATCCCTCCTCCCAGTTCAGACCCAGTACCTTTCACTCTACGTTTGCTGTGCTTCCTGGCTTTGAGTTTGGAAGCCTGGCTGATGGTCTGATCCAGCAGTAGTAAGCTGATGAGTAGAAAAATCGTAAGTCCAGTTTGTGCCATGTCTCTTTGAAGGACCCTTAGAAGGATCTTGAAGAGATTCCCTTCAGCAGCTCTGAGAGCAGGTCCCACAGACCCATCTCAGCGGGGACTGCCTGAGGTCAGGTTTATAAAGTGTGGTGACAGGCTTGGCTGGACTCCTTGCTTACGAAATGTGTGTAATCCTTTAGCTGGCTGTAGCATAAGACGCTCCCTTGTTCTCACATCCCGTCTGAAACTCCTGTTTCCATTCTGAGTTCAGCTGTACCAGTCCTGAACACTGCACTGATTGCCTCACCTGTAAGTGCCACATCTCCTGTTTTAACACTGATGCCAAAATAGATGGAAAGCCAGATGCTTGTGCACTGCCAGCTTTGGGGAGAGGTAGCCAGAAGATTTCCACAAGTGTCAGAGGCTCACCCAGCATGGCTCTGCCCCAAGCTGGTTAAGTCATGACAGTGGCCATCACCTTCCACTGAAGCAAAACCAGGATGCCACTCCCTCGGTAAATGCAAACACTGCAACTACAGACCCACACAGATATTTATCTGTGTTTTATTTATCTATGTATTTACATTAAAATCACACTATGTGAGGAGTGCATTTATTGTTTAATGAAGAGTCAATAAATGCCTGATAGATATGACTGCATTTCTGGTTGAGAACAGCATCAGCAGGGTCTAGTCAGGGGAACAAAAGGTAGCTATGCTCTCCCAAAGGTTCCCAGGTCCTGACTGTAGGGTCAGTGGAAGAGTAAAACACAAGGTGCTTGAAGCAGGACAGTGTCTCCCTGGACTCTGGAGAACTCTCTGAGTTTGAATCTCTTTCATTTGCCCTTGGGCTCTGTGGACTTCTGTGGGGCTGCCATTAACTAGGATTGCTGTATGAAATAGAACCTCTCTCTGATTCTGGTGAACAAATGAAATTGTCACAAAAAGATTCCCATACATCACACTTTTTCTTTTTTCCTTTTCTTTTTCCCCCATTAAGAGAGGGTTTGTTTAAAATATTGACACCAAAGCCATTGCTGGGTGCTGGCTGGGGCAGTTCATGCCCTTCAGAGCTGTTCTTCCTGACATCCCTTTGCCATCTCTGCCTTGATTACATTCTGCTCACATTGCTGACACTTTTTTTATCAGGACTTTAAGATCAGGAGTCTTACTACTTTATTAAAAGAAAGCTGGGATTTAGGAACATGCTGGTGTACTGCATGAATACTGACTGTTTTTTTCCTACCCCCACTAAGACACTTCAGTACTTACAGCACAAACCACACCTGCCCTGTCTGTTCTGGACACCTTTAAACAGCTCCCTGTATTCTCACAGTCTGTAACTAGCAACTATCTCTTAATCATTAGCTAAGAAACTTTCCATAAATGCATCCTGATAGGATAAAACTTAGTTCCAGTGGTCCTGCTCCAAAATATTGAAGTATTAACATCCATTGTGTCAGGAAACCTCTGGATCAACATTGCTCAGTCCTCAGAGCTATTTTGGAGCACAGCACACCAGACATGGCTGTTGTGGGTCCCACCCACCCAGAACTGCCTGAAAAATCTCTCACACAGCTGCAAATTTCAGTCCATGGTAAATGTGGAAAGGGCTGACATTCCAACTGACACACCAGGAACTGAAATCTGAGCTGGCAGAGAGGAAAGCAAGGAGCTTTGCAAGGGTCTAGTTCAGGATTTAATCTGTCCTTTAGAACAAGCCCTAAGCTCACTCTTGATCCATATTTTATTCCAGTGGTATTGGGGCATCAATGTAAGTTAAGTAAGGGCAGATGGCTGAATCAGTAACTGCTTCCACTTAGTTTTTCAGTTGGTGCCTTCTCAGATCTTGTGGATTTGCACATGAAGCTGATCCTAAACCACTGCAGCTTTCAACCTGACAAATTAAACTGTGCTAATTTCAGGTTGCCTTGATAAGGGAGCTGCAAACCCCTGGAGCTGTTTCATGTGGAGCTTAACTGTCTCACAGGCTTTGGGAGAGGCTGGGCCAGTAGCTGGGTCAACAAGCCTTTTAGTGTGTGTTCAAGGTCCCAGTACCAGAATGGATTTGTTCCTGCCCCAAGGAACTTGAGCTTGCTAACACAGGCTTCTTTTCTTCCTGTGAAATGAGTCTGACAGAGAAAGACTTGTACTCTACTGAGGCAGCATACAAGTCACTAGAAATGGGGGGATAAAGAAAACACAGATTTGGTATTCTGGCAGTTCTTGGCCAAGAGCGTGAGTGAAAAAACTGCTTTTTTGGAGTATGCCATGTAATGTTCTTTCAAGAACAGAGTTGAAATTCTGTTTTGAAAGCTTAATCCCCCTCATTCAGTAGTCTCTCTGACCATTTTGCCAGTCTGCAAGCAGCTCAGCTGGATTTCACTCCTTAAAAGTGCATCACGAAGCTGCCCTTGCAGCTGCTGGGATAGACCACAAGGAGATAGGGGCTAGAATTCCTCTGGAGTACCCAAATAACAGTTTCCACACTTATGACTGACCTATAGCAACTGGGGAAGCAGGTTTAACTTTTTGTATACGGTGTGTGGGAAGGAGAGCCAGAGAACAGTCAAAATATGCTGCTGAGAAGGCATAACCTCGCAGTGCTACTGAGGAAATGGTGCCACACAGGAGGCTCCCTGAAGTGAGTACCTGGGCTGTGTATGGGCTTGAAACAAGCATTATAATGTCATTTAGAGGTGGAATTTTTCTTTTACTGGCACAGTTACAACAAGGTAATACAGCTCAGGGAGTGACTACTATTATATACTGATAGGAGTAATTTTTCCTGAAACAAGTTACTCCACTTTCTGTATCAGAATATACGATACAAGAATAAATATTCTCATATCTTTAGAGCTGCATCCAGACTCGGATGGAAGTGTGGTTTTTATGTTTACAGCACTATAGTAGAACTTGTGCATACAGACAGAATTGTGTCTTGAAGAGCTTAGTTCACTTTGAGGCACTCCTGAAATGCTCTGTCTGATAAGAAACATCTTGCAAAAGCCAGAGCTGCTATGCTGCAGTGGCACCTGGGGTTTTGGCTCCCATCTCCCCACCTCATTCCATTTGCTTTCAGACAACCAGACCATTCAGAACACAAACATCCTTTGGTAAAAGGCTTTTTTCTGTTTCTCCACAGAGACTCTTCAAGGTAAAAACTGTTTTCTTCAGAGACAGTTCTACCTTTATATGCTCCTGTAAACTGGCTCAGGAAAAGTCTTCATACAGCTGTTTTTTCCTCTCCTTTCTCATCCATCCCTGGGTTTGTGGAAAGAACATGCAATGGGGCACAGAGTATGAGAAGCCAGTGTGAGATGAAGACTGGATGCTGAGCTCCTGAAATAGGTCTGGTTGCAGAAGTACAACAGCATTTGTAAAAAATAGCTTTAAAAAGATTTAGTGTTTCAGTCTGTTGGGAAGTGAACTGCTCCCAGCTGCCAGTAGATTGCCCGTGTTTTACTGAGCCCTACAGTCCCCTTGTGCTTCAGAGCTAGTTGTGCTGGGGGATGTTTGACCAAATGGGAAATGGATGGGCTGTATTTGCTCCGGGGATCAGGGCAAACTCCATTTTTCTTGTAGAATTTCAGTTCTAGAAAGTTCAGCTCAGCTTTAGGAAAATAATGCCATGAAGGTGAGTAATTATTTGCCCCTTCTACTGAGAGTAAAAAGAGAAAATGAAAACTGATCAGAGCGTTACCAGGCCAAGGAATTGCAATTGGGGCAACCTGAAGAGCCAGAATGGTCAATTAAAGTAGATAACACAAAGGTTAATAAAAGGTTTATCACCTCTGATATGTCCATTTTTATTACTGTCTTGGGTAAATGGGATCCACTGGTTGATTTTTATTTGTTTTAATTTAATGTAGTAAATTTTGCAAACTTTCCTAGTCAAGGGTTATGTTGTGCTTGGAAAATTACTGTATGCTTGGTTTCTTTGGCCTTGAAAAGTCTTGCAAAGTCTTGCTTAAGGATTTGATCTCAGTCCAAAGAGGTATGAGGCAGAATCATGGCTGACATCCCAACACCAAAGTTATTTTGGGGAAATTTGTACAAGCAAACTGTGTTTAGAAAAGAGAAGGGCTAGCCTTATGGTATGTGAGGTTTTGTGAAACTTACTAATGATATTTTGGGGTTTTGCCAGCGGTTCAAGTTTTTTCCTGTCATGCTAATTTGGTGTTTTGAAAGGAAATTTGCTGGGTACAAGAGATCTGCTCTAGCAGAATTAAAGGTGGTTCCAGGTTTATTGCAGAACCAGGCTGCCCACCAGTGACCTGCACTGAGTGTCAGTGAGTTTTGAAATGAGGGCATTCACATCTTCCTTAGAGATGTGATTCTGCTCTCCCAAGAACACGCCTCACCTTGGCACTGTGGGTTGATAATGATTGATCAATAAATCTGCTTCTCAGCATGGTGTTTTCCAGGTCTAAATGGAGCTGTTATTACCTACAGGTCCAGTGCTTTTCAATTCCCATGCTGTAAATACAAGCTTCAAAAAAAAGAAGAAATTTGAGATATAATAATGTATGTGAACTGAAAAGATGAATCAGGACAGTGTTTTAAGCTTCTGGAATAAGTGCTTTTATCTCTTATTTTGGAGTTTTTGTCACAAAGCATCTCACAGCTGGGTCTCAGCAAGCAAAGAGGACGGGAAATTATTTGCAAAATGCAGCAGAAAGACTTGTCTAACATATATCACACATATTTAAGACAAATAGCATCATCTTGTCTGTGTGACCAAATCATCTCACCTGTATTCCTTTCATTCTCTTGTAATGGCACTGGATATGGATTATAGGTTGTAAAGCAGAGAAAACACTGTCAAAGCCAGAGAGACTCAGAATTCAGAAGAGATTCACCAAATCTGTACAAAGCAATGTGAGAAAAGCCACTGAGCTCTTTTGGTTTCCTGTCCAATGCACTGACACTCTGGACTGACACAGGTCCTTTCTTATGGTGTTCAGGTATATCGAAGAAATTACAGAGTTGCCAAACTGTTTTTACTTCAAGCCTTTAGCTGCAAAGATAAGAAGGTGCACAGGGTTTTTCTGCCTGTCATTGCTTGGTTTTTTAGTCAGGAAGGACCCCAAAGAAATAGATGCTTATTTAGAGATAAATGTTTTGCTGGATATGTGAAATGTGCATAGAGAGCAAACCACAATCCCTCTCAAAAAAGAGACCTTTTAAAGATCAGCTGACTCTGGCATCTCTAAAGATAAGGGGGTCTAGGAGAAAATTTAAATCAGTTTCTTTGCAGTCCAGGTGTAAATAGAAGAGTTGAATGGGGTCTTTTAAAATGCTACTCCTGTGGACTTGGCAAAGTTTCCATATTGGAAATTCCTGGCAGCAGGTCAGCTCTTTTAGCCCTTGGGATATGTGTGAGAATGTATCTCTTTCTCTTTTGTAAACACAAATTACCTGTTGTGCTATTTTTTCTCCTGTAATGTGTGCTGACTTTTTAC